>NC_068990.1:80168247-80179359 GCF_001194135.2 Octopus bimaculoides | reverse complement strand
TGTTAGGGTTCATTGTTTTATCGAGGTCTATATTTACATTATTTTTCTTCCATGTTTTATATGTATGTGTTGTTGCGTTTTCGTTTTTTTGGGTAGAGTACTGCTGTGAAATAGGCGTGTAGGATCGAAATGTGTTCCTCACGTGTCCATTTATGCCGTTTTGGTTTTGTTTGCGGTATTATTATTATTATTATTATTATTATTATTATTATTATTATGATTATTATTATTATTATATCAATATAATTAATATTATTTTTACTAGCACTACTAATATTGTGACAGCTAGTAATGTTATCGCACCTATAATTATCATTAATATTATTTTTTCTTTTGATGCTTTTTTTTCTTGTATTGCAGAATGTTGTTAATGTTGACGTTCTGTTTTGTCTGATCAACTGGCCCTAAGCAATCTTTCCTGTTTTAGATGAAGTTAATTTAATTAATTTTCCCGATACACCAAGTGAGTATTATTATTTAATGTAACAGACACACACAATGAAACAAACTCAAGTTTTCTCCGTTTGGCAAAAATAATTGAAAATAAGAATTAATGCTGCTAATAAATTCATTAGGAAATTTGAGAAATAAACACATAGATATACTGACACACACGCGCACGCGCACACACATACTTCCGCATTCTCTACGTACTGCCTAAGTACTCCTTACACATGGAAATATGATTAGAGAAATGCTCCGTCATGAAAAGCGTAGACACATAGTATTACACACAGGCACACACAAATCACATGCTCACAGACTCAAACACACACATACATATATATATTTGTATATGAATGTATGTATGTACTTTTATATGCGTGTGCATATATATATATATATATAATATATATATATACTTATATAAAGTATATATGAGTGCATATATGTGTGTGCCTGTATATTTGTGTGTATACATATATGTGTCTATAAATGTGTGCTTCAGTGATTGTCTTGTGTTCTTAGAAAAGCAGCAGTACTTTTTCACATGCCAAACAAAATCCGTTGGAGTTGTTTTTTCTCTATTTCTGTTGTGACTCTATTTTATATCATTTAACAAATTCTTTATTTTATCCGTCTCTCCTGCTTATATACCAAGAAATATCTCTTAAATTAGCAAAAACTCATAAATTAGGCAACTTAGCTGATTCAACTAACCTCATTATATTTTATCGTACTGTATTTTTACACAGTCCCAATCACTTGGTTAAGCTTTGGTGTCAACCACTAGGAGGGTGACATCGTCTGCATATGCCGACACGATTCTGCCCATCCTTGATCCTTGTTCGCACAAGATGCCCCTAAACGTGTTTAGCTTCCGTAGTGGTGTCTCAAGAGTCAGGGCATACAGATGAGACGAGAGAGGAATATATTTGCGAACTGAAAGCTTGAAACTGAATGGTTCTGATGATCCATTCAGTGAATCCGCGCCGAACAGATGTCATTGTGCAACTTGGCGATTTGGCCTCAGAAGACTGTACTGAAATCAAATCCTATAAGGAGGATAGCCACTAAGTATCGGTTGATGACACTAACGAAGACTTTCTACTGATCTAAATCGAGCAGTGCCCTACCAGTTACACACTTCTTTACTTCTTTGTAAGATAGTATCGCATTATAAGAAGCAGGTAAACTTACCGATATTCCAGTGTGGGGACAAATTTATGTATAGAAATCCAAATTTTTGAGGCACATAGAATTAAACACGACCACATGAAGGAAAAAGACCTAAAGAGAGTACCTACTGAATGCCAGAGGCATAGTTTCACCAATAAACTCGCCCACAGTAGCAGTAGTTCGGTATGGCGCTGGAATTCTGAAGTGGACCGAGGAGGAGCTAAAAGAGATGGATAGGAAGTCAAGAAAGTTCCTAACGATACATGGAGTCCATTATCCATGTGCAGACACTGATCGCCTATATATGAAGAGAGCAACCGGAGGAAAGGGATTGATAAGTGTGGAAGAACTTAATGACATACCTAGCTCAAAGTAAGGAAACCTTGCTAGTGTGTTAAGAACGAGGGAATATTGAAAGCAGAAAAAAATGAAAAACGAAATGAAGATAAAGAAGAATTACCCAACAAGGGACTACACAGCCAATTCCATATAGCCACAACAGAAGTTGCTAGAAAAATAGGTGGGACTGGCTGAACAAAGAAACACTATAAGATGAGACCGAGTGCACTATACTGGCAGCGCAAGACCAAGATTTGGCCAACTGAAAGGTCAACCTTTGGAATGAGCAAGTGTCTCCGCTGAGCCGCATCTGTAATAGAGTAGATGATACCATTACCCTAGACCTGCCCAAAACCACTACAAATTTTGGCGCCATGATCAAGTAGCGAGTGTCCTACACTGGAAAATGTGCGAAATGTGGTGGCTAGAGAGAGGTAAGGTGTGGTATGAGCACAAGTCGCAGAGAGTGGTGAAATCGTAGACTAGCAAAAATCCTCTGGGATTCCCAGTCCAAATGGATCAAGTGTTAGAGCAGTACAGATCTAACCTAGTGGTGGTTGACAAGATGCACAACATGTACTATACAGTTGATGTTGCATACTCCTTTGACCCACGAATAGTCAAGAAGAAAGGTGAAGAAGTAAATATATACAACCACCTTCAGTACGTAGTAGCCTGGCTATGGAAAATGAAGGTGAAGATAGTGCCAAATATTGTTAGGTCCTCGGGAACAGTATCAGAAGGCTTCAAGAGGGATATCAAGGAAATTGGAATAGAGTGCCTAGCAGAGCTGTTACAAAAGGTTTGCCGCCTTGGGACGGCCAGAATAATCAGGAAAGTATTAGATAGCTGAAAAGAACGGATACCCATGGTATCGTAGGCTGCAGGTAGCAAGCCGGCTACACGTGCATGACTCCAGGAGTTCCAACGAAAGAAAAACTAATAATAATAATAATAATAATAATAATAATGGCTTCAAATTTTACCACAGGGGCAGTCATTTTGGGGGAGTCAATTGTAATAAGACGATTTCATTGACCCCAGCGTTTCACTGGTGCTTAAATTATCGACCCCGAAAGGATGAACGGCAAACTCAACCTCGACGAAATTTGAACTCAGAAGGTAGCGACAGATGAAATGCCACCAATCATTTTGCCCAGCGTGCAAACTCATTAATAATAATAATAATAATAATAATAATAATAATAATAATAATAATAATAATAATAATAATAATAATAATATACTTATCTTATCGACCCCAAAAGGATGAAAGGCCAAGTTAACTTCGGCGGAATTTGAACTCTGAGCGTAAAAACGGACGAAATGACGCTAGACATTATTTTTCCCGGCGCGTTAACGATTCTACTAGCTTACCGCCTTGAATAATAATAATAATAATAATAATAATAATAATAATAATAATAATAATAATAATAATAATAATAATAATGAGAAGAAGAAGAAGAAGAAGAAGAAGAAGAAGAAGAAGAAGAAGAAGAAGAAGAACAACAACAACAACAACAACAACAACAACAACAACAACAACAACAACAATAACAACAACAACAACAACAACAACAACAACAGTGATTCCAGCGACGATGACAGCAACGATAATAAGAACAAGAAATTCGGCGTCCGGCTACTCTTCTCAGGGAAGCTTCTCCTGTCAATGGCCTACCAGTATTTAATCGTTTTTCCTGAATCCCCAAATAACGTTCGGGTAGCTTTGTTATTGAAATTACAACACAGTAGTCAACCAAATTAGTAGTATTGTTGAAATTAGTTTGGTAAGATAGCCAACAATAACGATTTCTTTCAATTTCTTTCACATACTTGAGACTAATGAATTAATGTAAACGTTACAGTCATAGGGAAGCAAAAGTAAATTTAAATGTATTTCCATAAATGTAGTTCATTCTCATTAAAAAATCTAGCAAATAATTTTGGTTAATAGTTGATAGTTTGTGAATTTTAAGTGCGCTCTTTTCCCACACAATGAACACAGAAGTCTTATAAAATCATATCAAAAGTTTCCATCATTCAATCTAAAACAGTATTAATGTAAATCTATTCCATAACAGTTTCTCGGAGTGTTGAAAAGATATTTATCATCATGAGATAGTTACATTTTTCCTTGTTCTGTTCTCATAATTTTCTGAAACGCATACTCCATTTACACTGATGTAATATATATATACATATAAATAGATGCATATGTATATATGAGTGTGTGTGTGTGCGTCTCTGTGTGTGTGTGTGTGTGTGTGTGTGTGTGTGTGTGTATATATATATATATATATATATATATATATATATATATATACACATACACACACATTAAGTATAGGATATTACCAACGAGTGAAAAACACGTAAACACACGAGAGACAAGTACAGGACAAAATACCAAAAAAGACACGACTTAGAACAGCACATCAACGAGTGAAAAATACGTAAACACATAACAGAAGACAAGTACGGGACAAAATACCAAAAGAAGTCGAACTCCTCCTTAGTTGTCGACTCTTTATTACTCCCTATTTCGTCGTGAGTAGTCCTGCGACTGACTGGCATCTCAACCAGGACAGACAGTAGTTACGCTAGAAAATCCGGGTACTTGCCCTTATGAGCCTATGGCTCGGGGAGGACCTTTGATGCGTTTTTATAGACACACAGACACAATATGACTATAGTAATATGTCTGTGTATAGATATATGTGAGTTTATAGATTTATACGTACATATATACAAGCACACACACACACATATATAGGTGCTTGTAGTAACGTATACTTGTATGTTTCCACACAATTATGCGTACCTGACAGTGAGGCATCTTATTTCACCTACAGACACATCAGTGAATAATTATTCACTGACGTATCTGTAGACGAAACAAAATGCATTTTCACAATAAATATGAAGCCTTCTATATAGCTAATCGCAGAGGCAATATAATAGGATGGACGGAGTTGGGAGTGAGGTTGATAGAAGTATGTAGGAAAAGATGAAATAGATAAACGGCTAGGAGAATATATACATAGATAGGAAGCTAGAAAAATAATTATACGGAGTAAGTTGTGACTTTGACAGTTATAATAACAGTGTTGAAGTTGGTCATGATGTTGATGGTGTTGGTGATGGTGATAGCATATAAAACAGGGCAATGTCATAATGGCGGTGATCATCTTGAAGATGGTGATGATTACGACGACGACGACGACTACGACAACGACGATGACAACGATGATGTCGGTGATGGTCAGAGTGAATATAATGGTATTACACATATCGAGGAAACACCATATTGATGATGTGAAACCAATTAATAGAGAGCTGAGAAACGATTCAATGTCACTGAGTAGAAAGTAACCCATACTCTTCGTACGATGTCATATCAACAGCTAGTGCCAGCATAATGGTAATCTCAGAATAGGGTAGTTTATCCAAAAGTCAATTCCTCACATTACAAATCATAGATTACATTGTCTAATCATAATTCGAATAATTTTCTAAGATCCCGTTGTATTTCCTTTGGGCAACACATTCCACTGCCGGACATGATTAACCTCTCTAGGGATTAGATACTAGATTAAGCTGACACAGTCTTAGGCCGGACAGTAGTGTCGGTGTATAATTCATTTGGGTCTGTCATGGACAGTAAATGATAATATATATATATTGAGTAGTCACTTCCATAATAAAATAATTTCGTGCAAGGCATCCCCCACCAGAAGGATCTCCCCTATATTCTCTTCTAATGTGTAGTTTCATGACAAATATGTGGCACTTGAGTCGACGTTTCCCTTCATATTTCAGTTGTCTATAAAATTAAATCCAATAAAATTCCGGTGTCGAATTACGCTCTTCTAATAAAAAAAAGCGAGAATTTGTCCATAAATTGAAAATGATATTCTTAATTTGAAACGCGATGGCGTGACACAGGCAGTTTAAAAAATATCTGTATTGAATTACGTCCTTTTATAATCTGAATATACATTTCATGTTGCTTCTCTTCTTACTCGATGGTCAAAGAAGCACCATTGAATTTTAGAAGAAATTATAATAAGCTGTGCGTACTCGTGAAATATGCAACTATTTATTTCACATAAACGATTTAGGCACAGGTATGTCAGTAGGGTTAAGACGTTTTGCTTCGGAACCACGTTATCTTCGGCTCAGTTTTACAGCGGGATTACGAGTCAAGTGTCTTCCTATTTTAATTCTGGGTCGACCAACGCTCCCAGTGAGTGATTGTTTTAACACAGAAACTGTGTAGGTGCCATTCGTATATGTAGATTTGAATGTGTTTCTATTTTTTTTCCGCCACCGCTTGACACCAGGCTTAAGAAAAGAATACTGGAGTAATTTTGTTTTTTAGTTATCCGTAGACCAATGACAGAAACACGAAAAATTGTACATCCTTAATAACATATCTTTTCGTAAGAAGAAGTAGAGTTCTGAAAGTAATTACTCAACGAGATTTATCAAAACATTTTTGTATTCTGAGTTCAAATCCTTGATAGTAACTTAGTATTCTTTGTTGAAGTGTATAAAAAAGTACCAAACCATTACAGAAATCAATGGAATCGACTCTGTTCCCTTCTCTTATACATATGTGAACTCGTGTCCATGTTAGACATAAACGTTGTCAGTCACATTTTTGGTGGGTGGGGTTGTTTTTCAGCACTCTCCGCAATTACTACTATACGTTTTTTTTTTTTTATATACACATCTTCAGACAAAATGTGTAAGTCATGTCTTACATCAGTTTCACTATAGTCGTCAGTTTCCGGGGGAAATCAATACAGTCGTATTTATGTTCCGTGCAGAAATGTTTTTCTTTAGACATAACGTATACAGACATTGAAAATTTGTGAAATATTCTAGAGGATTAGTTGGCATATGCAACACGCATTCCCGCAGAGTCTTAACAACCCACTCGCTCTTTCTCTTTTCCACACTATCTCTTTCTTTTCCCTCGTACTCTCTAGATCTACAACAAATACTGCGAGGCATTTTGTTGAACATACAAACGATTCTACAAATACACTCACTTAAATACAAACATACACACACACACACACACACACACACACACACACATGAATGCGCGATGTATTTCTATATTAATATGTATGTATATGTGCGTATGTATGTATACGCATGTGTGTGGGTGCGTGTTTCTGTGTCTCTGTGTGTGTCTGTATGTGTTTCTGTGCGTGTATAGATGGGGTTTAGGAATTATGGGAATAAATAATTATCAATTAAAAGGAAAAATATTTCTTTTGTGCAAAATTTTTAACGAGAGAGCTCAAAACAAGTCAAACAAATTATATTTGGATCATTGTTATAATGATACGTAGGAATATTTTCTTTATGTACTAAATGTAAGAGGATTTTAAAGATATATTGAATCCTACACTGGATTAAATTCATAATTTAATTTATGTCTTCTCCAGAAACAGTCGTATTTCTACGAAGTCGCAGAAGTATATGGACACGCGTAGCTTCCATTAACAAAGCAGCAAAACGTATCCGATGCTGTTATTGTAGTTTCCTGTTTAAAATACAATATGGTGTAGAAACTGGTGTTATACAGGTAGAATCTCAATAACAAAATTACGAATAATTTGCATATGAAAATTTTACACGAGTCACCGAAAACTTTCGTTTAATTTGACTAAACTGGCAACCATTTTAAGTAAGAGAGAAAGACATCGCTCACGTGTAGAACGGTGCAGGTTATGATAGGTATATATAAGCAGGTAGCCTTTATGTGGGGGGATCGACCTTCTGAAATTGGCAGCGAAATCCCTCGCGTGTAACATCCGGGTAATTAAAAGAAAAATACATTGGATAATATGATCAAATACATAATGGATAGTTACGACCGGAATGATTTTCAGCATTGTTCTACCCGGGCAGCGGTAACATAATGGGAAATAACTCTTTCTACTATAGCTATAAGACCAGAAATTTTAGGTGGAGAGGTATAGTCGATTACAACGACCCCAGTGCTCAACTGGTACCTATTTTATCGAGCGCGAAAGGATAAAAAGCGACGTCGACTTTGGCGGCATTCAAACTTAGAAGGAAAAGAGTCAGAAGAAATGCCGCTATACATTTTGTCCAGCGTGTTTCTGGTGCTAAATAACAAACGCATCCTAATGGAAAGAATATAAATATCACTTATTCCTTATTCTCTCAACTTCGCTTATTCCCAAAGCCACGCGACTTGAGAGCACAGTGGATTAAATGGGTTGTAATATTCGACTGGCAGTAACTCTCTAGACTAAGGAAGAAGCTAAGAAAGATGTCATTGTAAGATTTAAATTCAGAATTTATAGAATATAACGGAATACTACAAAGGACTTCGTCCGGTAAATGACAGATTCTGCCATGGAAACCAATTTCACGAACATCGCCATGAATATTGTTCGTAGTCAAAGAACATGGTTTAAAGGAAGATTCTCGTCACTCGAGGCTGCGATAGGCTTTAGAATCCAAGTCAACATGAGGTCAATAGAAATACGCTGCAACTGCCTTAGAAATATGTGTTTCGTTCTTCTGACATTTATTAGCTTTTAATTACCCAGTCCAACGAAATCTGTTATTTGTAGAGTAGGTAGCATTTATAGTATTTTGGGGGGCACTAAGTAAATATTTTGCGATATCCTTTTTATTATATCGAATTACTGTGTTCAAGTTAACACTTTTAAATTTTCTAAATATACTCTATGGTTTGAAACAATAATCATGTTAATAAACTGACTTCAAATCAATCGTCTAAATCATCCATATTTTGATTCTACTAATTATCGAATTATGTAATTGGTGTGTCGCCGCCCCAGGCGAAGAAGTAGGATCTCTCAAGACATATAAATAGAGGTAGTCTGGCCGTGGTAGGAGTGTTGAGTAGCAGTCGAGTAGCAGTTGTGAGGCGGTTGAGTAGAGATCATCTGAGGGTGCTAGATAGCAGTAGCTTGAGACATAACAGTAATTAATACTGACATGTATGTGAGCAGAACTAGTTTCACTATATAATGTTATTTGGTTGTGATGCTAAGATAGTTCTGTATGTGACGCCTGGATACACGTGAGTTGTATCTCAAAGAAATTTAATCGAGTGATGTACTTTGAATATAGTTGAAACAACGAAAGAATGAATAAAATTGTTTGTTGATCTTAACTTGAAATTCTTGGCTTTTGTAAGTAATAACGCAGCTTGTGCCAGTTAATATTTTTGGAGAAGAATCTGTAAGTTGCTATGGCAATGAATTTCAGTTGATCTGTAAACAGCTCAACAAATGGATCGTCTTCAATATCAGTTTGCTCTTCAAACAGTCTGTAAATAATTCAATTATATGAGCAATATTCGATTCACAATTCTTGAAAGGTACACAATACAGATTGCAACTCAAGGAATATGGTTCAGAATAATCAATTGAATTACCTGAAAGTATGCAATCTTACATTCATCAAAGGAAAATGCATTTTAAGCAATACGAGCTCATGTCTTTGAAGTATTAAAACAAACGTACATACATTACGACAGCATGTGAAGTGTCACCACATTTTAATTATTTAATTTTCAACACAGTGAACACTATAAAACGAAATCTAACTATACGCATGCGCATAAACACACTACACATGATGCACACATGCACATTCACACGCACACACATATATAGAGGGAAAGATTGATAGGGAGAGATGGAGATGGATACGTATATGTGCGTGTGCATATACATGCGTGTGCATATGCACGTGTGTCTGTAAGAATATATAGATAGGTATAAATACATACATATAAATATATATATATATATAGAGATAGATAGTCACACAGATAGAGACACAGAGGTACATGCATATTTGTACTTGTACGTGTTAGTGTGTACATGTATTACAGTATCATCGAACAGTTAATCGTTGTCGCATTACGACACCATAAATTCCGCTTGATAACTACGTTAAGTTTACACGTATCCGTGGAGCCTTCTTCCACTACGGACACGAATCTCCTCGTATTTTTACTGGTGACATGTAATACACTACACACTCCAGATGTCAGACATAGTCACAAGTCTAGACTCATGAATGGGAATGCTAAATTCCGGTTCAACGGATATATAGTAATAATGCAGAAATGCATTGACAAACCCGAAATACTGGATGAACACACTGTAAGACCATTACGAATGATGGGTAGATTTGTGGACATTTTTAGCATTGTAAAGGAGTCTATTCAGAAGGTTCTTGTAAATAACAACCTGCTAGGACAAGGTAATAAGATCTTTGATCGGTAAGTATTTGTAACAACGAAACAGATTTTGCAGGATTTCTTGTACTACTGTGTGTAACAAAGCAAAGGTAGTACTGCTGCACTGGCTATATCTTTATTATTACGAGTAACATAGAACTTGTCAATATTTATCTATCTATCGATTTATCTATCTATCTATCTATCTATCTATCTATCTATGTCTATCTATCTATTTATCTATCTATCTATCTATCTATCTATCTATCTATTTATCTATCTATCTATTTATCTATCTATCTATCTATCTATCTATATATATATATATCTATTTATCTATCTGTCTGCCAGTCTGTCACCTCGTATTTTCTCTCTCTCATATGTGCGTGTGTGTCTGTGTGTATTTATGTACGTATGATGTTTTGTCATATATTCTTATGTGTGCATGTATGCGAGTGAGTGCGTTAGAACAAGTGTGAAATTACTCTTTGTATTTCAGAATTCTAGGCTAACATGCTCTAATACAATCATTCCGGAGGAAAGAGTTTGTGAAGAAAATCTATTGGACTTCATAGTTTTCTAAGATATTTATGTTTTGAATATTAACGAATTACTATTGGAAACCCAGAAATCCGTAACAATGCAAAAAAAAAACGATGTTATGCACACACAAATGTACTTACATACACATACACACGTATATGTGCGTGTGCATATATATGTGTGCACATGCACGTCCGTGCGTAAGAATTTATAGATAGGTATAAGTACATACATATAAGTATATATGTATAGAGAGAGAGAGGGAGAGAGATACATACATACACACACATATATATATATGCATATATATATATATATATATATATATATATATA
>NC_068990.1:80166985-80168112 GCF_001194135.2 Octopus bimaculoides | reverse complement strand
ATACAGACGTCACAGCCAGACATACAAACATGTGTATGTATACAAGTGTATTAATGGAATAATGCATTATCTTATGTCTCACTTGACTGAGAAAAACATGTCTGATCGTTTTGATACTTGGTTCTTTGGGGGTATATCAATCAAATGTTTTAAAACAAAATACCCCGGCCATCACTCGATGATGATTAGTCTCATTTTTCATTGGCTGGTTCGGACCACAGGATGGAAACGCTAGCTCTGTATTGCTCTTCTGTGCTACTGTCGGGCTGATACTGACAGATAGACAGATAGATAGATAGATAGATAGATAGATAGATAGATAGATAGATAGATAGATAGATAGAGAGAGAGAGAGAGAAAGAGAGAGCGAGAGAGAGAGAGAGTTATAAACATATATAGGTACACATACATACGCACATGAGCACACATTATATTCACCTCCTTGTTATTTTTCTTCAACCAGTCTAACTTTTTATTCCATTGCATGCATACATACATACATGCATATGTGTGTACCTACACATGCATGTATGTGTCCTTGTTTGTGCGTGTGTGTGTGTGTGTGTATGTGTGTGTATGCTTGTGTGTGTCATAGGTTATAGCAGCAGTATTTTTATTGTTCTTCATATATTTCGATATCTCTTATAAATGTTTACAAACAATTTCTCTAAGTTTTTACATTTTATACATTATAATCTTTCTTTAAACTCATTTGACAAAACGGTTTTCTATAACTACAAGAAAACAAGATGATATACATATTGCTTAAACTATGTAAAACTTTACAGGAGATTGAGGCTTCCCTTACTAATTATTATTAGTTTGTTTTACTAAATATTCTTATATTAAATGCTATATACTTTGTGGCTGATAAATTCATAGAACTAATTAAAATTTTCGTGATTAAATTTACATGATTTAAAACAAAAAATATATTTTTTTTACTAAATGTTTTGAATCTTGAGTAAATCAACGGAAATAATTAATGTTTAATTATCTCTTTGTTTTTGGCTTCAAGCTAAGTGACGCAACTGTCCTAACATTCGTAAATACACACAGATATTCTTTATATATATATACATGTGTGTGTGTGTGTGTGTGTGTGTGTGTGTGTGTGTGTGTGTGTG
>NC_068990.1:80165002-80166975 GCF_001194135.2 Octopus bimaculoides | reverse complement strand
AGTGAGAGTGTGTGTGTGTGTGTGTGTGTGTGTGTGTGTTTGCGTGTGTGTGTGTGTGTGTGGATAAATATATATATATATATACATATACTTATGTATATGCTTTGTGTATTTTCCGGTGGCTGCAATGGCTTAGTGGAGTATATAACTCTCATATCGCCAGTGTTAAAAAACTTTAGAGCCATGGACAAGCGAGATAACTCACCGTCAATCCTATTTGAGAGTGGTGGACATCGTTCTTTCGCCATTTTTGTGGCGTACCAACACAACCTACCAGCCTGGGTTGAAGCCGAGTCAGTTAGCCAGTCAAACGACTTATATGCTCATGACTTGTAAAATCATGAGCTGATATGTTCGGAAACTACATACCTAAGAGAAAATATACATATGAATTAAAAGCAGCTCTAATAGATAATAAATACTGTTAAGTACATATAATAATGTACAGGGTGCGTAAGATATTTGAGGACAGATTTATGTTTACTAAAAGACAAAGCATATATAATAGCAGATAATAATTTTATTTATCAAAAAATACTATGAGGATAAAAATAAACCTTCTTTTCTACAAAGCTATTCTATAAAGCCACCTTCAGCTTTAACAACTGCTTCTATATGAGATCTAAATCATCTACATGCTGGAATCAAATGGTCCTGGTTCATTTTGGACATTACTCTAACTATGGCAGCTTTTAAAGATTCTTTGGTGTTATGGGCGTGTTATCTACCTCTTTCTCAACTACTCTGTGTGTGTGTGTGTGTGTGTGTGTGTGTGTGTGTGTGTGTGTGTGTGTGTGTGTGTGTGTGTGTGTGTGTGTGTGTGTGTGTGTGTGTGTGTGTGTGCGTGCGTATCTTCACTAAATTTTAAGGCGGGTGCTTACTTTTGTGTTACTGCTTAGTATTTTGATGTCGATTTGATTCATTTTTTTTCTCGATGATATAAAAAAAATAGGATATAATGTCGACACCAAATAATTTCCAGTTTCTCTTCAGATCTACGCTAACCTAGACCTGAAATAGTCTCCAAATCCAGTGAGTGAAACAATTGGCACATAATGTAGAACTTCTCATACATTATCAGTACGATATTCTACTTCAAACATTAGAGTTTGATATGTGCGCAGGAAATATGAACTAGAAAGGAAGGAAGCATCAGGTTCCTTGACAGGATGGATTACAATGACCACTCGACCTGTCTATTAGACTAGATGAAAAGAGGAGAGTGGCCAAAGTTATCTTAATTGAGGAGGAGGCCAAAGGAACATACTTTCCTACATCAGAAATGACTACGATGTAGTAGTATAAAGGTGAAGATATCTCGAGGAAACAAAACACGTGTGGGCTTATATGTTAGTAACTGGTGCCATATATTTCCAAACGAAATAAATTTCGATGCAGTCAAGTTTTATAGTGACTGCATCGTCCCAGAAATTCTTTACTGCACCGCCCCAAAAATTCTTTGCAGAGAATCTAAGGAATATGTTTGCAGAAAAACATGCTTTTCCCTTCTGTGAACCAGATATATCATCATCGGAGATTCTGGGGTAAACACAGATAAAATTGTGATAACTTTAGTTGTGTATTTGTGTAGCTGCTGAATACTGTGAAATTTGTGGAACCTGCTTATGTTGTCTTCTTCTCATTGCAAAATTTCTCAAACTCAATCGCCAGGTGTTCAGGTTGCGTGTGCATAAATACGGTGTAAAGAAAAAATCCCGAAGCTAAAGTTCTGTGGATAACATTGTAAATTGTTATAGGTAACAGTGAGACGTCATGTAGATGTCTGGTAATATAGTACTATATACGTGTGTGTGTGAAGGAACGTGAGTGTTTACAGACACACACGCGTGAACACACACACACACATACACACATATACTGATCCAAACAAGTTGTAGTGTAGAAGAAACAAAGAAGCAAAAATGTACACAAAGATTTATTTAAGTTTTAACATATATATATATATATATATA
>NC_068990.1:80156331-80164949 GCF_001194135.2 Octopus bimaculoides | reverse complement strand
ATATATATGTATATATGTATGTATGTATGTATGTATGTATGTATGTATGTATATATATATATATATATACTCAGCCAGTTCACATTCATTTATTTTCAACTTTTCAACAGTGCACGTTATGAAGCACATGGAGCTGTATTGCAAACTGTATCTTTTCTGCCCATTCTTCTATGAATACTTTGTTTTTATACAGAAAACGTTGCTTAGATCGTTATTCGTTAACATACGTTGGTTGAGGATGGCAATGTGACTGCGGCGCACGAAGATCACGTCAAAGCTTTTATTCCAGTAGCGAGGTCATATGACAGTCAGAACAATACCTATGAATGATGAAAACCATGTCCGAATTTAGGGCTGTTTTAGCCTCTCAGTTGTGGTCAGCAAACGTGCGAGCATCTGCTACCTTATTGAAGCAAATTTTGTGTCTCTTTTGAGTTATGCATACGAGGGGGTGCTGAAAATTTCCTAGCTTTAAGGGTATCGCGAAAGATCTAGTTGGAGGGCCAACCTTCCGATTTCTTTTACAAGACTTAGAAAAACTGAAGGACCGCTCCAATAAGTGTGTGAAAGTGAAATATGTTGAATAAAATAATAATTAATTGATCCACTTGTATTTTCTTTTATACAAAGTCAGGAATTTTTCGGCATCCCCACATATTGTTTTTATGACTCATTCTATCTTTCTTATAGGAATTTTGTCAAAACTTTTAAAAAGGAATGTTACTTTGAACTATTTGGAATGCATAACTGTTAAAAATTGCAGAAAAATCTTAAGTAGATAAAAAATAAGTATTTGGCTCCTAAATGTTCACAACACATACTTAATGATACTCTTGTGTTCAAAATGTTTCCATAAATGATAAACAATTTTGAATTATTTTGAATTCTAGAATTCGAAAAAGTTTCACGGTGGTAGTGAGGATAGTTGGAAAACGGAAGGTGAGTGAAATGTTGTATCTTCCAACTGTTATACCTCCACAAATTCTATAGGACCGTACATGAAAATGAAAGTAGCTTTAATAAGCAGATAAAACTACATGTATTCGATGAAATTTGCAATAAATAATAGTTATTTAATTTCCGTTATCCGTATCCTGTGTTCGTGCGATAACAATCAATAAACTGATGTATTACTCATTAATTTTAATTAAATTAGCAATCACAACAGTGATTTATTACTGATTAATTGTATTAAATCAGTTGTGTTATTTGTATGTATTTTTGATTTGATTTGTTTTGTTTACAGTATCACACTGAGAGGTTTAATTATAATGTAGTGTAACAAACCGATGCTCGGAAAATACTCAACAGATTAACATCCGGTTAATTCTCCACCTACTTAATTTATACTCATTGACATCACTCATAAACATATACATATACATGGACACACACACACACATACCATACACACACAGGTATATATATATATATATATATATATATATATATATATATATATATATAAAACAATACTTAATAATTAATGCAAACACTAACATTTGTGTATTGATGTAAGAATTTACTATTTGAACAGATTTTAATTATAAAAAAAAAAGCTATATTGAAGAAGGGAGATATGTAGTATGGGTCCTGCTCTCCCACTCTTTTCCTCTGCTCTATCACACTCACACACATCCCTTGCCATTTGTCTCTTAAAACATACACCTACACATACATGTGTGTGTGTGTGCGTGCGTATGTGTGTGTATGTATGTGTGTGTTTATGCGTATATATATAGATATACGTATCAATATTTTTCGAGTTTTCTTCTGTAATTTTTTCTTCTTATTTTTTTTTCTCATATTTTTTTCATAATCCAGTGTCCTGACTTTTAAATAAACCTAACGTTATGAACTGAGCTTGAAAGATCGCTTGGCGATACTAGACAATTAAATGCCAATTAAATGTATCGTAAAGTATGATACTGTTAGTGACCCTTTTGTGATTGTGCGTATGAAATTCTGTACACTTATATATATATGCATACACACATACATACATACATACATACATACATACATACATACATACATACATACATGCACATGATGCTTGTCTGTCGAAGCGACAAGACCATCTGATCATCTTCGGGTTGAAGTTGAAGCTGAGATTGGATTTCGGCTTTGTGAGTATGTTGATGACTGATTAGGCGCGCGCACTGAGAATACATAAAACGTAAAATATTAATACTTCTAATTTCTTGTAGGCAGTAGCAGACATGAAAAATGAAAACGGCGCAGGCATGGACGACTATCTTACATGAGAAGCGGACCACTTGAGACAAGGCTCAGCGTCAGATGGGCTGCACCATTAAAAAGTTTTCATGAAATCTATTACCCTCATTAAGAACGGCACCTCAGAAAGATCCGCCGCTTACCCATGACTCGTGTAAAGTTTAATGCCAAAGTATGCGGAAGTTGACTAATCGACTGAATTACGTCTTCATTTTATCAACTTATTAGTGGTTGATTATATCACAGACGAGTTTAAGCTTAATATAATTATCAATTAGAATCAGCAAGACACACTGGTTTAAACAAGGCTGGACCTTTGAATTATGGGTGAAAACTTTCCGACGGGCTTCTGAATAGTTTCCTTCTTCCCAAATGTTAGAATGTGTGAGTTCAACCGAGGTTATAGATTATAATTCTTGCTCAAATTGCTGCACTCTTCCATCGAACCTGAAAACTATTTTTACAGAGTACTTTTCTTACTATTCTCTCATATTCTTATATATATCTTCATCTACAAATATATGTGTCTGAACGCGCGGGCGTGTGTGTATGCGTCCGTGCGTGCGTGCGTGCGTGCGTGAGCGTTTGTGTATGAACAGCTAGGTATTTGTCTTATGTTTGGAATGTCTAGAATATTTTCTCATCCATTTGCTGAGCAGAAACCTGTTGCATACACTTTAATTTCACTTTGTATTCATATATACATTCATATATACATTCATATATACATATATAAGTACACACACACAGAAACAAACACATACATATTTTCATACATACATACATACATACATACATACATACATACATACATGCATACATACATACATACATACATACATACATACATATATGTGTGTGTGTGTGTGTGCGTGCGTGCGCAACTAACAGATAGATAGATAGATAGATAGATAGATAGATAGATAGATAGATAGATAGATAGATAGATAGATGCATATCTTCTAGGAGTCATATTTTCTTGACTGATGAACAATTATCCAGCCCAGCTAAACTTAACTTCCACCAAACCACAGCCATCGTTTTCGTTAATGACTTGCCAAAGATATCAAATCCATTATTCAAAATAACTCTTAAGCAACTTTTCCTTTTGTCTTTTCTACGAATGCCAAAAATAATCAACGTCTGGCTGTTATGTTTAAATGGAATTGATGGAAATCGCCATCATTCTTAAATCACGTGTTGTTTAGATATCATTATATATACTTGTTTTAAACATTGGTTAGAATTGACTGTAAACCTGAAAGGTAATAAAGACCAAAAATAGAAGGGACATTACCTGCTTTGTTTCTAAAATGCTGGGGAAAAAGATTATGAGAAAATATACAACGAGTTTTCGTGTTATATGTTAAGTTATTTATCCCTATTATTTATCTATTATCTATTTATATTTTGTTCAGTATTTTCAAACAATTTCCTCTTTTAAGCTGTTTACTTCTTGCCTGTGATATAAACTGGTAATCAAAACATATGAATTAAAATACAAATATACACAAATAACTAAAATAATACGAAAACGTGAAGGAGATAATATGTCTTTTTTTTTTTTTACATCTTTTATGCAACAAAAAAAATAATTAAAGACAGAAGCAAAATAAAAGAGAACTGCTTTGCTGCAAGGTTTCACTTGCATAGTTATTGATTTCCTTGTTGGCTTCAAAATGCTGAGAAGCTTTTTGATTGAAAAGCTTTTCACAGCCGACCTGCTGTGTCTTTAGTGCACAAAACAAAACCTGCTTACTTGAGGAAAATGTTAATAAAAAATCATTGGTGATTTGTTAGATTTTTAGTTCTATTATAAAACAAATGAGAGCTTCAAAATTAAAATACAAGATAAAAAGTATAGCGATTTTGAAAACAAACTTTAAATGTATTTGAATGCATTAGTAAAAAAGGGCTGACTGATTTTGTGTCTATAACGTATATGTATAAAGAAGCTAAATTAGTAATTTAGTCATCTTCACCGAAATGTGAATTCAGGATATAAAATATAATGTTAATATCTGTAAAGGGAATCACTGTTCTGGGTGAAACGGAACTGTGCTTATTTCAAAACCTTCATATATTTAGTTATGTTTCGTTTCATTCTTGTTCATCTCCATCCTAATCTACATTCTATCTCTTCATTCTCTGTTCGACAAAAATGAGGAAAAGTCACACAATGTTGGGTGATACTAATCGATTTTTAAGTTTTCATTGACCATGAAAAGTTGTAAGTCAACGTTGACTTTGGTGTTATTCACAAGAAACACCTATTTCGTTATTCACACAATAGTAAGGGACCGAAATTTTAAATTTGTCTCTCCTCTCAAACACGTCAACTCATCAAACTCTTCTAGAATTCTACGAAGGGTTAAATGCTGGTAATACACAACACCATCATTTTTTTCTGATTCCTGATATTAGTCTATTGACTCAATGGCTTGGATACATACATACTCACATTCGCCTGCACGCACATATGCATGTACACGAATATACTTATTTAGCTGCGTGGCTATTGATATCTAAGTATATACCTGTGCGTGTATCTGTATGTGTTCCTATGTTTTGATGTATATGTTGAGGTAGACTAAGTGATAAACGTAATCGTTGTTACCTAACCTATAATGATAAGAAATAACAATATGACCTGTACTTTCAAAATAAACATTTATTCCTCGAGAAAAGTACTAATATTACTCTATGATCAGTTTTACAGTATATTTTTGCTAATGTTCATAAATTTAAAGCCTAATCTGCGATCCGCGTGTCTATATACATACATATCTATCTACATGTGTATTTATATACACTTACATATTGAGATATATATGAGCTTAATGACTTTATGTGTATCTATTTCGTTCATGATTTTTTTTATCTCAATATATTTTTTAAATTGTTCACCATAATCTTCTAGATAATCATACAGCTAATGTGTGATTTTGTTCTACATGATAGCATTTTCAGGAGAAGGTAGTCCTCAACAAATACAGCTAATAGAATGTGATAGTTTCTGGTGGGATGAGGTTTAATAATGCCTGAAAAGGATTTTGCCCAGCAAGGTATTTCGCATAATACTTTGCAATTATTTTTCTATAAATATGGGAATGAGTAAACAGGTGAAAACGGTATCTTCTGCCTACTCATAACTTTCCTGCTGCTCTGCAAAAGATTAAACGGAACGTATTAATGACAAGCTCACGGGTCTCGAAGACCTCTAAATGTCATTAGCATTGCTTTTGACTCTAGATAAGAACATAATATTAAAAAAATAAACAAATATTTTTCAATCATTTACTATTTAAGAATTCTTTGATCTTTTGAAATGCATAAATTAAATATGCTATCATGTATGTTAGCTGTCCTGGTTGTATAATTCATTATATGCTATTTCATGTTCACTTATTGAAAGCTATTGAACCTCCGTTAGCATGGCGATAATTCAATGACGAAAAAGATAGGTCTCTGCTCTATTACAAGTAAAGGCTTCAAAAATATTTGCCCCAAAATTCCAAAGTCCCATTCTTCTCTTTAGCTTAATTATATTCAAAAGTTCTTCTTGGTGTTACTCTCGCTGCTGATGTTGTCGTTAGTGTTGTTTACTCCCACGTGTGGCCTGATCGAGATAAAATGCTTTATAACTTCAAAGATCTCTTCTTTTCTCAACCAAATCCTCCCTTTATAAAGAAAAATGTACTCGATAGAGATTCAGCAGCTATTTTTATCCTGTCCACTGACCACGTAGAGGCGCTTCCGTTAAAGACTCATTGCTATGAATTCCTTGCTTGACCAAAGAATAATTATTGCAAACCATTAATGAGCTTTTTATTTGGAATCATTAGAAATAATGGAACCCAAGGTTTCTCAGCTCAACTGATGCCACCAACCATTAGACCATTTACCATTTCGAAATTTATGCATTTACGTATTTAAATAAATTATAGAAGAGCCAATCAATTAGTTAATTGTAGTAATTGTGTACAATTTATGCGGTGAATGGTCAATAAATATACCGCGGTAATTACTTAATACTCTACCGGATCTTAATTCTCGTTTATCTACAATTTATAAAATATATACCAGTAATCTATGGCGCTACGTTAAATCAATTGTCTTTATTCGCTACAAAGTTTAACATTATGACAATGTAAGAAATTTTTATTTCGTTCGTAAAATAAGTACATTTGATTGACCGTGTACAAATGTGTTATACCTTATGTTGTATAGGTTTTATAGAGTAGCTAGAACCACAAATAAAATTATATCCATGTATTATTGAGCGAGTAAATGTGAGAGGATGTTATACATATATGTATGTATGTATGTATGTATGTATGTATGTATGTATGTATGTATGTATGTATATGGCAGTGGATCTACTTGCATTACAGCAGTAGTAACTGTAAATATAAGAAAATGGAATAAGCGATAAATTATTTTTTCCTTTTCTTTTCAGGTGAGAAGCACATTCTTTTTCACTGCATTCCCGAGATCTACATCAGGCGTGTGGTTATTTCCTTTAACCTCAGTTTGTGTCTCTATATGTTATGAAATGTAAGTTTGAAGCAATTAAGTGGGCCAAAGAAAGTGAGTGAAAGCCAAAAGATAGTATATGAAATCTCCTTCGTTGATGATTATCAAGGAAATAGGAAAGAAGACATAATCTTATTCCAAATGGAATGAAAGAAAATGGATGAATGGAATTACAAACCAGAGAATTAAAATTCCTGTTGAATTCAGGAACAATGTTTTATTATTCTCTGCTTTATTTTATAAGATGCGATAGACTTCACCGCTATAAACTTGATGAGTATGGTGTCAATTTCATGTAAAGAAATATATATGCAAATATATGTTTTATTTCTTTCCTGTTTTCTCGTAGAAGTCATTCAAATGGTATTATTTTTATCTCTATATCATTTCTGATGGTCAGAACTTTGGAAGTGGCGACTCTAGAGTGGCGTAGAGTATACGTCTTGTATCATATTTATTATCTGTTAGCACTTTGTACATTAAAACACTCAGAGTAACTTCAGATTTTACTTTCCCTGAACTGGAATAAAAATACCAATGATATTTTAAAGGTGAAAAATCAAAAAAAGTTCTTGCCTTTACAAATAATAACATACCAAAGATATATAGACTAACAGTGTCTTTTCAGTAACTGATGTCGCAAATAGCCATCAGACCTATAAAAAAATAATTATTACAAGAGAAGCAGTATTTATACCAAAAGGCACTTTTTATATCCACACTAACGTGAATGTTTTTCTCGAACCCTGAATACTGAAGTATTCAACCTTCAGAAGACCTCTCATACAAATGCATGGTGTATAAAAGTAACATAATAGTCTAACAGTTATTTCCGATCTCAGTGACTGAAAAGCCATTGTTACTCTATACATCTTTGGCAATGAAATTTTGCTTGAATATAGTGACCAAATGCTTTCCATTGAAGAATAACAGTCCGCTAAAATCACGGGATCTTGCAGTTCCGGTGCCGGACGATTTTTAACTGTACGATATATGTGTATGCATTTATACACCATGCCTCTATATAAGAGGACTTCTACTCGAGATTTTAGTACTGTATATTACTGTTAAAAGCTGAAGTGGCGATATACTGAATTCGATTTATACCTCACAAATTTTAGAAATTTACTCCTGCAATGCGAGTATACTATCAGTTCGCTATAGACTCTATTAACTTGGGACTAAAGAAACCATCCAGTCGAAAGAGAACATACAGATTAAAATATCGTGGCACTCATTCATTATTTTTTTAATATTGTCTTTATCAATAAATATTAGCGACAGGGGGAGTATTAATATCGAGTGGTAATATTCATTCCTACTTAAAACTAGGCCTTCTGTCAGAACAAACTATTCTGTGGTAGATATCATGAGAGAACCTCTCATAATGGCTTTTGGTGCAAAATGCACTCTTGTTTATGTTGCTAGCGAGGATATAAATCCCCCGCCAACGTCTGTTCTGGCACTGTTTTTTCTATATATGACTGACGCGGAGATGAGCCACTGCTATCTCTAACGGTCGAGTGTTAATCATTCAGAAGAACAAGGAAGGTCGAAATCACGTGACCTGGTGGTCTCGACGCTGGAGATGCTAATGATATAAACAAGCGTGCATTTTGCACCAAAAGCCAATACGAGAGTTTCTCTCATGGTATCTCTCGCAGTATAGTTTGTTCTAATAGAACGCCCTTTTTTAGGAGGTGATGAATATTATCATCTTAGTTTTAGGAAGAATAAATCTTCCTAAGGATTATATTTTAATCTGGAACTAACGAACCTCGTTTTCCCATTTCGAAATTGAATTCCAGTTTAAAATATTAATTGAGAAGTTAAACAATTTTTGT
>NC_068990.1:80153295-80154045 GCF_001194135.2 Octopus bimaculoides | reverse complement strand
ACACACACAGACAGACTGACACAACCAGACTGACAGATATATTGATTGAAAGATATCTTCATATGGATATAAGTATGTAATTATACATGTATACATGCATGCATGCTTTTATATAAATATATATATATATATATATATATACACGCTCACACATATATCATACATACATTCATACATACATACATACATACATACATACATACATACATGCATGCAGGCAGGCAGGCATACATGCATCCATACACACACACAAACAAACACACACGTACACTCATACATACATACATACGCAAAGGAATAAAGCGCTACTGAACCACCTTGTCACTGTTTTACGGTGCCGCGCTGTTCTAGCTGTTATGAATAACTGTCAACAGATCAACAGATGAGGTCAAAGATACACCTAACAAGAGATAATGGCGAAATTTGGAATGCCTTTGACTCATAGGCGAACACCAACAAGTTCAACAGGAATAAAACATTACAAATGGCAGTCAAGGTCATGTTGTTAAAACATTCAAATCATAAGTGACTCTGGGTTCATGCCCACAACTCTAGACCCTGTGTAAACTTATTTTTGTATAGCCTGGAATGGAGTAATACTTACGAGCAGAATTTGGTAGATGCAAATTGGTCAGTAGGCGATGTTTGTGCGTATCGTGTTAGATATTTACACATATTCACCCTCACTCTGTCACTCTCTCTTTCACTCTATCTCTCTTCATATATATATACATATATATATATATATAT
>NC_068990.1:80151776-80152813 GCF_001194135.2 Octopus bimaculoides | reverse complement strand
AGAGAGAGAGAGAGAGAGAGAGAGAGAGAGAGATTTATGGATGTATGTATATATATATATGTATGTATATATATATATACAGATGTATATGTGTGTGCTATGTTTACATAGGTCTGAATATCAGTCTTGTTTTTGGTGTATTTTTTATAAGTCTGTGCAATTAAACAGTTCGACAAAAGAATATCGATAACCAGAAAGAAAGAAATACTCATCACGAATTGATCGACTGGAAGCTGGATCCTTAACATGGTCGCAGCCTAATAACTGAAACGAAGAAAAGAATAAAAGAATTCTTTATTTTGGAATTTTATTTGCGAAATAAATAAATAAACAAAGTATCGTAGAATGTCTTTTTCATTTTCATTCTGCATTGATTTGTTTGCTTGATACCTTCCGATATTGATACTATCGCCTCTATTATTTATTTTTCTTGTATGTGTTTCTGAATGGCACATTATGGAGTTTTGTTGTGATCAATACTGACTGAGACAGATGATATTTCTGAGGGGGTTAGAGTGGTTTGTCTGTCTAGTGGCCTTTACACTTCGTGTCACGCTACAGTTCTTCAATCTCTGAATGTAATTTCTTTTATGTCGTTAAATACTGTTACGATTGTAAAGCTTTGACATTTGGCCTTTCAACGACTGAATCACTCCACAGTTGGTATCATTCTATAGATATTGCCTTTGTTATATAAACCACTTATCTCGATTTACAGCAATCGCCTCTTATATGCAAGAAACGAATCTAAAATACAATACACAAGACGTATTTGAGTTTTTGATTCTTCACACTATAGAAGAAACTAGATAAATAAATCAGGTCAAACATGTGTCAGGTAGCCTCAAGAGTTAAGTGACTTTCTTATGTTGTGTTTTACTCAATATTTTCTCGTCTCTACTTCGGTGTTTTGTTTCCACTACACATAGTAGTCGCAGGGGCATGGACTTATACATATCTACATACATACATACATACATACATACATACATACATATATACATACATATATGCATATATATATATATATATATATA
>NC_068990.1:80147804-80150597 GCF_001194135.2 Octopus bimaculoides | reverse complement strand
TATATATATATATATATATATATATATATATGTGTGTGTGTGTGTGTGTGTGTGTGTGTACATATAGATACATACATACACACATGCATACATATATACATAAATACATTCATACATACATATATACATACATACATACATACATACATACATACCTTAATATTCAACTTAACGTGGATGTTGTGTTTGAACACCGAATACGGCGTTATTTAAATTGACGTATCATATGGATGCTTGGTGCATAAAAGCACTCATATTTATATCGTTGACAGACGATAATTGTCTGCTATGGGCGCCGGAACTGTCACTTGAACTGTCGTTTCAAGTTTCTCAATTCTTATGTGCCTTATGTAGGCCCCTGGTGTAGGTTGAATATTTTGCTGACGTATATGTTTGTTTTTTGTTTACATAACTTTATATTTATGTATATATTGATCCACGTGTTTTAATAATGAGGATCGTGTTTATGAAGCGTCCTCTAAATGTTTATATAGACTATATAAATTAAATGGTTTTATATTCCACAGACTATGTAATAAAACAATATGTAGTCCTATATACTACACGTTATCTATGTATATAATATAGACATTTTATATTTTATGTACATATAATAATCTATATAACAGATTTTAAGTTATTTATCGGTTATAATATAATCAACATTTTATATAATATATGCTACGTGTTTATATAACGTACGCTGTATGACGGTGTTAATAAATTTTAATGTCTATAAACGTTATAGTCCATATCTGCATTTAACAATAGTGTTAGTATTTATATAATATTTGTTTAATGTAGTCTTTGTTCGTGTACATATAGATATAGTCCGCATAATATCATAAATGTGTTTTTATTTTATGACTATTTATATTTAACATATCATTAGTCTGTTTCTTACAGAAGCTGTGTTTCATAAATAACGTCTACATGATTAATCTTTAGAGAGTGTTTATTCGTATTAAATTATTCATATAATATAGTTCGTGTATTTATTTGATATTACCTATGTATGTATATAAACATAGTTTTATACAATTAATTTCTGTGAATTTATGCATTATAATATAGGTTTTCTACTGTTTCGTGTATATATTATATAATACTGTTTATGTATTACGCTTTCCGTTTATATATTATCATCTTTTATATTTATAGACCCCGTGCGCTTATCTAATTTAGTTTATGTGCTTATGTAATATCGCTCTCATAATTTAATTTTAATGTTAAACCATATATGGATAGACTGACAGACAGATAGAGAGAGAGCAAGATAGAAAGAGAGAGAGAAGTAGATCGGTAGAGAGATATAAATATAGGTAAATTCATCGATATAGATATACCGTCTAATATCGTGTTTATACAATATTGTCCATATAATATAGTCGACACAATATAACCTATGTTTATGCAATATAATGTATATGATATAATTTAATTACTTACAAAAGCATAGAAGATACAAACCATACCGCTGTGATATCTGTCAAAACATATCGAAAGAAACTGGGAACTTCTACTATTTCTATTTATAGATACATGTTCACCTGTATCTGTCACTGAGTATTCTCTCCCTCTCACACTCTCTCTCTCCCATCCATCTCTCTCTCCCTCTCTCTCTTCCTCTCTAGCTCTTTCTCTCTTTCTCTCTCTCTCTCTCTCTCTCTCCCTCTCTCTCTCTATCTATCTTTCTCTCTCTCTCTCTCTCTCTCTCTCTCTCTCTCTCTCTCTCTCTCTCTCTCTCTCTCTCTCATTGATCAGCCTTTCTATTTTCTCTCCTTTTCCCTTCTATATATTTGGGAAATAACTTTGTTATGTCTACTAAACAGATAAAGTCTATTTCATAAATTTAGATAATATTTTATAAACATGTACCAACATACAAACCATATAAACCTATATGATGTAAAAGATATATTCAAAACATATACGATATAAATGATATAACATACTAAAAAATAACAAAGGTCGTATGATATGACACTAACGATATTAAATACATATCTATACCATAATATATTAAAGTTGTACCTCGACGATTTAGAAAAGGATATGTCTAATATGGGAGGAGTGGTGGAATTCCAGACGGTCGACGTTTTGGAGTTGTAAGGCTAAATATAGTGGTGAGAGCAAGGTTTGGAATAATTGACTAGGAGAAGCGAGTGAAGAGAGAATGTTGGTGTCCAGTTACTCTAAGGGGCAGAGACGACTGTAGTTGCGATAGAAAAGCGACAGATCGGTGACGACACGTCAATGGTCAAGAACATGTCTGTGTGTGTGTGTGTGTGTTTTTGTAGCAATCAGCCAAGCGACATTCCTCTGGATGCGCTCCCAGTAACACTATATCAGATAGAAAAACAGCACTCCATTGTAGTTGTCACAATGAGGTGCATATGTGTAAAAAAAAATGTATTGTTTTATTAAGTGGGATACCTGTGTAATAAAACCTATGCTTTATATAATGTAATAAATAAGTTTATACAATTTAGTGTGTTGCATATACATAAATTTAGTGTGTTGAATATATATATATATTCTACCTCGGTAGAATTTGAACTCAGAACATAGAGACAGAAGAAATTCTGCTAAGCATTTCGCCCGGCGTGCTAACGTTTCTGCCAGCTCGCCTCCTTGCCGAACATACATATCATTGAAAAAATGTTTTAAACCTGAGCGTTGTTCTATCGTCCTTTTAGCCGAGCCGCTAAGTTAAGGAGACGTAAGCACTGATTGTCAGGTACTCCTGGTGGACAATAGAACAAAACACACACACACACACACACACACACA
>NC_068990.1:80146235-80147098 GCF_001194135.2 Octopus bimaculoides | reverse complement strand
TGTGTGTGTACCTATGTATATACATACACATATATATGATGACGGGTTTCTTTCGGTTCCCCTCTATGGAAATCACTCACAAACCTTTAGTCGACACGAGGTTGTACTAGAAGTTATTATATATGTCTGTGTGTGTGTATGTAAGCATACATACATACATACATACATACATACAAACATACATACATACATTCATACATACATACATACATGCATACATACATACATACATACATACATACATCTGAATGTATGTACATTGTTAAATTGAAGGCAGCCCGAATTTCACATATATTTCTTTTTAAAGATTTTTCAAACATAGCACAGACTTTATCACCAGAAAGACATTTTTTCTTTGTTTTTTAGATATTTATATAATCATTAATGTTCTGTATCTCTCATCACTCGGCATAACAATAATGTAGAACACATAACACACCTACCTGTCTTTAAATACATGCGTTCGTCCGTGTGTATGTGTGTGTGAACCCATTCAGAAACATTTTCTCGATGAAAATTATTCTTTTTGTGCAGCCATAGAATGGAATTGAAATGTTCTCTGTCATTATTTTTAGAAATAGCAAACCTCGAACAAAATGAAAATAGTATTTGATATCTTCACTGCTTTTAAATTTTGTTTTGCTCTAGCTAAATGTTCACATAAAGATAGCGCAAATCAATTTTCTTTTAGCATTGCTATCATCGCCTATGAGAAAAGTTTATTTGTATTGAATCTCGTTTAAGGTCTGAAAGAAAGCATGTTGGTGATGATGAATTTCGGCTTCTTTTACTTATAAATTATAATATATACCATATATATACATATATATATATATATATATATATATATATATATATATATA
>NC_068990.1:80142131-80146130 GCF_001194135.2 Octopus bimaculoides | reverse complement strand
AGAGAGAGAGAGAGAGAGAGAGAGAGAGAGAGAGAGAGAGATGGATGGATAGATAGATAGATAGATAGATAGATAGATAGATACATACATACATACATACATACATACATACATACACGCGCGCACACATACATACATATATAAATATATGTATATGTGTGTGTGTGTGTGTGTGTGTGTGTGTGTGTGTGTGTGTGTGTGTGTGTTTGTGTGTGAAATTACTAGTATGTTATCAGAGTCCCATTTCATTACTAAAAATATTATAAAATCATCATTGTTTCGAAAAATGTAAGAATTACGTAACGTATACATGCATCGTAGTGATATACAGCGCGGGCTACGGGTCCGTGCACATGTCCGTCCTACAGTGCAATGTAGGTATATATGTATATACCTATATACATAGTAGTGTGTATATATATGCATACATTACAGCATTATGCACATATCTAGACATTACAGCAGTGTGCATATATGTACACCTTATAAGATATATATATATATATGTGTGTGTGTGTGTGTGTGTGTTTTTTATATTATTAATAAATTCATAAACCTATCAATAATATTCTGAGAATATTATTGATAGGTTTATGAATTTATTAATAATATAAAAACACATATATATATATATTTATTTGCTTAAAATAATATAGCACTCAATATAAGTTCAGTTACATATTCTTTTAGAATATTCCTTATAAAAGTTATATATATATATATACATATGTCTACATTGGTGGTTCTGTTGATTGCAAGTGCCGCTACCGCGCTCACCTGAATTAATTCTCAAGTGGGCCCTCTAAATTTATTACCCGCCTAGCTATGTACATGCACCACTTCAAGTCCCAGAATATTCTCTATACTTTGTCCTGGTCCGTAGTAAATTGGGTATTCCTATTCGACACCAACCACTGTATTTATCAGTGGTGTTGCAGGGAATCGCTTGCTATTTTTCGCCGTCATGATAGTTCGTGACGCAATATGTTATCGGGCGTAATCTTCTTGTGTAGGCATAAATTTTATTCCCGTTTTGCCCATTATGTAAATTCTTAATGATTTCGTATAATTGTGGCTAAATTCTCGCTTATTACTTAGCTATACTAGCTGAATTTTCAGTCTACATTCTCCTAGTATCATTTGCCCTGTCTCAGCATACCCGCCTCTTCCGCCACTGCACCTCTGTTTCTTTCGTTCATTGCAAAGCGATCCACAAACGAAACTGGTCCAACATTCTATCTATGTCAGACATTGACTTGAAGCTTAGTCAGTTTATGTCAACAATGCAAGTTACATGCACTAAATATACCCCAGAAAGAAAGGTCAGCATGCCGACAAACAAAATTCCCAGGGACAGAAAATCTTTGAGACGCAGTTCAAAGGCAACGATAAAGAGAAGTCTATTTTAATGTCTTCTTAGTGAGATTGCCTCAACAAGTGCCGCTCCCTTTCATCACACTAACTTTAACTTTATCTTCCCCTTTTTCTCTCTCTTTCATCTATACTACGTTAGTTCATTCCTCCCTATGCCATACAAATCCTCGAACCTATCCCTACTTTCCACCTCTTCCTTTCTACCTCACATTCTCCTTCCTACATCGCATATATTGTCTTTTGTTCTTATTCTTCCTTCTCTATTCCTTCAGACGTTTAAATCTCTAGCATTATCTACTATAACACATATCTACTATATGAACAGCTTTTGCCAACCTTGTCTTCATGGTGGTAACCGGGCTTATTGTAATATTTCCGCGTGACTGTTTAGCGGTTGCATGCCCAAGATCTTTGTATATTCCATCTGCAAGTATTATGATTATTATGTAACTTCGAGCATATGTCTGCCAGTCATGTGCAAACTGTTTTTCGATTCTTGGGTTAAAAAGACATAGTTCTGGAGACATTAATATCGACTGTCATTAGACAAGAACCGAAAAACAAGTAATAGTTGTGCTAAAAGTTGCTACCCATCTGCTGGACTCTTAATTTCATTGTCACTTTGCAGCTCACTAATAACTAATGGTCATCGACTATCAAAACCTCCAAACAAAAGGTACTTAGACAATATACAGAATTTCAAAATTTCCCTATATATGATGATGTATTCCAACTACTCTTCATTAGGTTTTTAAATGTACTGTCTTCAAGTAAAATAGATATGAGTTTCATTCTTAGTATTAATAATATAAGTGAAGTTAAACAGATACCGTATTTTTAGAGCATGTATATCGCATGAGCTTCAGTATAATATTAGAAATTCAAGAACAGTTTTTAGTGTTGGTTTTTATTGACACGAAATGTCGACGCCAAAGGTGTTATCAGTAGGAAGCGAAAGAAAAAAAGTGAATCTATTAATAACAAAATGCGTGTGTATTGTTACTGCGGATAATGTTGCTCGTTGACATAAAAGGTAATGTAGAATAGCTTCATTCTCCAATATCATGAACTGCAGTTTATACTTTCAGGGCTCCATTTTAATCCTTGGCTTAAATCTTCCATTAAGACTCGTAAATGAATTCCCGATATCAATACTTTTCATTCTTCGCTCTTTGCTAAAACTCTATTTTTGGTGTCAACTGGAAATTTCTTTTTTATATTCGCCATTTTTTGTGAAACGTTTATCAAAAGTAAGTATATGGTAGTAGCACTTAAATAGTTAAATGCGTTTTCTCCACTGGTTAAACGAATTCGTCACTATATGGGTCTAATTTTTGTTAAATGTGTTCGTATTGCAGCCATGATCAAGAGAAGTGATTTTATAGAATCGATAGCGATTCTGACAAAACGTCTTGGAATATTTCCTCATCTGTTCATACTGACTGCAGACCCCATGTAATCAAATTTAGCTTTCAATATTCTTGCATCCACAAAGTAACATTCACATACAGTAATCGATATTATAGGCAAAACCCTGGCCCTCAAGTTTGGTGGATTTGACTTCGTTTCTTTAGCTTTTTTTTTCCTGCTTGACTCTCTCAGACAACAACTTTCTCTCTTTGTAATAGTTCATGATACGGGGAATTAGAAATATATGACCACCAAATTTACCAGTTTAGTTCCCGTCTTTTGTTGAATTGTATTTATTTCATACAAGTTACACGTCACTTTCTTTGTCAAATAATTCTTCTGTTTGACGTTTCTTGCTACAGAAGTGTGATATATAGGCACTTATTCCATTAATTTTTAATGTATTGTGGAGTTGGACTGAATTTTAAGTCATCTGAGAGGACTTCAAATTCGAAGCATAGACCGAGTTTTTAATGGTGAGAACAATTAATTGCCAGAAATTGATCCGTGATGTTCTTACCAAAACATTTCTATATTTTTCACGTTTTATCTTTACCGGAAATGCCAGTCCTGTCAAATAGTATCGGACTCGCCTTTCCTGCGGGTAATATTTGATTTTACAACATAATTATCCCCCTAGGAGCTTTCTTAGATACACTTTGGCAGTCACCAGTGATATAGGGTTTCATATATGTATAAGCACCTTCAAAAAGAAAGTCATTGCAGATTATATTGTAGAGGTTATATACTCTCTCAAACATAAATGCATGCTGAGTCAGGGCTGTAAAGTTTTACTCAAAGGCCTACTTGATTACAGCTGACATTGTGCTATACAACAACAATAAATACATATGTTTCTAGTCAAAGACGAATCCTCTACTAAAATGAATCTAAGTTTTCCTTTCAAATATATGCCTCAGCTCCAACTATGTTTCATTTACAATACAGCCTTGTAAAATGGTATGTGTGTGTGTGTGTGTGTGTGTGTGTGTGTGTGTGTGTGCATTATTTTATACTTTTATTTTTTTACTTGTTTCAGACATCTGACTGCGGCCATGCTGGAGCACCACCTTAAAGGGTTTTAGTTGAAGAAATCGACACTAGGACTTATTCTTTGTAAACCTAGCACTTACTATCATTCTCTTTTGCTGCACCGCTTGGTTACAGGGACATAAACTCACCAGCATCGATTGTCAAGCGATGGCGGATGTACAA
>NC_068990.1:80140330-80141965 GCF_001194135.2 Octopus bimaculoides | reverse complement strand
ATATACGACGAGCTTCTTTCAGTTCCCATCTGCCAAATCAACTCATAAGATTTTGCTGAGCCCGAGGCTATAGTAGAAGGCATTCGCCCAAGGTGTCACGCAGTGGGACTGAACCCGGAACTATGTGGCTGGGAAGCAAGCTTCTTATCACTCAGCTACACCTGCGCCTATCAACCTCTAAGAATTAATCTCGATGTCAAAGCACATTTTCCTACCTCGTAATACAGAGTGTGTGGTGTATTTGAGAGCATTTCGTTTTTAGTTAATTACGCATTCAAATTAGTTAATGCAACATTTTTTTTTCGGATAAACTTTTCAAGATATGCTAAATGAAGGAATGGAAAGACATGTAGTCATAGTTGCTACACAGGGATTTAGAAATTAGCAACTTTCTAAATGTTACAAGATCATTTGAATACAAAGTTCGGTTGGAATTGGAGGCATGTGATGGTGATGTTTCACCTGTGTCACAGAAGAAAAAACATTCACAACGTTCAGACACTAAAAGAACACCGGAATTTATACCACATGTTCAAAACATTATCGATGAAAACCCCAGAGGATCAATGAGGCATATTACTAAAGAATTTAGGGTGTCAGAGTGGACTATTAGAACAGTGGTACATCGTGACATTCGGTACAAGCCAAGTCCCATGTAATGTCTGGAAAGACACAGGAAAACCGTCTCATCCATTCAAAACTATTACTTAGCAAAGTGAAAAACCCTCATGAACAAAGTATGCTTTGGTTTTTCTCTGACGAAAAAAACTTTGACCAGAAACAAAAGTCTAACAGAAGAAATGTTAGGTGGCCATGCGCAGATCCTTCTGAAGTACCCAGAGTGATGCACACGAAATTTCCAGCAACTGTGATAGTTTTAGGAGTGATGAGCAGCGAAGGTCATGTGGTGCCTTCCCACTTTTTACCACAAGGTCTTAGAATTAATGCTGCTGGATACATTGAGGGATTTGAAACTGTTATCAAGCCCTGGACTGATGAAATATGGAATAGAAGGCCATATGTGTTTTAACAAGACTCAGTACCTTCTCACAAAGCCCTAGTCACCCAAGAATGGTTGTCAGAGTATGTTTCCGATTATGCAACACTCTGTATGTGACCTCCAAAGTCGCCAGATATGAACCCGAAGGACTACTACGTGTGGAGCATTGCTGAAACGGAGTCTAATGTTCATCCTCATAATACCATAGCTTCACTGAAGGCCACCATTTTCCAGGTGATGTCCGAAATGAATCAGGACAAGATAGTGTCAACATGCCAGCGGTTTCGATCCCGTAGTGAAACAATCGTCGAATCCGAAGGTGGTTTCATAGAATTTGCTTAAATTTGCTTAAAAATCCTTATCAACACAAATGCTTATTCAAATATATATTTTTTATAGGAAAATATAGTTGTTTTATTGTACACAAAAACTTCCTCAAATACCCCTCGCACACTGTATATTCAAGATAGCATGAGTAGTAGAACATACATATGCACGCATACACACACAAACACACACACATACAGACTTGTTATCAATTCAAATATGCTTGTCGCATATTCGAACAGTTTGTGTGTGTATATATATATATATATAAATATATATATATATATATATATATATATATATATATA
>NC_068990.1:80133719-80140272 GCF_001194135.2 Octopus bimaculoides | reverse complement strand
GTGTGTGTGTGTGTGTGTGTGTGTGTGTGTGTGTGTGTGTGTGTGTGCGTGTATGTATGTATGTATATATGTGTGCTTGTGTGTGTGTGTGTGTGAGTATTCAGAGGAAGAAAGTGAGAGAGAGAGATAGCTAGAAAGTTGTGTGGGTGTTTGTGTGCGTACGGGTGTGCGTGTACGTGTGTACGTGTGCGTTTGTGCGTGTGTGCGCGCTACATGTGTGTATGTGTGTGTGTTTCTTTGTACGGGTGTTAGTGTGAGTGTGTGTGAGTTTACTCAGGTCTACCACCGAAATGGACGCATGCAACATCATTCTACAAAATTCGTACATTCACTCCACAGAATAGCCCTAATTTAACCTAGAAAATGTACATCCGATTTTCTTAACCCGGGTTTCCTCTCTGCTTGAGGCTATCCTACTTCATTAAACATACATTATCTTTGGAAATAGTTAACCAACAGGCAACGTAATTTCACACTTCCTCGATTCATGTAATTTCTTACCAGGAGGTCTATGGCAGATAACGTAAACTATTTTGTAAATATTAGCCTAACCTAGAAGCTACCTTCTAGATCTAATTCCTCTAATAACATGGATTCGTATTCTGTTTTATTTATCTATTATATTTTATAAGCAAAATCTAAGAGATCATAGGTCGCTTTCGACGATGCGCATTCAGTCATCCGTTCAACTAAAATCAATTATTCCTTAAATTAACGAATAATTGGCTACCTATTAAACAAATATACGTATCCTGAGTGTAATTCTCAAGCTGAATTTATGTGACATGATATTTAACAAGGTTAGATCTTTCAATTATATGTATAATCTATCAGAAGACATCTGCATATACTGTAAGTATGTGTTAAATGAATTGGTGAAGCTATACAGTGGGGATATGTAATCAACAGCATATTTCAATTTTCATAATATATCACCCATACACCTGTTATTTTGGTGTAGGCCACTCCATTCATTGTTTAAAAGTAATAAACAAAAAAATAACTCTTACACACCATATCTTCCTGCAACTTTGATCTGCTGCTTAAGTATATACATCGATATGTTTTCTTCTTTATTTTCTCAATGCAACATGGTCTACCGCCACCATTTATGTTGGAAATTGGTGCAATGAATTATTAGCAATATACACGTAGTATATAATTTCTTTACGCCATATTAATTTTATCAGTACATTCATATATGTTTATGTGAGTGTGTTTGTGTGTGACAGATTAGATTTCAGTTTCGTACATAATTGATTTGAACTCGATTGTGGATTCCTGCAAATACAACCTGGAAAAGTCAGTTTTAGTCGGTCTACTTGAGTATTGGCACCGCAAATATAATCACAGAACATCTATTAAAATTATACGTGAAAAGTTTGCTTATTCGTATATGTAATCTCGCATTATGCTTACAGAAGATTTGTAGGTGCCTGAAAGGAAGTCTATGGAATGGTCTTGGAAGTTGATCTATTCTTAGGTTGCAGTTTGAAACATGTATTTAACTCATCTTTATAGATGAATTAACATATAAATACATTAAATATAAAATCATATTGTATAGAAAAACAAGGCTTTCATATCTGCCTTTTCAGAGGCTTTTCTAGAATTCTGTAAATATATCTTGTAGTAAAATTTAGCATTAATATTTTTATGTACTACCCTACATTGTTTCTTGTTGAAAAATGTAAATTTAGAGAGTTTTATTAATAATTGGTGTCACTGTGCGCTATTCACATCCCACTATCCTTTTGAGTACTGTGGAGGCAGAACCCTTAGACAAGTTTCCCTGATGGTCCTATGAGAAGCAACCATCAGCATATATTCAGGTTGGAACTCCAAGCAAGGCTAACCGTGGCTTTGGATATCTAACTGTTTCACTCAGAGTCAGCCCACTAGATTTTTATATTGCTTGCCATACAATCCATCTTTTAGTATGCCAGACTAAATTTAATGTATATATATTTAATATATATATATATTAGGTATATGTATACTAAATATATATATTAATCAATAGATGTAAATATATCAAGATATCTACATTCATTCATTTGAGCTGTAATATGACATGAAATTATATTTTAGTTAGATGTATATAGTTTTGAAAACGATATATCTATCACCAATTCCCTGCGATAATTTTTCGGTAATATAATACTTTACTCAGCCTCGGGTAGTTTTCCTTCAAACCCAAACAAGGGAAAGCTGTATTGTTTCTTGTACTTTTATTTCCCATGCTCTAATTTGCATCCAAAACTGAAATAAATTCGCTTCAATAATGGTCAATAATCTAAGATATGAACGAAATGTATAGTTTCATTTTACATCCTCTGTGAATTTGTAACGAAAATGTGTCTATTTTCACAACTGAGCGGCTTTAAGATTAATTATTTAGATGCTGATTTATGTCATACAATATTGGCCTGTATGTATTAATGAGTTCCTATTTAAAGAACTCATTAATACAGAATATTAATGTGAAATTACATTAATAATTAATGTGAATTCCTTTAAAGTAATTACCTAAAACTCCCAAGCAATTACTTTCGTTATATTAAATCCTATTATTCAATAGAATACAGACAAGTAACGTCATCGATAGTTTCATGGGTACACTATTGCTGGTTTGTGAACAGTACTACTTTAAAGCCATCCCCCTCAGTGTGTAGGTTTCGACTAAACAGGGAGCAATGTAACACAACCATCTAAAGTAACACAACCTACGCCACACACATTTACATCCTGCAAACGACTTGACACTGAATTGACAACTTCGCATGCCTTATTCAGTTTTGCTATGAACTCATTCCACGCTAACAATCATATGAAGAAAATAGCAAAACCGTTATGAGAAGCGATGCATAAGACAATGCACTTACATTGATTAGGTTTGTTAATAGTTAAGAAAAAATCAAAGACTAAATTACTATGAACACATTTTCGTTTTCAATTTTTGAAGTTATGAGAAACTGACTAAGCTCATGTCTGAGTTGCATATTGATAACACCTGATTGCAGGAGGATGAAAGTAATGACGAAGTGGTATAAGCAGAATTAGTTTGAGTGTTGTTAGACGCGGCACCAGAGGTATATGCTAATGTACAGGTAGAAAATTATGCATAAGGTAACTAATCAAGCCTTTGATTACACTTGGTCTCATGGCGGGTAACTAGGAGAGCCCTCATTGTACAAGCTACAAAGGCGTAAACTAACTGGAAATATTCATCACAAGATAGTGTCTGCATTAGCTATTTCGTCTTCTAAAGTGATATTAGTTTAGTGTTCGTTGAAAAAGAAAAGGGGATGGGAGTATGGAAAATTGCTTGTTAACAATTGTTTTGCATCTCTTACAGATATACCTGTGAATTTGGTACGTCTATATTGTTGAGGTTGGAACACATTGCAGCATATTTCCAAAGATCCTGGAGATAGCGATTTAGAGTGTGCCGACGATTCAGACTGAACCGTGAAACGGACTGTTTCAGTCTGATAGAAAGAAGCATTTTTGAGTATTAGTATCGTTGGTTTGAAGAAAAATAGCGCTAAATTATTCTACAGTTTCGATGTAAAATGCATGTTTCAGTGAGAAATAATAGAATTCGGAATATGACTCCCGGTCAGATGTCTTGCCAAGAGTAATTATTAGAAATTATGTGCAAATTGAGCAGGAAACATGGTACCTTCCTCCATAGAAACAGTATTCATAAAACAATGTGTTTGAGCATTTAAAAGAATATCATAAGCAAAATAATTTTCGTTATACATATTACCTGCATGCATGTGCTATACTATCTCCCTTATAATAATCTCTCTAAATACGATGACTCTGTAACATAAGTGCCTAAATCCACTGGCCACAGACGAAAGTTCTTTACAATCTGTTGATCAGCTAAAAATACCGTAAATTTATGAATTACAATATTTGGGTTGTTGCAAACTTTCCAACAGATGAGAAACCGCCTGCGTGAAGCTAAATTTTCAAGATATAAATAACTACATTTTCTGGGCAAACAATACTACAAGAGTTGATCTTATACTGCTAAGAGTTCCATTTTATTATGTTCTGAATGTTGAAATGCACAAGAATTCGACTTTTAAAACTTTCCAACACTTTACAGTTTATAATAAATAAAACTAGTGTTTGTTACATTACATATCTCTGCTCCACCCTTTTCACCGGACCACTATCTTAAATAACCACTTAATTCACATTATCCTTACTTTTATAAACTCCCTATAATTCGTTATCCCATCATATACGCAGAAACAGTTTAGGAATAATTTGGAAATCACTATTCAAAATTTTCATAAAGTAAATGCTGTAACTCTATGTCATAAATTTCGTATTTTCACAGGTAAGGGTTTATGGTTTTACTTATCTTCTTAAATATTCAAGAATTCAGAATTGTGAAGTGGGTAGAAGGTGTCGGGCGCACATACGTGTAGGCACCGATTCATGAGAATGAGTTTATGCATGTATATATATGTATATATATAACGACATGAACAAGAATACAGAAAAGCATATCTTTATTTGATGACTACACCAAATATTACCGCCCATCGTTTCTATAGAAAAAAAGAGAAAAATGACAGTCAAATCAATATATCCGAGAACTTTATGCTTATACAATGTTATCAAGGTAAACCAAAACGGGGAAAATTCAAAGTCAACTGTGATAATATATCTAATAAATGAATGCACACAAAATGAAAGTTACAAAGAAATTCGCAGTATAGACATTTACAAAAGAATGAAATATATAGACATTCTACGGCACGACATTTAGTTATTTCGCTATTAATATATGTCAAAATAATATACAAAACTTATGCTTATTAGATCATCAGAAAAGCAATTGTAATTAAAGCATTCTTTTGTGTTTATGGAAACATTTCAATGTCCGATTATTTCTAAAATTTAATAATTCTAATTTTGATTTAATTATATAATACATTACATAATAAATTTCCTATAACCAAAGATCACATTTACAGTTACTAGTATATATGTGTATATGTGTGTGTCTCAGTTTATGTGTATGTGTATGTGTGTGTGTGTAAGTGTATGTGTGTGCGTGCGTGCGTGTGTGAGTGTGTATGTGTGTGCGTGAATGTGTGTGTATGTGTGTGAAAGCACGTTGCTTAGGACTTAGAATATTGCATTCATAATCATGAGTCCTTGTCAGGATACCTAGACCAGCTGCGCATTGTATTCTTGAGCAAGACACTTCATTTCATGTTACGCTACTCATCTCAGTTATGAATAGGGAGCTTTGCGAGGGAGAGATTCACCTTCCGATCAGATGGAACATATATAAGTATGGTCGACCATACGTGATATATATATACGTGATATGCGTTATGTGTGTCTGTGTGTGTATTTGATATACACAAAAAACGGGGGAAACAAAAAACGGGGACAGATGAAGGAACAGCAAGCAAGTCTATTAATTTAACGCTCGGGAAGAATGGGAAATTTTTTGACGTTTCGAGCCTACGTTCTTCCACAGAATGGATAGAGAGGAAAAAACGGAAACAGAAAACAGTGTGTATAAACATACATATATAGCTACATATGTATAGAAATATATATCTATATATATTTATACACATTGTAAATGCATATATATGTATACATATATGTGTATATATGTGTTTTTCTGTTTGTGCGTGTATGTATGTATGTACTTATGTATGTGTGTATGCATGTGCGCACGTATGTACTTATGTATATATGTATTATGTATCTATGTATATACAGGGCGAGAGTGCGATGGGAGATACAAAGGTAGAGACAGAGAAAGGGCTATATTGAAGGTTATTTTTGCACCAGCAAATAAATATATTTTTCTTACATCAGTAGTGTGTGAAGTAAACATATTTCAGATATGTTGATATTTTTCTGATGACGTGATGTGCTAGTTTTAATGTTATCAATATCTTCACTTCCTCAATAAATGATGCTTCAATCGTTTGAAATTTGAATATATAAGCTATTAATACGGCAACACATATCAATTGATTCTCTAAAGCATCACATCTATTATAATAGACAGCTGAATCAATTGATTTCCCTAGGTTTAAATCAAAACTCATTTGATCTTCCTTCTTTCTTCTTTCTTCTTCACGCCTACCTGCACAATCCGAACCAAACACGCAAACATACTTAGAGACACACTCACAAAAATACCTGCTTGTTTCTTAATACACTGTCAAATGTGCAGAATATATATGTGAGTATATACGAAAGTATTCGTCTATGTGCGTGTGAGTTCATATGTGTATGTGTATATGTATGTGTGTATGTTTGTGTGTGTGTATGTTTGTGTGTGTGTGTGTGTTTGTGTGTGTGGGTGTGTGTATGTGTGTGTGGGTGTATGTGTGAGCGTATGCCTGCGTACGTGTGTGTGCATGTATACATATAGATGTATATACATATATAGAAATACAGAGGGAGACAGAGAGACAGTCTGACAAATAGAAACAGATATCTATATGCATGTATATGTATATATATATATATATATATATATATATATATATAT
>NC_068990.1:80131685-80132861 GCF_001194135.2 Octopus bimaculoides | reverse complement strand
TGTGTGTGTGTGTGTGTGTGTGTGTGTGTGTGTGTGTGTGTGTGTGTGTGTGTGTGTGTATACATGTGCGCTATTACTTGGTGTCCACTTAGCTCATATACTGTTTCGTATGATGTATAAGTTTTCTTCTTCCTTAGGTAATCACTCTGGATGTATTTTGCTACCTCGCTATGAGCGGAATTTCTGGTTGTCTATAACCACTCTTACTTCATTCATCAGTCTATGTTCGTAACTTATGACTGCTATACATACTTTCCACATCGGCTGGATAAAGGTGTAATGACATGTACATCAAATTTGGTCATTGTTCCGGTTAATTTACCCTACATATTCATTAGGTCCGAAAAATTGAAAAATTTATTCATTCTTGTTGGGTAGATTAGAATAACATTCTATGCTGAATACGTGTGAGACGCTACCCAATGTTTTCTTTTCCGTATATACATGCATACATGCATACACACATACATACATACATACATACATACATACATACATACATACATATGTGAGTGAATCAGGTTTGGTCGTCTGCTTCCAAATTGTGAGATAATTTGGAGATAAATTTTCTTTTGGACAGAATTTTAATCGATGAAATATATCACTCTGCTACTTGCTTACATGCGTAGACATAACTCAACGTGGTTTTGTAATGTTAAATGCCCTTACAAAAATATAGCATAGTGACTGTAAGAATTTAAGAAAATGATCACCGCTTGGCTGATATGTCAATCAACTTGATCATATTTGCGCATAGTAAACTGATTTCAATCCCATAACCGATTGTCTTGACCTCACCAGACATGTACTATGTATAATCTTGAATGAAGATCAACTGTTACTGTTTTGGAATTAATATTTATATAATAAATGGAAAGCGTAATTGAAACTATAGCCTTCTTATTTAGTCAATTTCATTTTACATTTAATATATTAAATATAGCCTTTCCGTTGTTTTGTGTCATTGTTAGATTAGCTCTCATGAAGGATGAAGAGGCTTTCCGAAGTACAAATTTTAAATTTGAAAATGTTTTGAAGTGTGTAAAAGAAGCAAATTAAACAGTAAAATAAAAAAATTCTAACGTTGACACTTGCTCATGCCAAGCTTTCTTTTCTGAACAATTATTTTTGTTAAATTAAAAATACACCATGTAACGCATTTATATATATATATAT
>NC_068990.1:80127094-80131675 GCF_001194135.2 Octopus bimaculoides | reverse complement strand
CTTAATTTTTATCAAATATATTTCTGCAATTCATAATATAATTTGAATCTATCGATCGTTGTGAGAGCTAACACTATAGCCTAACGTAAATAGTACCATTTACTTTTTCATCGATGATACTCAAAACATTCTATTCTTCCTCTTCATAAACATTATCTTAAAAAATCTCAACAATACCAATAATTACCTCCTCCACATTTCCTTTTTCTCTCACTCAATACTTCCAAAATTAACACCGACATCATCAATATACCGAACAGAAAAGTGGAATTTAATATTTTGTCAATTCGATTTCAAGGTTTGAGATTTCTTTAATTATATTTGGAAATATTTGGAATATTTAGTTGAGCAAAGGATACGATATTTTTAAAGTAAAAATAGCTGAAATATGAAATTACTCGAGTTGATAAAGAAATGAATATAAAAAATTGTTATGGTTGTGAATCATAAGTGGAATATTTGGGAAATTCCTGAGTGCTGCAGATGTGATATAAATGTGTAAATTAACAAAGAATTACTCTATTATTATATTGAACATCTGATACAATATTACATTCAGAAAATTCAGTTGTAGCAACGTGTTAGACATTTTCAATTTTAGTAAAAGAACTTATGAAATTTGCAGGAATTTGGTGAGTAACACTAATTTCCATTGATAATACAGCTGCCATGTAATATGAAAAATATTTTTCCAGTATCAAATATTCATTCTATACCAATTTCTAAAAGAAACTTTTAAATGTTTCACAAATAAATTACATTCTATTTACCTATTCTCCCTCAGTTTTAACTTCCAACTCTAAATATGAATCAGACTTTCCATTGTAAAGCTAAATATATTTTTAATATTAGTATTTGTAGCAAACTGATAAGGCACAGATGCCAGTTTTTCATGTTGCTTAGTGATCCATAAAAGTCAAAATATTTGACTAAAATATCTAAGTAATATACATTGATCAAAGTATACACTGATAGGCATACTTTTAATTTTTAAGAAATGGATTTTATTCAGGAACATTATTTTTATACTTATGACAAATCTTTACCAAAATGTTTCTTAAATAACTCTGATAGGTTTCGGTCAGTATTAACTTAATAACTTAACCTGAGAACACCACAAATACTTAACTTAATATCACTATAAATATGATTTCTAACATAAAGCAGGTTGCTGACAACAAATGGTGTGTACAACAAGTGGAATCCGTCCGTTACAAGGGACAACGGTAGGCAGTAATTGTTCACGGGGTCAGCACACGTTCACCACCTCCGCCTGGTCTTTCACAAACAGCTTCCTCTCGGTTCATTCCTAGGTGAGTGAGGCTGGCCACACATTTAGCTGCATACCTCCAGTTCTTGTTCACATGGCGGTCCGGGCCAACCAAGCACTGAGCTATTTAATAAATCCTTCCGTTCAGCACCCCATATTGCTCTCAAGCAGCATGGAACAACTGCTACAGTAGGGGCTGAGCTGCAGGTCCACCGGCTTCTCCTGGTTAATCTATACTCCTTTCACCACTTTGTACTTCTTTAGTTAACATCGACCATTTCGCTTTCCGACTTGCTCTGTTCTGCTGCCATTTACAGTACATATCTGCTAAGAGATCACTGAACTGGAACGGCATATGAAGACAAAGCCCGATGGTCTGACTTCAGCCCTCGGAGACAACAACAACAACAAGATAAAGAAGAACAAGAAAAAATAAAGAGAAAAAGAATGGTTTATTTCTCAACTATTGCTATATTAATGACAAAGCTTTGGGCGGTTGAATGGCAGGATGAGTGGGAAGTCGGACAAAACATCTTATGATTATATGTGGCTGTTCATTACGTCTTGAAATCAGAATCAACAGTAGTCAACTTAGCCTTTTATCTCTCTGATATTGGTAAAATCCAGTACTTGTCATATACTGAGGTCGATGTAATTGACTAGCCCCTTCTTCTCAAGCTGCTAGCCTTGTGCCTAAATTAGAAATTGCTATAATGTCATAGCTTCGCTTCAAATATTTTAGTGTAGAATCTTCGAGCATCAAGGAGAAACAGACTTTTGGCTCATGACTGAAGCTTCAGAATAGACATTCACAATAGAGCCATAAATGGTGAGTTAAAAGGTGAAGCAAGCATATTTGTTAGAAGCAAGATTATTTGTGCAGACATGTATGTATATTTGAATACATATATACTTGTCTATATATATGTGTGCGCGCACGCACACATACGTCTATGCCTATGAGCGTACATGTGTATGTTTATTTGTATGTATGTGTATGACAAACAACGTGTGTGACAGCAGGTTTCCCTTACGTATCTCTGATATCGTCCAAAGAGATGTTGATGGCCTTCTGAAGCTTAAGGAAGAAAAGACTGCTATTATATTTATCGGCATTTAATTGAATTTCTCGAACCATGGAAAGATTGATACTACATTTTAATAAACAGGATGATACCGTTAATATATTGCTCTGAAGAGTGATTAGATAAGTTATACGTTAGATATTAGATGTGAAATTCATTTGTGAAATGCTAAATCCCAGATTAGATTCATTTAAAATATGGCATTTTAAATGTGTGTGCATATGTGTGTGTGCGTGTGTGTGTGTGTGTGTGTGTGTGTGCGTACAGGAATACATACACATACATATCCACACACACACACACACACACACACATATATATATATATATATACAGACAAATAGATAGATAGATAGATAGATAGATAGATAGATAATTAGATAGATAGATAGATAGATAGATAGATAGATAGATAGATAGATAGATAGATAGATAGATAGATAGAGGCATGGTTTTGTTCAAGATTGTCTGTAGGAGTGTATATATGTGCCCACACATGCCAAAAAAGATCTAATATATTTAAGAAGGATTAAGATCAAGAGTATTAGTAATAAATATTTGAAAAAAAATGCAGAACTTGTGTGAAATAAATTAAATGTATATCAATATGCTTTTGAAACTTGATAATTTGAAATTCTATAATATGAAACGTTATTAGATATATCTTCTGTTAAGCTGGTTGCAGCAGCATCGAAAGTCGTTGGACGATTCCATATTTCAAAAACTTGGGATGCTTTTCAATATGCATTCTAAAACCGTATTTTCACTAAACCTAAAACGTATATAGTTTTAAATATTAAAACAACCCAAGGTATGGTTTGGTCTATGTCAATATCAATTATGCAATGGGAAAACAACATTATCTTCATGCGATATAAACTTCTCAAAATTTCCTAAATGCCGCAAAATGAAGCTAATTCATGTCAGCGTAGCTTCAGAAATTATTATCAATCACAGAACACATTTGCTTGACTTCATTCTGAGTAATCTTTGAGTTAATTTCAAAAAAAATCAGAAAAAATTATAAATCTATCGTATATTTTCTTCCATACATTAAAGTTATTATATAATGCGTAAAAGTTGGGTTTAAGATATCGCTTTTTCTATATTAGACTGGAGAGAAGACATAAGAATAGGGAGCCTTCATATAACTGTGGTGGTGGTGGTGGTGGTGGTCGTCGTCGTCGTCGTGGTATTGGTGGCCATGTTGTTGGAGTGGTGCTGATCGTCGTCGTCGTCGTCGTCGTCGTCGCTGTGGCAGTGGTCGGGGTCGCCATCCTCGTCGTCGCTTTAGTCGTAGTGATGATGGTGATTGTCTTCGTATAGTTGGCGTGGTACAATTTTTTTCTGTTTTGGTGGGGGTATATTTGAAGCAAATTTAACCTGTTTACATCCATTGAAAGCTTTTGGCAAAATTAAAACATGTTCACATATCGTTTATCGACATGTCTCTTAACATCAAGTCTAACATAAAGGAAATCTCGTTAGTGTTAATAGGTAAAACAGTTCCAGAAGCCATTAAGAATTATTCTCCCGATACAAACTCAAAACCAATTACATCTCATTCACCAGCATAAAAATCATCTCATAAGAGCACATTCTTTTATCTTTTTATTTGCATCAGTCATTTGACTCTAGCTATGCTGGAATACTGCCTTTAGTCGAGCAAAACGACCCCAGGACTTATTCTTTGTAAGCCTAATATTTATTCTATCGGTCTTTTTTACCGAACCGTTATGTTACGGGAACGCAAACGCACCAGCATCGGTTGTCAGGCGATATTAGGGACAAACACAGACACACAAACATACACACACACACACATACACACACACACACACACACACACAAACACACACATAAAGACAAAATATGTGTGTGTCTGTCTGTCTGCAAAATTTTAAAATAGGATAAAATCTTTATAAGAATTTATCAAGTAGTAAGCGTGATAAACCTCAAAAACGGAAAAATTATAATTATTCCCTTTAAATACATTTTTTATATTAAGGGCATTGATACACATAAATACCTCACGCTATCAGGGACTCTTAAAGTCAAAACTACCGCAAAAAATACAGTGTACCGAACGCGAGGGAATGCAACTCTTCAAGTGAGCTCCTTAAAAACAGATTCAGCCGCATATCATATGATTTCATAATTAGTGCACAAAGTGCACTTTTTAATCGTCATATATACATACATATATATATATATATATATATATATA
>NC_068990.1:80124289-80126067 GCF_001194135.2 Octopus bimaculoides | reverse complement strand
GTTCGAAATATTAACTTTTAGAAAGTGACGAGCAACCGAGGTTATCTTTGCAATTAAAAGGCAAAACTATCTCTGGAAAACTGTAAAATCTAAAAACAGCATGCAAGGTAGATATTTCCAAACCAATCCAATGTTAATTTTAAACTCAAGGCAATGCTGTTTAAAAGGATAGTGATTTTAGAGCCGAATATAGAAAATAATGGGTATATTTCGATTTTGTCACATTTCATCAACGACTCATACTGAGTTCAGTTAACTACATTTGGAGATAATCAGCATGCTTAGAAATACGTGGAAGACAATGACTCTGACTTTGAGTATCTGCATTAAAGATGTATGTGTGAGTGTCTGTGTGTTTTTGTGTGTGTACATATATGTAAGTATATATGTATGTTTGTGTGTGTGTGTGTGTATTTGTACGCACACATTCCACACACATATAATTTGTTTGTATAAGTAAGATTCTATAAATTAGAAATATAAAATATATATGTGATGTACGTTATATGGCTATATTTCGATTTTGTATCTACTTTGTAAGATTATTTGAATTTGTGTATTGAAACAAATTTTGTTTCGTCTTGGGAGAGTCATTACGCCTATAATAATCCTTTCTATTATAGGCACAAGGCCTGAAATTAGGTGGTTTGGGTCCAGTCCATTAAATCGAAACCAGTACGCAACTGGTGCTTAATCTATCGACTTTGAAAGGATGTAAGGCGAAGTCGACCTCGGCGGAATTACGCCAGTAATGCATTTCAATTTCTTTATTATTAGTCAATTGGTTAAATACCTATCCAATAAATTCATCGTTTGCTTAACAGGTACAAAGTAAACGTTGGAATGAGAACAGTAGTCACCGAATTGCTGGAAATGTTGCAAAGACAGAACTTTAACAAACAAAATCTCTTACTAATAACCGATTGACTTTTTAACCAGTGATCGATTAGGTAGTTGATTAGATATTTAACCAATTGACTAACAATAAAGAAGTGGAATTGAACCTGTGCGTGTGTTATTATCGCTTGCGTAATGACTCTGCACAAACACAACAAAATATACAAGTATATGTTTATTTATAAAGTAATAGATACACAGATAAACGACAGGTACTTTGGAAACGTGTTTATGATCACGAATAAATGTGTCTAACTGCCAATATCAAAAATTAGTTTCTGACGGACATTAATTAAAAGTTTATTAATGATTTGCCGTTTAGCAGAGTAAAGCCCCGAATATTATTATGGAAACTTTCTAGTACATCACTGTACAGACATTTTGTAAATGTATTGCCTATGAAGAAAGACAAGTTAAGTTTAAAAGAAAAGCCTGCAAGCTACGGAGACACTTGTGCGATGATGTTAGAGGATGGTAGTTGAGATAGTGGTGGTAGTAGAAACGAACTGGTTCTGGGAGTGTTACGATACTTGTGCGTTGAGATCGCTGGTATGGCTGGCGGGATTGGAGAATTTGCGTATGAAAACGTATATTTGGAGAGAAAATTATATATTACGTTCACGGATAATGTTATCAAAAAAAAAAAAAGCCGTTCATTAGAATGAATTATCGACATCTTGTTACATATACTGCATAATGAAATAAAGCGGCTATTGCTATCAACAACTATTGTTACCCAATACGTATGCGTGTGCATACATACACACATACATACATACATACATACATATATATTTCTGTATGTATATATATATATGTATATATGTATGCATATGTATATGTTTATATATATATATATATATATATATATATATATATAT
>NC_068990.1:80123188-80123583 GCF_001194135.2 Octopus bimaculoides | reverse complement strand
ATATATATATACATATATAGTTTCATAAATTTATATATATATATATATATTTACTTTATATTTACATGTATGTCTGTATATATATATATATGTATGTATGTATGTTTGTGTGTGTACGTGTGTGTGTGTCTGTGTTTGTGTGCATACTTGCAGATGCATGTGCGCACTCGCGTGTATAGATGGCCAAAAAGTTGAATTAGTGGAAAACGCAAGTTTGCCGTAGGGATGGGATGAAGTCAGCCATTTTGGGCATGGTAGCTCCGCCCAGATCGTAAGTCTACTATTCTTCCTCGTGGCATACAATAATTATTCCACTTGTTGAACTTTTTGTACTTAATATTTTCCAATATTACTCTCCAGTAATTGTCTGTATATATGTATATATATATATATAT
>NC_068990.1:80119178-80121639 GCF_001194135.2 Octopus bimaculoides | reverse complement strand
TATATATATATATATATATATATAGGTATATATGAATATATATATATATATATATATATATATACATACTTACATATGTATGTCTGTAAGTATGCATTATGTATGTATGCATATACATACATACACACATACATAGAAACATGCACATACATATATGGTGGTGATAGAAAGATCAAATAATCTCTTCCGTCTTTGTGAAAGGGGGGGGTACTAACTGTGTGTGTTAATATGGTCATACACATCTCTGATACATTTCGATAGTAAATAATGTAATATATAATTATTTTACTCATAAGCAGTTAATTACTGGAATGGCATCATTAATGCTTGTATGCTATATCATTTTTCAATTAATAGCTCCTTTAATTTCAGAACGTCTTATATTACACATAAGATAATGCAAGAAATAGACATACTTTTAACTTACCCTGGATAGTATGTGATAGATACTATGGATAGTATGTGATAGATAAATGAAATACATAAAGTATATAGGTGTTATATACATTTACGTTGCTTTACATTTAACACATCGATTTTATTTTTTCGATATATCGAAAGGTTCTTTCTCACTTTCTTTACTTTTAGTGGAAATGTCCAGTTTACTTATTCTCCAGACATTGGATAACTGCCAGTTTTCGTTGAAAAAAGAGATATCATAGAATCGTGCCAAAATTACTTTACTATTTAGCTTCCAGGCTAAATAGCAAACTGAGTGTATAAACATAAAACTCTTCAGTTTTGCAGACGTAAGTTACAGCAATTTAATGCAAGGTAGCACCATTTCGATTTTACGACGACGTGCCTAAGATATCTGAAAACCCCTGAAGTTAATCTTAATGACATCTAGATTTCAGTCGGCATTCTCTAAAGATATATATTATTTCATTTTAGCTGTTCTTATTTGAGACATATTACAACAGGAGGCTCTGAGGAACCCTACCTTTTCACATTTATTACTACATTACACCAACTCATACAAATTTTACGCATACCATTAAACTTAACAACTCCTTCAGTTTTGCTACACTACAACCTCCATGTAGACTCCCTCATCCTTATCGTCAAGAACGTTCTTTGATTTAAGAGAGAACAATCATATAAACAAATAACATAATCAGTATTTCAACAATACTGAACATGATGAATCGTTTAATACTATATAATTTGTCAAGTTATCAAGATTCTCCAAGCAATAATGTGAGCAGTACCTAGACTGTAGAAACTACAGAGATTAATCTTTAGCCGTCTAGTTTACCATTATCAAATGACAGTTATCAATTGAGATTATATAGTTACTTAATTAGAAGAATTTTTCACTAGTAGCTTTTGTTAGTTTAGATATAATCGTATCACCATAACATTTCTAAGAAATTATAATCACTACTGTGTATACTTCATACCCATTACAGCTACATTAACGATTCTCGCATTTCATGGAGACATCTGGCAGTTGTAGAAAACAGTATGCATTATGCAGGCCAGATAAAAGGCATTTCAAATTCTGCTGAGGTTGACTTTGCCTTTCGTCCTACGAGGTTGACTAAACAAATACCAGTAATCGACGAACTGCCTCCCCAAAGCCTTCAGGTTTGTGCCTGTAGTAGAAAGAATTATTTAATAATGGTTTGACTTGTTTCCATGCAACTTCATGTCTCATTGACTCGTAGAACGAACCTGGCTCATCAGGCATCTGAAGATCAAGTAACAAGAAATGAGACAATTTCAAGATGACTTCTAGATGTTACGCCTCTACTGCTCAACCAATAACGTGGTGTTATTGGTTTCTAAGCGACATCAGTTCTTTGTTGTTAAGCAGAAAACTAGCTGTCACCCCACCCCCTTTGTATTGAAATGCAGTATTGTTTATTTAGCCACTTCAGTTCATATTATTTGCTGCTACAATGACGAAAGGATGAAAGGCAAAGTCGACCTCGGCGGAATTTGAACTCAGAACGAAACGGCAGACGTAATACCGCTAAGCATTTCGCCCGGCGTGCTAACGTTTCTGCCAGCAAACTACTTACCACACAGCCACTCCTGTGCCTAAATATATAGTCTTTTATTTTGTTTTACTTGTTTCAATCATTTGACAGTGGCCATTCTGGAGCACCGCTTTAAATGGTTTTAGTCGAAGAAATCGACCCCAGGTCTTATTCTTTTTTTTAAAGCGTAGTAATTATTTAATCGTTCTCTTTAGCCGGCTGTTATTAAGTAACTATATAATCTCAACTCATAACTGCCGTTTAATAATAGTAAACTAGGCGGTTAACGATTAATCTCTGGAGTCTCTATAGTCTAGGAACCGCTCACATTATTGCTTGGGGAATCTTGAGAACTTCACACACACACACACACACACACACACACACACACACACACACACACAGAGAGATAGATAGATAGATAGATAGATAGATAGATAGATAGATAGATAGATAGATAGATAGATAGATAGATA
>NC_068990.1:80114734-80118890 GCF_001194135.2 Octopus bimaculoides | reverse complement strand
ATATATATATATATATATATATATATATATATATATATATATAGGGAGAGAGGGAGAGAAAGTGAGAGAGAGAAAGAAAGAAATAGCTAGCTAGATAGATAGATAGATAGAAAAACAGATTTATATTTATTATATATGCATCATTCAACACACACAAACACACATACACAGACACACACATAGATCTATGTACATGCGCATGAGACGATATTCTGTATAATTTCTGTCTTCCAAGTACGCGTGTACATATGAATATATATATATGTACGTGAGCGCACCGCAACGTTAAATATGAGTATAATTTAGATCTAATATTATATAGCATTTAATGCATGTTTTTGTTCTTTGAAAATATATTACTCCAGGTCTATGTATGTACGTAATATGTATCTATGATTGTGTACGTGTGTCTCAATATGGCGTAATATCTGAATAACAATATAGGTTAAACATTGACTGTGAATATTACTTCAAAGATGGCGGTGAAATACTTTGAAGGAATGTAAAGGAATGTAAAGGGAAATGAACGAAGGATGAAACGAGAAGATAGGATAAGAAAAAAATAAGAGAGCAGCTATGAAGGCGAATGACAGGATTGTGAAAGGAATGTGAGAAATAGCGTGACCGCATTATGTGGCGTCAGGTCTAGCATTTGGTTCTGTTGTGTTTCAAACCTAAAATAAGAGGCGAAATGTATGTCGGAAATTTTCAGGCGTCTTAATGGGTGACTGAAGTTTAATATTCAATGTTAGAAAACAAGTGTGAATGTGACGAACGGATGTTACTCTGAAGAAAGTATAGAATCATTGGCGTATAAATTTATACAACATTAGCAAATAAACTCCAGAGAAGACACAGGCAATATCTGAATGTTAGATACACACGTAGACTTATGTATGCAATACATATGTCATATGCGAAAATAATAACCCAATCAAATATAAACGAGCGTCTGTGTGTGTGTGTGTGTGTGTGTGTGTGTGTGTGTGTGTGTGTGTGTGTGTGTGTGTGTGTGTGTGTGTGTGTGTGTGTGTGTGTGTGTGTGTGTGTGTGTGTGTGTGTGAAAACATATAACATAAGAAAATGTAGATAAACACACGTACCCTAAAATTTGAATTATGAAGTATAAATATATATATATATATGTGTGTGTGTGTGTGTGTGTGTGTGTGTGTGTGTCTTCACTTATTGAACAGATAAATGTAAAACACTACCCACCACTAATTCACAAATAACACATTTCCGTCACACGTACATTTTAAACATATAATCAGATAGCCAAACAAAAGCGCGCGCACACACACACACACACACACACACTCACAAGCACAAATTTATTTAGTAAGTAAGCAAAGAGCATTGCTTCAATCACATTGAATTTTATAATATGCAATCTCACTGGAGTATGCAGACAAGGAATCACATATATGCACTCAAACAACACACACACACACACACCTTTGCAGACTTGCATTAAACAGCATAAAATTATGCAAAAGCCGTTGAAATACATGAAAAGATTGATAAAGATGAAGTAAAAGAATAGCAGTGACATTGTTTTAAAAGTATATTTCAAATGTCGACATATACTCATTTGCATAAGAAAGAGTGACGTGGAATTTTTAACCAGAAACACACTCAAATAACCTAGGCATACGTTTCATATATGCTTATTCACAATGAGAGAGGAAAGAATACAGAATCACAAATAGCAGTGCAGGACGACATCAATGCTATGGAGAAATATTGGCTAATTCAGTACACCATACTTACATGCACACACACGCGTACACACGCACGCAAACACACATACTCACACACACATACAAACAAACACTGATATGCATATACGTATATATATATGCATGTAGGTGTGTATGTTTATATTCAATTCTATGCATAAAACATACAATATGTAAATAAGTCTGTATACATATATATATGTGTGTGTATGTGTAAGTGTGTTTGTGTGTGTGTACATATATTTTATATATATTGGGCCTTGAGCCTAGAGTAGAAAAGAATATATATGTATATAAATATGTTAAGGTATATGTGTACACACATTTGCATATTGTAAGTTTTATATTTAGTATTGAATACACACACACACAGACATAACGTTTATGGCTTATATAGGGAGGAAACAAAATGTAAATAAAATCACGGTTAGGGCATGAGTGGTTAGAATAGGGATAATGTGGGGAGGAAAGAAGAAGAAGAAGAAGAAGAAGAAGAAGAAGAAGAAGAAGAAGAAGAAGAAGAAGAAGAAGAAGCTGAGGACCTTATTAAATTAGGAAGGGCAATATATAGCAAATCCCTTTATCTGGACAAATGATTTATCAAATTTCGTTCAATGGGAGGAAATTTATTTGGCCACTAGACAGCATTTACCAGCGTCAACCTTATGTAGACAAAAGCGAAAAATATGAATAAATTGGTAACCCTGACCATTGTCAAGGAATAAAAATAATAATGAGGATATTAGAGATGTGTATCGTGGGCGATGTAGTGTGCTTTGTAGAAGAATGGCATAAGCCACCTGCTAGCTAGCTAGCAGATCCATTCTGTGACCTTAGAGTGTGTAAGCAGGGGAAAAGAGATGGAGAAAAGTGAAAAAGTGGGGCAATCTATTAGGAGTGGATGTGCTCTAAAGAATTAAAGCAGAAACTAAGAATTTAGAAGGTAATTGGAAAGTGGTCAACACGTTTATAACCTATGTTAGTTTTCAAAGAATATGGCTTAAGTGAATTGAAGATATATAAAAGAGAGAAAAGAGTGAAAATGTAGAAAAACCAAATATAGAAACAATGAATAAATAAATAAATAAATAAATAAATAAATAAAGATGCATAGATTGAAAATTAATCCTTCGCTAATGACACATATATAACGGCCCTATGAAGGATACTGAAGGTAAAAGAGTTACAGGTTAAATATATAATGCATTATGTTTAAAAATGAAAAATAAAAAAATTTAATTATGATTAAGAGTCTAAAATGAACAGAAATAAAAAATGAAATTAGATATGAAGGGCATTGTTAAACCTTTGTAAGCAGATGAGGATAGTGAGACAGTATAAAGAACATCAAATTTAACTTGAAGAATTCGTCGATTCTAAGATACAGACCTGAATGTTATGAAAACTGCAAGTACTACAAATTAACATCTTTATGATTGGTTCACCATACCTACCATTTTACTAAAGTGACATGGTATTTTGTTTGGATACAGTGAAATTTCCGTATCCCATCATTTTTTCTCAATTGAGATACTTTCTGACCAATGGCTGCTACTATCAATGTTAAAATGTGCATTACCATAGGATGAAAAGCAGCAAAGATTAGATACTGTTGAGATCAGACGTTGCGACTTCTCATAACTGAATGTATGCGGACTTAAGCATTACTTCATTCGAGATTTCATTTTAATTCGATTTGTCTGTAGCTAGATATGGAGATATTCCATTAATATTTATACAAAAACCTACCTCTCCAACAAAACTGCAAATATTCCAATAGATCATTTCAAAATGTAAGTGGAAAAATAAAATGTCCGGACAGATCTTTTCGATTTTCCAATTATCACTGCGATCATGATATAAAGCATTGATTTCAATTCCAGATTCCATACAAACATCAATTTATTCAGACATCACTGCAGCGGAATGACGTAAAGTATATACATAATTAAACACACACATACACAAATCACACAGATTAATGTTATACACATACATGTGTATATAAACCTGTCTGTTGGTCTGTATATACGTATCAGTATATGTATGTATAAACACATAAATACACACAAACGCACATATACATGTGTCTCTGTATATTAGCATTCATAGATGTTTACTTGAATGTATATATGTATGTTTGTATGTACATACATACATACATACATACATACATACATACATTCACGTGCATATACGTATATGTATAAATAGAGTAAAGATAATTACACATATACATATAAGTATATCTTCTCATATATATATATATATGTACATGCGAGTGTATTTATGTCAGTGTGTGTGTGCGTGTGTGTATGTGTGCGTGTGTGTGTGTGTGTGTGTTTGCATGTGTGTCTTATATGGTAGTCTATGTTCATACATTTGTGTGTGTGACATTGTCTGTGTTGCTTTGT
>NC_068990.1:80109361-80114724 GCF_001194135.2 Octopus bimaculoides | reverse complement strand
GGGGGGGGGGGTGTGTATATGTAACTACGAGTCATGATTCCCTTCATTAAATGCTTTATGTATGAGGTTGTTAAATGAAGATGTTTATCACTGAAAGATATAAATGCCGAAATATTGTGATTCAATAATTTCTACATTTAATACAAAAAAATATCAAAAAAAAAAGACCAAAAAGAGAATACAAGTGGTTCCTTCTCTATGTTATTAACAATCTGTCGACAGCAATATATATTTATCGTTTTATTTAGTTGGATGGCATTGTACTTGTGTATGTGTGTGTATGTGTGGGTGCGTGTGTGTGTGTTGTTGTTTATTGTAATGGTTGGAAAATTCTTATTAAGATTATATTTGATATCAATATTTCGATGACAACTGTAAAGATAAGCTGGATCAATTGATTGTTTCATTTTTGTCTGTTCTGATGCCAAACACACAAGATTTATTGAGAAAATGGAAAAACCAAAGGATCAATTGGCAGTTAACTTACGAATATATGTCTGCTTTAGTTATTTGCAACAACAAAAACAATATGCCACACAAAGACAAAGGCACCCCTACGTACACATATATGCGTTAGCAGAAATACGATGTAGAAATAAACGCTAGCGTGAGTTATTTCTGGTACTGCCTGACAAAAACAATTTCGCTATGAGTAATGTTATTCCGTTATTCTCGAACGATATTCTTTATAAATAAAAAAAATATATCTCGGATTTTGAATTCCTTTCTCAGGTTATTTCGCTGAGACGAATCGGAGATTACCAGCGATATAATCAATCGCTGCTCATCCTCACAACTGTCAACATTTTCCCCGGAATGTACATTACCAAATTGTCCCAGCTACATGGAATAAGGAATTCAGACTGCAAGTTATTTCTCATTTTTAAAGAACAATATACGAGAATAAGGGAAAATCTTTATTCATAGCGAATATTTTTGTCGGATATTATAAGAAGGCTACTTGTAGCATTTATGTCAATATCGCATTTCTAGTAATTTCCATCAGGTTTGGTGTTCTATCTGAAGCCAGCAAATCCACAACCTTCTGCCTCAATAAACACCATTGTTCCTGAAAGTATTTTTCTTGTACGGTTTCCTTGAAGCAAACTTTCCTACACCTCGATCATTGTATCTTACATTTATTTATACACAGACAGACAAAGACACACACACACATGTATTTTATATTTCAGAATTCCAAACTTTTACGTCTGTTTTCATGTTGACACGTTTCAAAGTACTTATGTGTTTGAGGTTCCATGTATTCATATCTATCTGTATGTAATTGTCTTCGATGGTGTTTTCTTCATTCCTTCTATCTTCTTGTTACCTTTTAGCTGGCTTTATAAATTTTTGACTAATTGATCCAGATGTTCAAGAAGGCGTTCCACATTATTCACAGAAACTTTAACTGTAACGAACATGAATCTGAAAATAACCAAATATGATACAAGCTGTGTATGAGATCCAAAACCCTTTTACACAAACGTGCAATTAACTTCCCGCCGAGCTTAAATAAATAAATAAATGACATTTTTGTTTCTGTTTTTGTTCTTGTCTTTTTTTGGAGGCGGGTAGTTATATAAATGTTGCTTTATATTTGGAGTTGGTGAGGCGAACGTAACTGATTTTATTACTGTTGGTTTCTTTATTCGTGCTGCTGCGTAAGAAAATATTCTAGTTGTTATTACTATGTTACGTTTTTACGTTGTTATATGGTTTCTTTAACAAATGGAATGTTGTATTCTTAAGTTTCAAGCACTTAAATACCAAGGCCGAAGCAAACCAAAAATTCTTTCACAAATCAAGAAATAAACAATTATAGTAAAGTGGTGTATATGTCTGCCTGTATGTGTGTATGAATGAATGTATTTACGCATGTATGCATTTATGCATGAACGCATGTTTGTGTGTATATGTAAGTCAGTAATTATATATATATATATATGTGTGTGTGTGTGTATGTGTGTGTGTGTGTGTGTGTGTGTGTGTGTACGTATGTATGTGTGTATGTATGTATATATATATATAGGTGTGTGTGTGTGTGTGTGTACGTATGTTTGTGTGTATGTATGTATATATATATATATATATATATATATATATATATATATATATATATATATATATATATATATATGTGTGTGTGTGTGTGTGTGTGTGTGTGTGTGTGTGTAAGTATATGTGCGTGTTTACGGAAATACGGGTGTATTTGTTTCTTTCTGTTTGTATGGCTTCATGTAATTCGCTGTGACAGTCTGAAGCCATGTTATAGAGATTTTGTATTGAAGAATTCAGTATCGTGTTTTGGCTTCTACGTAATTTTGTGAGCGTGTTATGTGTGCGTTAATGCTCTTTGTAAATATATATATGTTATACAACTGTATCTGTATAGATTTGAGCACGATTGTGTTTGTTTGGCAGGAACAGTTTATATAAATACATATTACTTCTGGTTTCTATATCTGTCGGGTGGATGTTTATCGGATCGTATATATTTTCATGTATAATTACTTATTTCATGTCAATTCCATCAGTCTGAATAGATTTGTCTCCCCTTATAGCTTCGAGTGAAGCATTCACTACTTCGGTTTGTTGTTTTGAGGTTTTACGCATTTGTGTTTTCGTTTTGACATGTAAAAATTAGTGCATCTGAGGAGCTTCATACCATGTAAATGAAAATGATTTTCAATACTTCACAGTACGCGTTCTATGCACAAACATTGCAGACCTGCAAAATTGTTATCCCATATACCGCTGACAAATACACGTTTGTATGTTATCAAAAAATCAGTAAGTCTGTATGTGTGCGTGTGTGTTTGTGTGTGTGTGTGTGTGTGTGTGTGTGTGTCTGTGTGTGTGTGTGTGTGTGTGTGTGTGTGTGTGTGTGTGTGTGTGTGTGTGTGTGTGTGTGTGTGTGTGTGTGTCTGTGTGTGTGTGTGTGTGTGTGTCTATCATTGTGAAACAATAAGTCATGGGAAGGAGTTTTGGTTAACATTCCTAGGAGGTAGAAGCGTCCGCATAAAGTCACTCATTAGATTGTCTGGTCTGTCTGAATGGTGTAACAAATGAGGCGGAGGCTGGGGTTGTGGAAGAGGTGTGGCAGAGAGGGTCGTGTGTATGAAGAGGCGGTGTGCGTGTACTGAAGTCCTATGCGTGGGTGGAGATTGAGGGTAGATGTCGGCGGTGGGAGAGTGTACGTGTAAGTGGAGTGTATAGGAGTGACGTGGGACAAGGGGGAAATAGGAAGACAAAGTGAAATGGCGTAGAGAGGTAGGAAGAAAAAAGTGAGAAGAAAGAAAATTATAAGAATTGAGGAGGGGAATTCAAACCGAAATGTATGTTAGTTTCGATAAAGGAGAGATGTTACCATGTTCGATATCTCTGTCGTGCTTCGTGAACCTATCAACGAGATAGCGGCCAGTTTACCTGATATAGACAAATCACGAGAATCATTGGATCACATGCATCAGGTTACTAGAAGATGCAAGGAAAGGAGCCTGAATGAGGAATATGTGGTGGTTGAGTAAGCCATGTGTGGTGGCATAGGAAGGAAAGGGCATGAGTGGCCCGAGAAACGGGAGCAACAAAACAATCTTGAGGGAGGAATTGGGTTCAGGGAACGAGGAGCTATGGACATCGATCCTTCAAAAGTTGACAGCGAGCTTACAGGATCGAATAGCTGGGAGAGAAAAGAAGCGAGATGTGGCAGGGTCATAGTGTAAGCGGTGGAAGAGGCAGAAGGTGATGCCTTGGTGGAGCCGGGTGGTATAGCGGTAGATAAAGAGAAAGGGAATAGAATGGCTGGAATTCTGGACGAGGAGTATAAGGGGTATGGTATGTCAAGGTACGACGCAGAAAGAGCAGATTAAATGAGCGTAGATTGGTAACCACGTCGAATAAAAAGCGGGTCGTGTACTGAGCCTGCGTATCGAAGTCGTAGCTACTGCTGCAGAGGCGTAAGAGACGGAGGGCTGGGAATTGGATATGGAATGCTTGCAATGGTTAGGGTACTACGATAAGGCCATCAGTAACATAGCCTAACGAAAACGAAGTCAACTGATTTTCATTTTAAAGAAAATATATTTCATGCAAGAAATCTGAAACATGAGAACTGGAATGTTTACATGAAATACTTAATTATGGAGTTCGTGTAAGGCGGCGAGCTGGCAGAATCGTTAGCACGCCGGGTGAAATGCTTTTCGTCTGTCTTTACGTTCTGAGTTCAAATTCTGCCGAGGTCGATTTTGCCTTTCATCCTTTCTGGGTCGATAAATTAAGTACCAGTTACGCACTGGCGTCGATGTAATCGTCTTAATCCCTTTGCCTGTCCTTGTTTGTCCCCTCTATGATTAGCCCCTTGTGGGCAATAAAAAAATAAGAAACGTTAGCACGCCGGGCGAAATGCTTAGCGGTATTTCGTCTGTCTTTACGTTCTGAGTTCAAATTCCGCCGAGGTCGACTTTGCCTCTCATCTTTTCGGAGGTCGATAAATTAAGTACCAGTTGCGTACTGGGGTCGAACTAATCGACTGGGCCCTTCCCCAAAATTTCGGGCTTTGTGCCTAGAGTAGAAAAGAATTATGGAGTTTGTGTTAATGCATGTGGAGTCGTTCGAGTGAAACACAAATTAGTGCTTATATTTGTTAAAGATTACTTAGTGAAATATTTCAAAAGGTTAGTCTAATGCAATAATCGAGAAAAATATCATCCCTTTCAAAAAAATGTGGACCCATAGAATACACGCACGGTAACACAAGCTTGGAAAGACCTGACGGAATCAGATTTCAGGAGAAGGTTGCCGTTGCTCAAATCAACGATCTTATCCCATTAGAACACAAAAAAGAACTGCTTAAAACGATATTGAGAGTAAAATCATAGAAAATTTCATTAATTTCTAATTTTAAAGAAGCTTTGAGCGTAGAATGGATAGATGTGAAACAGTTAAATACATACGGCACAACTCTAGCCCACATTTGTGCTTTCTCCTCTGACGCGACAATGATTAACATTATTCACTGGAGTTGGCGACTCTTGTAATTCCTCCACTCAAGAATTCTCGTCCCTTCTACTTTTGTCACTGATGTTGCGATTTGGAGGGGATACGATGGTCATAAGCACTACTTTTTTTCCAAACTCAGCAACTGGAAGCAAACCCAACTTTATCATGTTAAAGCCGTGATATTTGCTTATGAAATGCCAACAAAATTCTGAAACATTTCATTCATTTTCATTATTTCTAGATGGAGTTATTACTTGTTAAATTAACTTTGCTTTTTCTTACTCCAGCTATAAAGTCATTCAGAACCCTAGACCACTGACTAAATGTCTATAATTCATGTGTGTATGTGTATGAGAGAGAGA
>NC_068990.1:80103935-80109351 GCF_001194135.2 Octopus bimaculoides | reverse complement strand
GAGATGCCAGCATATCCAATTCAAATTCCAAAACCCCTGATGTATACGATGATAAACATGAGTGAACAAACGTATGTTATTCATTTTGCCTCATTTGAATTTTGCGATCCAATTTCGACCCATACGTTATTTCCAAAATATAATACCTTAGCTCGTTCATCCTTTCATTTATCAACCAGATATTCTAAAATATATCATACATGACATATCTACATAGCATTATACCATTATTCGCTCGCATTGGCAAGTACACCGAACACAGTTCAAATTTAACGCACCTGTCTGCTACTTGTGCCCGCCCACTTTATTACCTTTCTGTTCGGTTTCCCATCCACTAATCATTCCTATTATATTCAGCTTTATCATCTAATTTCTCTATGCTTATCTTCGCCATTCTTATACCAAGATATTAGTACAAGTATTTCTCCCCTTTTACTTCTAACCATCTTCACTCCATTATTAGTGTTCTTGAAAACCGTTCATTCTATCAGCATCTCCATCTAAATATTTTCGCTTCCTTTACTTTTCTCTCAGTCTCTTCCTTATTTCATCTCAATGTTTCACTGCTCTAGTAAAACTGCCTCTTCTCTTTTTCAAACAATCTATTTTTTAGTCCATTACGTCAAACATATATATAACGATGCAATAGATAGACTTCTCCTTGTCTATCTTTACCTTTCTTTTTTCGCCTTCTTTATACTTTATTCTTTTTGTTTAATTATTTCTTATTTTATTTCTTATATTTTTATCCTTCCAGCTATCTTATTTTTTTAACAGAAGATTGACACTTCTTTATATAACGAAGTTTACAGTATTGTACGATAGGTATGTGTGTGTGTATGTGACTGTCAGAGAGAGACAGAGAGAGACAGAGAGTGTGTGTATATGTGTGTGTGTGTGTGTGTGTGTGTGTGTGTGTGTGTGTGTGTGTGTGAGTGTGTGTGTATGTTTGTGTGTGTGTGTGAGAGAGAGAGCTTATGGGTTTGTGTGGAGATGTCAGTCTGCGTGTACATCCTAAAATGTGTTTATACACAAGCACATACATGTGTATATATTCAAAGTTTCTCTCAGTCTCACGCACACACACACACACACACACATATACACGCACGCACAAACACACGCGTACACTCAGACACACATGCGCACTCGCACACATATATAAGTGTATTTATATCAGTGTAATTTTATACGTTCATTTCTGAGAAGATCGAGACATTTATTTTAATATTTGTTTTTGTGTATATGTGCTCGTGTGCATTTTTGTAATACATACACACACACACACATACACACACGCACACACACACATATATATATATATATGTGTGTGTGTGTGTGTGTGTATGTGTGTGTGTGCGTGTGCGTGTATGTATATACATATATGTGCATACACACATATATATGCAGGCATATATATATATATATATGTATGTATGTGTGTGTGTTTGTAGATGCTTGTGTGTACGTGTGTGTATTTATAATTTATTTATATCCACACATAAACTTTAAGAAATATTATATATATATATATATATATATATATATAATATTTTACTTAAAGTAGAATATAATGCGTCATGAATGGTACAACAATGCACTATAATAACAACAATGGATTATGATAACTGTTATAATTTAATTATTTATAGTTTGATATAATATTTCGGAATACAAAAATTCCTTCTTCAAATATCCCTAGGAATTGATCGAGTCACTGCTATAATCGGTTTTCCAACGTTTTTTTGGCGGGGGGGAGCGTCTCTGCAGTGGTCTCACGAAGCTCCTTCCGGATTTCCTAATAAGAAGTGCGTTAGGGCGGCCATATCTCAAGCTCGTGTGTGCTGGCACATCCGTAGCGCTGCTTCTAAGTTATGTATTATACGTGCAGTTTCCTTTTTTTTCATCTTCCTCTTTCTTTCTTTTTTTTTTATAAATAATATATGAGCATGTTATCAAAAATGAACCTACACGCATCCAGATGTAGCTAAATAATATTTTGACTACCAACCTCCAGCCTGTTGTTAATTTGGGGCACTAGTCTGTCTATGAACATAGCTTCCTTATTACTTAGATTACCCACATTTCTTTCATTGGCCTCAATTGTGACTGTTATGCTTTTGTCGGTGTTCCGGTATCTGTCTAGATGTTTTCTGAAGGAGGAGGCTCTCGTTTTCAGATGTTCCTTGATGCGAATGTGTAACAGTCTTGTTGTGCTACCCACATAGTACTTGTTGAATTTGTTACATTATATTCTATACACATTTACCCGTTAGCATAAATATGTGTCACGAACGGGGCACTTTGCTAGTGTGCATTGCCCGTTTCTTTGCGAGGTGTCTTCTCAGAGAGGAGCCGGAGTGGGCTAGTTGTATGTCTAATCCTTCTCTTCTTATGGCTGTAGTTATCCTCTCGCTAAAATGGGGTATTTTAAGGAAGCATGTGTTGCTGGGTTTTCTGTATGTTCTGCGTGTTTGTTCTCTTAGGTACTTAAGCCGATTTACAATGGATATAAGGTATCTCTAGGAAGTGTGTAGTATGGGTCATCTTGTCCTCTGTCCTGCTGCACTTGGTCTGGATGCGTGCAAGTTCATTTCTGGCGTATCTTATTTTGGCACCGAGTGGAAGTGCTGAACTCTACTGAACAAACATCTCCACTTGCTGCTTTCCTGTAGAACTCCGTGTGGATCTCTCCTTCTTCTGTTATTTTCAGTTGGAAGTCAAGTAGCGGTAGTGATCCAGTGTTGTTGGGATGTTCCATAGTGAACTGTATGTTCATGTCCATGTTGTTGAACGTCGTGAATATTCTGTCAGCCTCTTCATGGGAGGATGTGAGTATGAGGACGTCATCTACGCACCTAATGAAGAAGGGCATGAGCGGCAGATGTTGAGTGTTCGACATTCCAGATGGTTCATATAGGTGATGACTAGTAGGCTCGAGAGACTGGATCCCATGGGGAGACCTGTTGTCTATTTGTATATGTGATCATGGAAAGAGAAGTAGATGCTGTCCATGATGATGGACAATAACTGATGTATATCACCTGCAACTTGTCCGAACCAGTGGATGTCGGACGCTACTATGCAGTCAGTCAATAGGTTGGCCACCGTGTTTGCTGGTACCGTTGTGTACATTGAAACAACGTTAATACTAAAGGCATATCTGTTTTGCTTACGTTGGCCTGGGGGCATTTGGCGCAAAAATCAACACGTCAAGCAGCTCATGAAAGTGGATTAGCAAGACACGCAATGCGTATGGTGATGTATAAAAATTTGAATTTTCGTCCGTGGAAACCCCGTTACATGCAGAATCTAAAACTTGAAGACTGTGACCATAGAAGTCCAGAAGTCCAGAACTCCAAGAAGTCCAGATCTCACTTCATGTGATTTTTACCTGTGGAGTCACACAAAAGAAGAGGTGTACAAAACAAAGCCTCACAGACTGGAAGAATTGGAGACACGGATTCTGGAGATTCGCAATGATATCCCAGACGACGTCCTTCAGAAGGTTGTTCATTCCATCCCTCACCGTTTGAGGAAACTGGTTGATGCCACCGGTGCTTACGTTGAAGTATGAAGGTTTCCTTTCGTTTTCCCATGTAATAAAGAACACGTATCAATTGCTTCAATAAATTTGTAAATGGAATATGGATTTAATTACCAATTTTTAATGCCTATTTAATTTTCACCCACCCTGTATACATGCACATGCGAATGTGTGCGTGTCTGTATGTATGTCCATGTGTGTAGGTTTTTAGTGTTCAGGTTTGACAACTGTTTTTTGTCTGTTTGCACCCCCGTAACTCAGTGCTTAGGTCAAAGAATAAGTATTAGACTTTAGAAATATATCAATACCAGATTCTACCCTTCATATCAGTGACTGAAAACTTCATTAACAGTTATTCTCTCCTATCTTTGGAGAATTGTGCTGTAGGCTATGGTAAGTGTATAAGAATAAAAACGAAGAGTTTTATCTGAAGAATGTTAGAATTTGATGACTGTGATTTGATGTGAAACTGAAAGACAAGAGCACATATCCCCGTCTTATGGTTGTTTGAGTAAGCACTGTACATTGAGGGGAGGGTGCCCCAAATGAGTAAGCTGCTACTACTGCTACAACAGGTCGTGATAGAATATAGAGATATAGAAAATATTGAAAATATCGAGAAGATTTACCTGAACAGCGAAAAACAGATACTTTGCAGGAAAAATTGTAGGCTTTGGAATTATACCAGCAAATTCATAGCCGAATGGAGAACGTTGAGAATATTGACAATATTGGATTCATTGGAAATATTGGAAATATCATGAAAGTTTAGATAAACAGCATTTAATTAGATTTATTTCGGGAAAATATATTATGACGTTGTGTTTATGTGAATAAATCAATTGATATTAGATTTATAGGTGAAAACATACACTAGAGAGGACGAGCGGGATAAATATCATGCAGGAAATAGATTTTTTCAATGTAAATTTATAGGACAAGGGACGCAACAATGCGTACATTTTAGGTTTAGGGTGATCAATTAGGAATATGTAAACACAGTAAGATGAATACGTAACGGTAAATTAAATGGTGACAAGTTCTAATAAAATGGGATCAAATACACTGGTGTTAAAAAATAAGAAGCAAAAAACATTAGTTTGGAGAATGTGAGGAGTGTAAATGGTATAAAATCTTCAAAAAATCTTCAGAAATTTTTTTTTTAATGGCTATAATAGCTCACGGTGACAAGCATGAAAACTATGACGTATCAAGTGCATTCGGAGTGAGTCAGAAGGAATTTCATGCGTGTTTACTACAACTTCAAGTCAATGAACATGGGAATGGAATATTCTTGAAAGGGGTATCTAAGCTTGAAATACGTCGTTGTTGTGTTGAATGATAAGCAATGACTGAGGGGAAGCAACTCCCTAGCTTGCCATACATAGACACGCACGCGCACGCACACACGCACCCACACACACACACGCACACACACACGCACACACACGCACACACACATATACATATAGATATATACAAAAACGTGCGTATAGATATATGCACACTTATGTATGAGTGTGTATGTATGAATGTATGTATTGAGTGTAAGCTGCTACTGCTGTATAATGACAGGTCGTGATAAATTATAGGAATATAGCAAATATTGAAAATATCAAGAAGATTTACCTGAACAGTGTGAAACAGATACTTTGTAGAGAAAATTCTAGGCTTTTGGAATTATAGCAGCTAATTCATAGCCGAATAGAAAACCTTGAGAATATTGAAAATATTGGAATTATTGGAAAGGGTGAATATATGTGTGTGTGTGTGTGTATATAAATATTAATATATATATATGTATAAATATTAATCCATATATGTATATATATATACATATACACACACACAGACACACACATATATATA
>NC_068990.1:80101116-80103888 GCF_001194135.2 Octopus bimaculoides | reverse complement strand
TATATATATATATATATATATATGCACACATACATACATATACATATATATGCACACACATACGTACATACATATAACAAAAAATATTAAGTATCACATTGTACACTGACGAAGACAGTCCGGTTGTCATCGCCAGTGTTCATATATGTCATTTAATGTACACAGTATTTAAGTATAAGCTGTTAATAGCTTCAAGCTGTGGAAATAATAACTGTGTCACAAAACAATCATTCAGGATAGGATTTACATGGCGGGTCTATGATAAAACGCAAGAAGAAAAAAGAAGATGACGGATATAAAAGATCGAATGAGAAATGCTTTAACGAGAAAATGAAAGGGAAAATGGAAGGCAATCAAGAGTTGTGTCTCCTGTATCCGTAGAAATCATAATTAATTTAATAGGTGAAGAACATTTGAAAGGGGTGGCCATTTTCTGTGAAACAGCTGCTCAATCCGAAGACGATGGTGTCTTCCATTTCGACAGAAGAAATGTGCTTACATTTGCTAAAAATTGGGGATCTGGGATTAAATAGTGTGGTTGAATTCTTGGATCTAAAAAAATGTAAGATCTTTCGGCTACACATACGTTGCATCTCTTTTATCCATTTATATACGTCGGAGATTTCTCGAAGATGCTTCACTTGTTTGTATGTGGTGTGCAATTGGTGTTCGTATTCCATATAAGGCTGGCCATCGTTGTGGTTTTATTTTTGTCCATGTTAGGAAAGAAGGCAGGTGGTTTGCGTATATATATTTTTTTTTAATTTGCCTTCGCTATAAGCCTACGTGATTTTTCGTTTCCATTACGTTGTTTTGGAGCACGCAACTTCATAAACGACTGAGTTTATCAAGTATACCTGACCGAATGGGTAAGCTTGAGGGTCTCAACAGTTAAAAGTAGTAGTTGGCTCTTGTTATGGCTTGTGAAATTTTCGTACAGAAGCTGTATGTAATTTTTACTCAACTTCTATTTAAAATGTTCCTGCATTTATGGTTTACTGAAAAATGCTTATCTAATAATGCCAGGAATAATTGGTTATGGTAGTCTTCGTATTCAAAGACAAAGCGGGGGCGAACCACATTGTTCTTCTGTATTTTTAGGTTTCATATTTTTAATTGAAGAATTGTAAGATATCGTATCTTTAAAGCTGATGTTAGCTAGGGCATTATTATACAAAGATAATATTTCCTAATATTTCCTTAGTTGAGAAGAAATTATATATCCTATTACTTATATGTTTTTCATTCGGTTTATGGAAGGTTTTATTAAAGTACGAGTTTAAAAGTCTAGAAAAACATTAAAGAAATCAACTTTAGACAGATTGGTGATTACAGTAATTTTGAGGACTAATTCACTAAATGTGTATATAAGATTTTATCATAAATTTCTCGTTCGTATGTACATCAAAGTCGTGATATATTCTCCAAAATTCGTCAACGTATTGACCAATATTGTGGGACGGGAACGTAGACCTCAATGTATCTAATACATAGAGACCTACATGATCACAGATGTCTGCACTATCATACGATGCAACAGCATGAAAATATTAGTAACTGATATGTAAATGCTGTGTGCATTAAATATCTATCAGTTACTTGGTGGAGTACATTTTTGTTGATCCAACCTATAGTAGAAGTGTAAACTATAAATGTGTATGTTTGTGTATGTGTATGTATGTCATTTTTCAGTTTATTTCAAGACCTCCTACCAATAGAGAAAGAACCGGTCTCCAATCTAGATCCTGATTATTCGCGTGTGTATATGTGTGTATGCTTCAGAGTGAAATATTAATACGTTATTATTTTATATTCCCATGGAGACAGAATATCAATAGTTTGCTTTTGGTTAGCATTGCGATATTTCTTCAGATTCTTTCGGTTCTTAGTTCAAGACCCAACGCTGGTGAAATTTGTCTTTTTATTTTTCAGGTTTGATAAAATAGAGTAACAGTCAACTTCTGGATTACATAATATCGACTAACGCCTTCTTCTTAAAATTTCTAGCCTTCTGCTTAAATCAGAGACTGTTTTTTCATAAATGTACCACTGCAGACCGATTGAGTTTCGGAAGGAAAATATTCATAAGAGTAGAAATAGATATTCTGGTTCCAACAGAGTCTATATTCATTCACGCAAACGCTAATACATACGTACATAAATACACTGAATGGTTATAGATGTCTACATGTATGTATTCTATATTTTCTTGTTTAGTAACGAGCATTATAAGAAAGACTAGAATTAGTGTTGAATGTAATAACGATTTCTTGATATTATCATAATTATGAAAATAATTATACTTCGGGAAAATATAGGAAATAATGTTCAGGATTTTATTTGATTAGCTGACTGAGCGTTCATTAAAAGAAACTGAACATTGTTAAGTGTATAGGATATATAATATTCTGATTTATTCAATATCAACAAAGAGAATCCAGTTATTAGCAAACAGACACTCATACAGGCGTCGCTCTTACCCGTTCAACAGAGCATCTGTGCGTATCATATAGAAACTTGCATACGTATATATACTTTAATAGAAGTATAATTTAAATGTGTATACATTAATATACCCACACACATATTGTTGTCCATACATATGTGTACATATGAATGTATATGTAAATATACATACACATATGCTTGTATGTGTGTGTATGTGTGTGTATGTGTGTGTGGGCGGGTGTGCTTGTGCGTGTTTATATATATATATATATATATATATGTGTGTGTGTGTGTGTGTGTGTGTGTGTGTGTGTGTGTGTGTGT
>NC_068990.1:80099768-80100777 GCF_001194135.2 Octopus bimaculoides | reverse complement strand
TATATATATATATATATTGAGCCATTGCATAAATAATACACTTTTTTCAATTGTGTGAACTAAAAGTTGGAGAGTGACCGCATAAACTACCTGCATCAACTTGCTATAAAAACAGGTAATAATTTTACCTTGTCCTTATTCTTAGCGTAAATTTTGGAGAGTGCAGTTCGTTTTAACAGCTATTTTTTTTTAACAGTTATTTTTTCAGCAGATTCGGTCAATGGGTTCCTCACAAACTTTCCGAGTTTAATCGCGCGCAGAGATTGAACGTGTGCTCTTCTCCGCTATCATGTCTCACGAATGAATCTAATTTTGGACCGAATAATGACTGGGGAGGAGAAATGGGTTCTCTATAAAAATGTCAAGCTCCGAGGACAGTGGGCAGGGAAAGGAGAAAGACCGGCACCCCATTCTAAAGAAGGTACTCCTACTTAAGGTGTTGTTATCTGTTTGGTGGGATATGAAACGTTTAGTCTACCTTGAACATTTAAACCCAAACCAAATGACAAAGATAATCTACTGCGAGCAGCTTGAACGGCTTAAGTCAGCGCTAGAAGAAAAACGATTTTTCTTTCATCAGAATAATACTTGACCACATACAGCAAGAATGACATTCCAAAGGGTGGAGTAGTTTGAATGAGAAATGATGGCCCACCCATCATATTCGCTGGACATTGTCCCATCTGATTATCATTTATTCCGCAGTCGTCAAAATTATTCGGACGGAAAAAGTATTAATTTTGCAGACGAGGTAAAAACAGTACTGCAAGAGCTTTTTCGTCCTGGACAAATGAATTTTGGAAGAGGAGCTTTGAAAGTCGACGAGATAGATGGAAGAGCATCCTAGAAAATAAAGGAAAGTATAGTTTAGATTGAAAAAGAACTTTGTTTATCATATTTTTTTTTTAATTTATGGTTTGACCTAATATATATTTATATATATATCTATACATATACGCATATATATATATCTATGTACGTATATGTATATATGTATATGTATATATAT
>NC_068990.1:80091131-80098178 GCF_001194135.2 Octopus bimaculoides | reverse complement strand
ATATATATATATATATATATATATACTGTTGGAAGAAAATGTAGATTAACCTGACTGGTTTCGTTCTGTCATGGAATATTCTTAGTACCTGCGCCACCTTTTTGTCTCTCTGAGATACTATAATATGTCCTCTATCATTAAAGGCTTAAACAAGTCCCTACATATTGTATGCAGTACATCAGCTACACAGGAAGCTATGCTTTCTCATGGAGATTGTTATGGAAAATTTCTTCTATGAATGAATTCGGCAGTTTGTGAAACACCATTTGGAAATCTAGAGAGGAAATTATGTGTTATAAATCATATTGAAAAGCAACTTGATTTAAAATGCTTCACAAAATCATTATAGTTTCGGAGAGCTAGAATACAGAGTTAAGAAGATAATCCTTGAATTCGGGCAACTACAATTTAAAATAAATTCTGCTGTTATTTGAACGACTCTTCTTCCCTCAGACTGTTTTGCTATATTCAGATGTTTGCTATATTCTAACGAAATTCAATACATTTTGGCAAATGGTTCAGTATACTATTTCAGTTTTAATTGAACCTTGACAGACCTAACTCACTATAATTTTTATGTACAGGAATATCCATTTAATTTTATAGATATTCTATTCCAATATAACACTTCGTCGTTTTAGAGTTGTTAAGCAAGTGTGATGTCAGAGCGTTTTGTGTACATCTTTCTGTGTAGTTATATCTTAATAATCTAATTAAAGAAATTCAAAATCAAAAATAATATTAAAATTATTACCTTCTTCGTCTTAAAAATTGTTCCAAAATTTTGCAATAGTTTTCAACATTAGTTGAAAACAAGTTAAGGTTATGCAATTAAAATCTGAAGAAGCATCAGTTCAATGTCAAAAATGTTAACTGCTATTGAAATTTATCAAAAGGATGTTCAAATTAAATTGAATCTACCGGCTATAACGTCAGTAACTCTAACGTTTGACAGCTGGTTACACTAGTACAATTATCAAGTTTCTTCAACAAAAACGCTGCTTTAAAATATTCTCAAAATATGGAAATGAAGACAATTGTTGAGTAGCCTGAGATGTTTAGAGGGCGAAATTTTTGACCTAATCTGTATTCATGCTGGCGTCAAATGTTATAACTTTTATTCTTTTTCACAAAAAATAATATACCGAGACGTTTTATTTAAATTCTGCTTCAGCCAAAACTGATAATAAATTGAAATTGTGAGAAATTTTAATACAACACTAATTGAAATATTATCGCATTATCCAGCTTTAACAAGTTACGAAATAGAAATGCATGTCGGATATAACGTAGCCACAGTTCATGAAATACTGGGTTGTTTCATTAGTATTATATATTTATATATTAAAGACCAGCGAACTGAATGTGTTAGCATTTCATAAACGAAATGATGAGGGCACATCTAAAGTAATATTTTCCTTTATCGCCTGACACCTGGAGGTTTATTTCCAATAATTTTCTCTTCTCTGAATAACGTGCAAGATTAGAAGATCCATTATAATATCAATACAGTGCAGACACGGACACGATATCATGAACATTCAATCGATCTCGGTATTCTTCGTTGTAATGACAGCAATGGAAATTTTCATGTTGTGTGTTGTAGTCGAAGATGTCCAGAGATAATGATAATACTTACAATAGTGACGGTGGTTTACAACGTGGATCAGCTTTCTCCTCGTGTTTTAATGGCAGTTTTATAATTCTGAGTTAATGGTGGTGAAGCGTGTTGCATTAGTGTTGGTGGTGGTAGCTTGGTTTATAGTAAGATCACATAAGTAATAAATGTGTGTATTGTAACACAATTAGTGATGCTTATTAGATATAGACGGTTCTGATAAAAGCTAAATGTTTCTTATTGAAGCAAGATGACCGATTATTTTGTGCGTTGTTTTTGTAAACGCTTCCGATGAAACAATTCATTGGAATACTGAGCAATGTATATTACGTAGCGTGGATTCTTAGATCATTATTAGTACACAAGTCGTTGTCCTAGCCATTTCTGATTCTGTATTGTCTGTATCTACAGAACACAAGTTTTAGTTTACCGTAATGGCAGTGCTGAGATTTTTAGCAACAGAAAGTTACTTTCATACATCTCTCGTGCAGTGTTGTTGTTGTTGATGTTATTGCTACTGCTGCTGCTGCTACTACTAATGCTACTGCTGTTGCTGCTGCTACTACTACTACTGCTGTTGCTGCTATTGTTGGTGATGTTGTTATTGCTACTGCTGTTACTGACTTTTACAATTCGGCTATTCTGTTCTGCAGATAATTGGTTGTTCAATCCTCGTCCGCCATCTTTCTTTTTTAAACAGAAATTAAGGGACATGTTTACTAAACCAGCTCCAATTTAGCCTTTAAGGGCTACAGATGGGACAAAACTAATCAGCTCGGTTAGGTCCTCTATATAACTTTGTATAACAATATTACTAACAACAAACTTACGGAAGCGATGTGCAAGACGAGGAACAATAAAAGCTAAAACAACAGCAACAACATCAATAATAATAATCACAATGATAATGATAATAATAATGATAATAAATTTTTATTCTTCATATGGGCAATGGATGAGGGAACATAATTATTCACACGGTAAAATTAAATTTATTGAAATATTAACATTCAGTATGTCAGTTGAAGTTACAGAAGCGTTGAAATTAACATGAAAGGTCTTTATCGCTGGCTTTACTTGTATAATTTCCACGCTTAAATATGCATATCGATTTGGCAGATATCTAGTGGCGTAATACGTTCATCACACACACTTTTACTTACGAAGTATACTACTGTCCTAAAGGATTTGCAAATATTCGTTGATTTCCTCACAGCTATTCATCTTTAATGGTTCACATCGAAGAATTATCACTTAGTCGGATAAACGGCTATAATCCAATTATGTTCCTTCACGATTTTTTGCTGTTTAGCTAAAAGGTGTAAATGTGGTTCTTAAGAATGCTAAATCCTAAGAGAGTCAGGAACGCTTAAATTTAAATGTTTTTAATGCTGTATATGAACACATCCATATTCCGTTGTTGACGGCCTTCTTAGTATATTTTAACGTCTTTATTTCACTTAAAAGTAGAAGAAATGTATGATTTCTTATATAACATAACAACCACAAGTGTATTAATAATTTACAAAGCTGTAACCTTGCATATAATATCAATACATCTCTACAAAAATAGTCATTTCTTCAAATTTCTTTACTGCTTCCCTATGATAAGAATATGTCTGTGAATTTACTACGAATGATTGCATAACATTGTTTATCGGATGCTAGATATGGATTGATTCAATATTTTCAATTTTTGGATATTATCAACAAGCAACAAAAACAACACAACAGGAAGATTCATTGAGCAGATGTAAATACTTAATATATTTTGCTGATTTGTTTGTCCATTGGGGTTGAGTAACTTCCGCCTTTTTAACTACCCATGAGCTTTCCTTTCAAGTGCATCTCTAATGCCTATTTAAAATTCCTATATTATATTCAGGCTCTTGAAATATAAAATTAAGTAATGAAGATATCGAAATAGCTTGAACTTAGAAAGCTAAATTACTTGAATTATATATAAGGCAAAAGTGATTTCTTTATCAGTACAAAAAATAATTAAACATGAATATATGAATGGTTTCAAATATTGGCAAAAAGCCAAATATTTGAGTCATATATATTCGATTCAAGTATAACTAAATGGTAAAAATGTTCGCTTTCCAAATCCTATCGTTCCAGGAGACGGTAGATTTGTCTCTAAAATTCTCAACTACATACATTCTGATTCAATGAGAAGGCCTTTCCATATCGAACACATTGAACATGATCGAAACGTATAGAGATTTATTTACATTGTTATATCTATAGATTTTAGAACGTCACTAGTAACTTTTAAAGAAGATCTGCCACTGAACGTAAACGAACATAACCATATACCGCACGGTTCAGGCTCGGCAATTCATCTCACTTTCTCTAGTATATTAATGACATTTTTTGGCAGATATGACAGATACACCGACTATTCGTTTTATTTCGGAACATCTATTTTCATTGTTTTCTTTTTCTTTATTCTTTTACAAACATTGCTTCCACTGATTTGGAGTTGCGTTCTTGAGAAGTTGATAGTAAAATAGCTACTTTTAGATGAGGAAAATACCATACAATGAGTTACTTTTAGAATATAGCAGTTTTGAATTTTGTAATGATGAAGACAGTAACCATGACCCTTTCATGGCCTCCAAAACTGGTTGGAGGGTGAAAGTATCAAAAAAGAAAAACGGTGCCCTCTTACGAATGCTTCGAGTCCGCTAAACGCCTATGAAGAGGTAAGTGACAATGTTTTAAACCGAATGACGGATTAAGTTTACCACCCAAGTATGTAAATGCCGAATTTCAACTGAAGACGTAAAACTCCAAAGCAGTTCAGCCCAATTTTCATGCAGTTTCAAACCCAGAATGATACTGTTTCATAGACCCTTAAAAGAAAAATTCATTTCAGTGGTATTCGAACTCAGAGCGAATAGAGTTGAAACAAATACTGCATGATAATCTCTTCGATGAACAAACGACTTTGGCAGATCACCGCCTCAGTAAATTAAAAATAAATGACATAAATAATTAAGTTCTCTGTATAGACTACAACCCAAATATTGCTTTAGAGCAAGTATAAAATTTAACTCTCATATACAATTAATTCGTGTGCCTATAGTGTGTTATGTAATTTTCCTAATACAATTATGTTTGTAACGTAATATTTTGTCCAAATTGAATTTTATACTTTCCATTGTTTAACTTTGAAACCAGCAATACTTGTCACCTTTTTAAGAGATAGGAACATCACAAAAGTAAGCAACTGATTTCAATCAAATGAGAGTCAGAATAGAGTATTCTCCCTGTGATAACTTCATTAGTCTGACTTGCTTCGATGGTTTGTTCTGTTAGGTTTCCTATTCAGCGCTATTTGAAAGTAAACTTACAATGCATTTTCACGTTGTTTTGTTACACATATGCATGCGCACACAAATATATGCATTCTAATATACATATATACGCATACAGATATATATATATATTTAATGAACCACTATCGCTTTCCCTGATAAGTGTGCAATTGATAGATCTCTAACAACTACTCAGTGAATTAGCATGTAATTGACTAAGTATTCCTAAGACACGTGTGTGCTTCACTTAATCTGTATGAACTGTGAGCTCAACACAGTATGTGATAACACTGAACGTTTGATTGGACGGGCTTCTACGGTGAATCCACGAGAGGCTTATGTAAGAGAATGTTGTCTAGTGAAACTGCACACAAGAGACAACCACTTGCAAGCTAATTGTCTTTAAACACTGACTACAAGCGATAACTCAAAAGCTTATCATCCTAAAATAATACAACAATGTTTGGTTATAATGTATGGTTAGAACCTGTATGTTTTCATTAAAGCTACAAGCAATATATAATGACATGAATGCTCAAGATTGAAAAATCGCCGCCCTAGAATAATATGGAATCAGTTTGGCGTGAAATTTGTAATGTAAATAAACAGCACAATAAACAGCAATGTGGTTAAATGAACTACAAAATAATCACCGTACAACCATCACTCTTGAAGCATAATATTACCAGTGGTGAAATATGGCAAAACATTCCAAGTGATTTTTGTGCTCGTTTGTCGAGCTGCGTGTCCCGCTGTTGTAACATCGTAATTGAAAATAATGGCTACGGAACTAGATACTAATAATAATTTTTTGTTCGTTGATCATTTGTGCCGTAAATTTTCAGTTTAAGCAAAATAATATTGGTCCGTTCATAAACTTATTGTGCCGATATTTTTTAATAATTTGATTTAATTGCATATTAAAACTATTCAAATTGTAGAAAGATATATAACACCTATATCATTCGAAAGAACAAAAAAAATTCTACATAAATTGTAAAAAGTAAAATAAGTCTGTACAGTTTTGTTAAAAATAATTTATTGAGGAATAGAACTGTCATCATCGGTCTGAAACTTATTTTGGCCAGTGTATGTGCTATATAATATAGCTATATAATAATATAAATTCAGTCCACTCGTTATCAGGGAGGTCCATGACAGCATATAGTAATTATATGCAATAGGCTAAAGTAACTCGAGTAATACAAGAGTACAGAGTAATTCATTTAAAGGAAGAAACAGAGGATGGTCCAGTGATTGTAACCGTAGATTTTACCGGGAACAACAAAAGAGGAACAGGGAAACATGTAAATCTGCACTTGTTATTTTTAATGATATTTTGCGGTGAGAAAAAATGATTATTATACAGACATAATAGGACTTCTTTCATCTTGCTTTTCTAAATTTTACCTTTCATATTTACAATGTAGATAAAATAAGTAAATTGTAGATCTGTAACCATTTTAAATATATATATTACAATGCCGCATTTTCCCCGGCACGCTAAGGATTCTGTCACCTCGCAGTCTTATAGCGAACGTTCATATCTTTCCAATTTTCTAAATACTGTTGTGGATCTTGCTGCTGTTATTGGTTCTGTTGTGTGCTACAACTGAAGCTATTTAAAATAAGTTGTTTCTTTGTTTCTCGCTTGTTTTCTATTACACTCGCCATATCTACTTCACACTCCCTTGCTCTTATAGATAACGTTATCACATTTGCCTTCATTTTTTGTGTTTTTCTATATCTGTTCTCTTAACCGGCATTTTTTTCTTTCCAAGTCTTAGTTGACGATGTGCATTTATAAGTGTGAGTGCTTCACTGCTTATTGAAGCGGTTTGTAACTCAGTGTTTGAGTAAATATATGGATAAGAAACCTTGTATAAAGGTTTCAGATATTTAATATATTATCCACTTTGCGCATGTGCAAAATCTAATGCATATTTCTATGCGCTTGATGATGTGTCAATACTTTTTGTGTAGGAGTTCTTGCCTGGAAATATGAGTGAATACAAGTATGTATGTATGCATACATATATTTATGTACATATGTGTGTGTGTATGGTGTGTGCATGTTTATATCTGTATATATATATATATATA
>NC_068990.1:80090020-80090896 GCF_001194135.2 Octopus bimaculoides | reverse complement strand
TATATTTATATATATATGCATATATATACGTGTGTGTGCATGCACTTATGCAGGTGTGTGTCTATGAGTGAGTACATACGCGTGTTATATTTATGAGTGTAATAAGCTAACTATAGAAAGGAGTTAATTTGTGTCACTATGTATCAGTAATTTACTCCAGCACGTATTATGCATTATGTTCATAAGTGTTGGTATGTGAACGATTTTGTTTAGAGCATGTGTTGTGTGATGTATGGGAGTGTGTGTTTATATGGATGTGCATAGATTATCCCTTAATGAGTGTTTGAATTATGCTTCTATATACCAAAAATATATGTATTTCACGTAAATATATGTGTGTGTGTGTGTGTGAGTATAAAAATGAGTCTATAACTGAGTGTGTATGTAAAATGATAGCATTGACTCTTCAATGCATTATTCATACTATCGACGCCTCATATTCAAATTTTGATTTCTACGTTATTATTTTGCCTATATTTTTTTTATTTTTGTGTTTTTATTTTCGAAAGAATATTGATCAAGAATGTATATCAATATCTTATAAAGTTGTAAGGGGTGGAGGTGAGGTGAATATAGGAGTAATAACTGTTTTCATCAAACAGTATTTACCAATAGAAAATAGCTGCAGCGGTAGCGCTGTTGGTGGTAGTTGCGATTGTAAGAGGTGGTGGCGCAAATGAAACTTGTTGACAACTGCCGTTGTTGCTGCTGCCGTTGATGATGATGGTGATGATGACGCTGACGAGGCCGGTAATAGTCGTGGCGGTAGTCATGGTCTCAGTGCCAGTGGTTGTCGTTGGTAATGGAGGTGGTGGTGCTGGTGCTGGTGCTGGTGGTGGTGCTGGTGCTGGTGCTGGTGGTGGTGGTGGTGGTGGT
>NC_068990.1:80088782-80089115 GCF_001194135.2 Octopus bimaculoides | reverse complement strand
GTAGAGATCATCCGAAGGTGCTAGATAGCAGTAGCTTGAGACATAACAACATCGATGACAGATTTATGCAGAGGATGATACTGATGACGTTGTTTTCATAAGTCAAAAATCATCAATATACATGTATGTGTGTGTGTGTGTTTAAACAAACATCACAAAATGGTTTACATATGCATGTCATTATATTTCAAACAATAGCTATATGGTTTGATACTAGTATGTACATTTAAACACAAATACACACACACGTACGAACACACAGGTCATACACATATAAAAGCATACAAATATACAGATACATGTGAGCGCGTGTGTTTATGTGTAATATATATA
>NC_068990.1:80080603-80088682 GCF_001194135.2 Octopus bimaculoides | reverse complement strand
AATGGAATAATCTAGAATTTTATAGTCAAATTATATTAAGAACAAAGGAGAAAATAGAAGTCTTGTAGATAATGTTCCGAGAAAAACGGACAGTTCATATACAACCCATTTCGCATTAATGATCTTCGTATAATTCCATAATATGTTGCTGCCAGTATCAGGGGAGATGATAGAACAATGTTGTTAATAGTGTCATATAAGGTAATAAATATAATATTTAATATTTTTAAATGACATAATGGAAAAACTTTTAATCTTCTTGATGACTAACAACACATGTATAGATTTATTGGCGAAAGCATGTATTCTTTTGCATTGAAATCCAATTCCTTCTCAATGTGGTGTCTTTATTTTTATGAATTTCATTACAGACTATCTTGTATAATTTTCTTCAGATACTGTACATATTGTAATGTAAACTGGATTACAGGAAGCACTGTTAAAATCAGTCTAATTTGAAAGTTTGTCCGTGTTGAAAATTGAATTGTTGTCCAAAAATCTGAAAACGTTTCTCACAGATAGCTATCCCAGACTTTTAAGTGTTGGTTTTTTTCTGCTAAATACATATCGCCATTTGTTATTTGATTTTGGTTGCTTTTTCAAATATGATGATGATGATGATGATGATGATGATGATGATGATGATGATGATGATGATGATGATGATGATGATGATGATGATGTTGATGATGATGATGATGAATTGGATTTTGCTGTTGTGCGAGCGATACAAAACCTTTAATAGAGCTTTCATAGATGGTGCCCCATCGGTACATATTCCAACACATGAATTCCGGAATAAATTCTATTTTTCGAAGTAGGCAGATAAATTATCAAAAATATCTTGACCTCTTGTAGTGAGTGGCATTTATTCGCATCAAAATAACTGATTTATGATTTGGTTACCATCAATAAAGCGAATAAATGTAAGTAATTGTGCTTTGTTGCTAATGTCAGTTTATTCGACAACCTGTAGAGCAAATTCTGAGTTCTGAAGTTTGTTCTGTACATTTTCCTCTTCTCCAATGGTTTGTATTATTTGAATGCGGAATCTTGCTTATTTCTTGCTCGGCTTCATCGCCTAAGATGGCTTTAACCATCTTTCTACCAGCGGATAAGATAATCGACTCGGCTAAAGTATTCGATTACGTCGTTTGTAGTGCAATTATTTCGGTTATTTGAATAGACGCGACTTGAGCCTTTTCAGAAGCGTTCATCCTTTTTTCAAAATAGTTTCTTCGTTTAGATTGCTGTTCTAGCAGACTTTCGAAAGAATTCAGATCTTTACATTGAGGATGTGAGCGTTTAGTTGTAAAATGTCTTTTCAACATGCTGAGCAGCATGCCTCTGTTAATATGAATTGTCTCACACAAAGAACACAGATTACTAACAGAGTCAAACTGAGATTGAGACGAGTGGCCAGTGAGCTGTGAAAAATGGCAGCGTGTCACATCTTATCGGACTCTTTTGAGAAGTCTTTCAAAATTAATTGACAAGATGAAAGTTCTCGCTACTATATGAAGGGAAAAAATTGAAATATAATCGCTGCAAAACGTGCGGACGTATTTAAATATTTAGTTCAACATCGTATATTTTAGTTCAAAAGTTTATTTTTCACATTTATTATTGAAATGAAAATTGCAGAGGCAACGACCGAAATAAACTGAAACATAGCCGTGCAATGAATATGTAAATAAGACGTCAATTTCGAGGATAGATTGATGGTAATTTAGTTCTTATCCTTATGAAATTTCAGATTCATAATCGAATAACAGTGTCATACCATAATTAGCCTAAATCAATTGAATGACACAAACATTTAGTATTTATTTTTTTGCCATTTTGACATTTACCTATGAACTTTCTAGTGAATTTCGGTTTGTATAATTTTCCTTTTTCGAGTCCCACATAATTACATCTTGCGGCGCACCAGTGCGCTGCGGTGCACGGTTTGGGAACTGCTGGTCTAACACATGAAATTAATGTAAAATTGTTTTTATTACAACTAACATAAAAACAAACAGGAGTGACAGTGTGGTAAGAAGCTTGCTTCCAAACCACATCATTCTTGGTTCAGTCCCGCTGCGTGGCGCCTTGAGCAAGTGCCTTCTACTATAGCGTGGGGCTGACCAAAGCCTTGTGAGTGGAGTTGGTAGACGGAAACTGAAAGAAGCCCGTCGTATATATATATGCGCGTGTGTGTGTGTATGTGTGTGCGTGTATGTGTGTGTGTATTTGTATACCTGTGTTTGTTCCCCGCCATCACTTGACAACTGACCTTGGTGTTTACATCCCCGTAACATAGCTGTTTGGCAAATGAAACCGATAGAATAAATACTAGGCTTACAAAGAATAAATCCTGGGGTCGACCTGTTCGACTAAAGGCGGTGCTCCAGCATGGCCGCAGTCAAATGACTGAAACAAGTTAAAGGATAAAAGAATAGAAGAATGTGTGCGCGCGTGCGCGTATTGTGTGTGTGTGTGCGTGTGCGTGTGTGTGTGTGCGTGTGTGTGTGTGCGCGTGTGCGTGTGCGTGTGTGTGTGTGTGTGTGTAGGGTGGTGAATATATGCGTGTTGAAATTAGGGTGCTGAGTAAATGGTAAAACATTGGGAACAAATGTACATAAAGAGAGACAGTTCAGAAAAAGCTGAAAGAACGCTACATCTAGAGAGATAGAGAGAGAATAAGAGAGAGTAACAGAGATTGATGCATGATCAATATTGTGATTTTGCTCATCCTCTGATAGAAACTGACAAAATGATTATGCATGAGTACTTGACATCATATGAATCGGCTACTAAGTCAATGACTGTATTAATGTGCTATACGTATCGCTGACCCCGTAAGCCGTGATATTTGATACGTTCTTCTGCATGTCATGACCTTAGATTCTATAGCCTGTAAAGTATAATACGATACCAGAAGTCGATATTGAATTCTCTAAGTTTGCTTCCATGCCTCTTGGACGCATAAATAATTTTGTAGAATTTTTATACACTGTTTTAGTATAGTTTTCGAATTTTTTATACCAGGCTGATTTAAAACAACGGCTTGGAAATATGGAAATGTTGTTAAACTCACACACGCACACACAAACATCCGCCCCACAAACCATATATGATACAAATAATATGATATTTTTTCCGAACGCAGAGTTGTTGTTAGAACATCGGAAATACTGAGTAAATTACCCATGCAAGGAGGAAGAATTAGCCAATAACCAGTCATGGGGCATTTCGACGCTTCTAATAAAAAAATATTAGTTTGTTTACATTTATATATATATATATGCGCAGGCACACACACAAATATACACATATATGAGATTATGTCAAAAATTATACGCATACCTCTTTCTGTAATTCATTAAAGCAAATGCTGGGATTCAACAATAACATCGGTTTTCGACTTAGTCACCTTGCTTTTCGATGCACTTCTTCCAGCAGTCCATAAGCTTAATTATTCCATGAGAGAAGGAGGTATTTTTGGCTGTTCGTGCAGCCATTCATACAGGGCGTCTTACAGGAGCGAGACCGGAACTGTATGAAGGTGTCACAGCAACACGAAACCAAATCTTTCAATGGTTTCAACGGTTTGAGTGGCTCTATGTAGGCGTGCATTGCCGTGGAACAAATATACTTACTTTCACAACAGATCTTGGCGTTTGGCGCGAATTGCTGGCTCTAGTTGGTTAACATTTTCACTGTAACCTACTCTGATGATTGTAGACTACTTTTACAAGTACAGTCCGTTTTGCTTCGTACAGATTGGTAAGCATCACTGTTTCTGCGGAAGGTTAAGTCTTCAATTTCTTTTTCGCTGGGAATCCCAGGTATTTCCGTTCCATTCTCTGCCTTTTGGATTCTGGCTCAACGTGATGGACACAGGTCTTATGTCCTGTGAATATTCTTTTCTACACTAGCCACAAGGCCCGAAATGTTTGGGGAGGAGACCAGTCGATAAGATCGACACCAGTACGCAACTGATACTTAATTTATGGAACCCGAAAGGATGAAAGTCAACCTCGGTTGAATTTGAACTCAGAATGTAAAAATAGACGTAATACCGCTAAACATTTCGCCCGGCATGCTAAACGTTCCTTATTTCTTTGTGCCCTAAACATAGAGGGGACAAACAAGGACAGACAAAGGGATTACAATTGGTACTTAATTTCTAGATCCCGAAAGGATGAAAGGCGCAAAGTCGACCTCGGTGGAATTTGAACTCAGAACGTAGCGGCAGACGAAATACAGTTTGAGAAAACGAAATGTTTTGCTTTACGAAAGTGCATTCAGAAAATGTTATTTTTTCCATTCCAGTTTCTACACCATGTTCACAATTAGATGAGGTCTATTTTTTGAACCAACGTATTTACAGCTCTGTTGTTTGTCATTGTATCAGATTGCTGGAGTTGTTGGTTTTGTTTGAACTCCACTCAGTCCTTATAAGGAAACAGAAAATGAAGTTAAGCAATACCCTCTTTTATATTAGAATAGTATACCCAAAACAGCATTGTTCGTGGTCTTCTTCCATAAATTGGTGGCAATTTAATTATTCCTTTGGTCACATAGAGTCCTCCCACCCTATCTACTTGACTTTCTCAGACAAGACATTTTGTTCGGTTTATTGAAATGGAGGACGGATTTTAAATGTTGTGAATTTAGAATATTTCCAAAGAAATAGAGGCTTGCCATAGTTACAACAAAATTGCGACTGCAGAAGCTCAATTAATGCAGAAATGCAACTAACAAAACACCTACACAAAACCCACATACATATAAACATACATACAAAGAAACACCATTACACGAACACACAATTGTACACATAGGTATGTGTATAAATGTATGCGTGTATATATATATATATATATATATATATATATATATATCATTAATCACTTTGTCAATGATACAACTGATTAATGTTGCTTTGTTGCAACATTTTTTCTTGAGAATATAATAGAGATGTAACTTTTGTCGTTCGGTGAATTTTCGTCAAGAAACATGATTTTATAATGGCAATACTCATCTGGAGGCGTCATTGTTAGGTGACTAACCTGCTGTAATTCTGGTTTGACTTGAGATCACAATTGTGTGATGTCAAATAATGATACAACACCTAATATATCTAGTAATAGGTCAACACTTGGAAGACATTACCGTTTATCTGAAGGTTATTCTCGCATACAATTCCGAATGAAAAATGGAGCATTCTAAAACAACTGTATACTCGTGCACATCCCTTGTCATTTTTTTATTTTTGGAAAATCTTACTTATTCTCGTGCATTCCTGTTAACACGGAGACACTGGTGTCTATATGCATTATTACATGGCACATTAAATTTGCTAGCTGACAGAGTCGTTAGCACACGTTCAAAATGTTTGCAGTAATGTGATCCAATTGTTTTTTAATGTAATTTATATTTAGCCCATTCACGTTCACTTTGTCCACAAAGTAAACGAGGGACATTTTTTAATTCAGGTTTACTTATTTCTATAACCTCGTGTTTTGTAAGTTGGTATTGGAGAGGTAAAGGGGCTTAAGAAGAAGAAGACGAAAGGTGAAGTAGTGAAAAGACATCATGTAGAATGTGTTTTTTCGCATTCCATGTCTTGATAACGAGTTGAATAATATGTACTGGTGGCTGAAGAAAGATGGCTAACTGTAATGCTTTGACAATGCAGCTATGTTTTACTATCAAATGCTTTATGTTAATCCACTTAGTTATCACCATATTCTTTCTTCTACTATCATTATATTCAGTACAAGCAGTTCTATACAGAACCATGGTTCCCTTTTTGCTAAGGACAAAATGATCCTGTGAGAACACATTAAGTCACCCCAATATGACAGACTATTGGGTGGTAACTTTTAATTTGAATGTTGAGGACATATTTTGCGCGTGAAACATTGTCCCTCCGTGGACAGCCATTTCAACACGTCTAACATTTACATTCCGAGTGCAAATCAGGCGGAGAACAATTGTCTTTAGTAAAATTCTAGATTGAAAGAAAAAATGTCATCCGTACCGAGTTCTATTAAATCATTCAAATGTTCATGTTCATATCTTTAATTAGCGAAGAGTCGAAAAAGAAATGTAATTAATGACTGATCACGTACTCCCATTAACTTCCGTTCAAACTAAAGTACCTTTTAAAGGAGACCCGTTCATATGTACAAAATAGATTACCATTATATCGTACGTTGTGTGGTTCAATATATATATGATTAATATTGCACTAGTATATGTTCAATATCTATTCATGTAAGGAGAATTTCAACAGATGTATCCCGTTACCTTCCCGTTTTGTCTGCCGACCAATTATCCGTTTGTATCATACTTTGTCGTTAGCTATGTTCTATTGGGTAACAAAGTTCAAAATATGTCTTACTACTGATCGAAACAATAACATTTAATTAGCCAATAAATATTCTTCAGTAAAAAGAGTAAATTTCATGTATTTTATTTCTCTTTCTTCATAGTTCTTAAGATTTCATAGATCAAATCAATAATTTTTACTTAGATACAGTCACCTCTCATATGCCAATGACTTCTTTTGTCTATTATTTCTTCAACGAGAATACACTTTAAAACATTTCCGTTTCCATTTTGGAGAAAGCATGTATTCTTCTGGATTTCTTTCTCTGAGATTAATTACAAAAACGTTTTCCTTCTATCGCTGACCATCAGCACACACTGCTTTTCTCCTTTTTCTCTCTTCCCTTTATTCTATTTTTTACTCAACTTATTTCTTCCATTTTGTCACTGTTTTGCATCAGCATTCACACATTTACCACATTTTCTCTCTCATACTTTCATTATATCCTATGTTGTGCACCTTTCTCTTTATTTTCTTCCTTTTCCTCAAACTCCTGTTTTTCTCGGTTACTTTCGTTTTCTCCCCTGTTTCCACGCCCACAAACTCTCACTCACATTTCATTATCTCATTTTTAATTTCTCTTTTTCTCTCACTTTCCTTGCAGCACCATATTTTTTTTATTTCTTTGGTGTTTGTACTTTTTGTACGAATCTCTATTTCCGTTTCTCTCCTTTTCTCGTGATCTGTCTTTACACTCATTACCCGAAGCGTCTCTCCCCTCTTCTCCCTACCTCTCTCACACACATATACACACACTTTTTATTATTCTAGATACATTTCTTTTTAAAAGTTCGATATTTCAAGCCCACCTTTTGAAAAATTATAAAAATTATGTTAGCAACATTATCATCATCAGGAACAACAATACCACCTTCAACAAAAACAACTCGTAAGATAACATTACTCGAAAGTTTGTAATCTTTGTTTATTTTTTTCTTAAATTGAAATGTTAAAAATATCTTCGAATGTTAAATTTGCTAGAAAAATGGCTATCATAATAAAAATACGATATTTGAAGGTTTGTTAAATCTATCAAGCATATTTACTGTACATTCCAACGAGAGATATATAATAAGAATAATATGAATATGCAGTCAGATCTACGAAAGTGGTTGATGTTCAGCTTAATAAGTAGTAATAAATAAGGAAAATATGAGCAGAGAAGAAATTCCATGTATATAAGATCAAAGGTTGTTTACTAGACTATTTTAGGCTAGAGACAGATTAAGAAGATAATGGACGAGTATATCAAGATATATAATTGCTAATTTACATGAGCCGTACTCTCCTGATTTGGCACCAACGGATTTCCACCTCTTTCGATCTCTTTCAAATGCTGTGGGAGGAATTTTGTGCAATACTAATGCAGAATTGAGAGCTTGGTTGGATCAATTTTCGAGTCGAAATCAGGTGATTTCTACCAACGAGGTATTGAAAATCTTGTTGAACTTTGGGAAGAAGTTGTAAACAACAAGGGTGAATGCATTATTGATTAATTAGTTGTTATTTTTTATTAAACCTTTAAAAACATTTCACTTTAAAAAACGGCAGGAACTTAGTTGCCAACCCAAAATATATATATATATATATATATATATATATGAGAGTAAAAATAAATACAAAAAAAGGGGTTTTGTATGATTGTGTATAGAGGAATATATTATTTTGTTTAAAAGAGTTCCAACACTGTCTGT
>NC_068990.1:80072302-80079216 GCF_001194135.2 Octopus bimaculoides | reverse complement strand
AAGAATAAAAGAATTTCAATGCTGAGCAACATACGAATGCACACTTATAATTTTCCAAATTAAAAACGTGGTGGTCGAGAGACAAACGACCTTATTGAATCCTGACTGCAACCATTTTGAGTTCGAGTCATGATGAGAGCAATATGACTTTCGCCTTTGTGGGCTTCAAAAAATAAAGTACAATAGAAGCACGCGGTTCGAATTAAGTTATTGCATCTTTTCAGAAATATGTAGTTTGTGCCAACTAGAATTCTATGATTTTCAGTACCTAAGAAAGAGGAGGGTAGGTAGATAGATAGATAGATAGATAGATAGATAGATAGATAGATAGATAGATAGATAGATAGATAGACAGCGCAAATGAAGGATAAAAAGTAATAATACGATGCATAAAGACCAAAATGTAACGTCATAAATTATCTAATCGTATTATGTTTGACGTCTTTGATGTTTATTTCTTTTGTTTCCCTTTAATATGAAGCTTCTTGATACAATATGTTAAATCCTATAGATTTTACACGTTTTTGCAGTTCTTTTATTCGTTGCTTTGATTATTGCAAAATATACATTTTAGGGTTAAGTGGTTACAATTAACAGTACGTTGCCCTTTGAACTGGGGTCTTTTTGTGAGAAGCCTGCAAGTGAAGTAAAATGAATGTAGTTAATAATTCTGCAGAAGATTGCTTCGACTGAGGTGGTTAACAACAGCAAAATCAAAATGCCTTACGGATGTGTTGCTTGGCACGTAGGTGATGAACGAAATAATCTATTACTGGAAAACCGTAGAACTAAAATTAAATTTTGACGTTGAAAACACTCAACTCTCAAACTGGATTCTATAGAGCAGTGTCAATATTTCTGCCATTGTAAATTCAGATAGGAAATACACGCTATAAAATAAGATTCTGAAAAGTACGAAATAAATGAATGTATAAATGAGACGTAGAATAAAGGAAATTTTATACGAACAACCTTTTGTGAAATGTCCTAGAAAACAAACAATATTACATTTATTACACATAGGAAAGGAAATATCTCAAGTACAACAATTGATAATACACAAGAAAGGACGCCAGAAAGAATGGTAGTTAAATTGCAGCCTAATCAATATCAAGAGTTGATTTAGTACATGAAAATACAGACTTTAAAAGCCAAGATTTTAAAATTTAATTCTATCTAAAATAGCTCTCGCCTGAAGGCCTGATCAAGTAAGGTTTTCTACTAGCTATCATGTGTTACATTGAAAGCATATTCCATCTGGCATGTCTTACTGCCACAATAATGTATGCAGTAAACGATTTATTTATAGAAGCTGAATTAGCTGATCTCAATAAAATCAATACTGATATCGTTGTTAAAAACTGGATCTGTTACAGTTTACTATTGGCCATCTAAACTCGTCTGTTATTTTGTTAACAAGCTATAATATATGATCTCCGACAACATTGAATTCCATTTAGTTCTCGATGTTTTACTTTAAAAAAACCTGATGTCATACTACACCGAGAGGAAAATATATAAAATAATGTATATGGCAAAGAAAACGAACAAAAAGACAATTCGCGATTAATTTTGTTTTCATGAAGTTTCAGTTTTAACTTTTTTATGTAATACGATGATGCCATAAATCTAAACTTACCAAAAAGTGCATAAATACAAAAGAAAAATTCGTCTGTTACAAAGCTCGATATTTCTTTTCTAGAAGCAGACTGATTCACATGTCACTCGCTCCGATGAATTATGCGTATTTCTCCTCTTTTATACATACACTTTGAAGTTAATTTTCATTGGAATTCGATATACCCAAAAGTGAAGGAAGTCCTGCATTGAAATGCCTTTTTGAATGATTTTTTTTCAGCTAAACCGACTCCATTTTTTTAAATAAATACATAATTGTTTACTATTTTGTTTTTACGTTGTATTTGATTTTATTCTTTATGTGTCTCCTACAAATCCCACTAGTGTGATTTTGCAGACGTGTAAGATGTTTCTGCTAGCAATTTAGAGGAAATATGCAATTACAAGTTCCTATAAAAGAAAAAGAGGAAAAAAAACTTATGAATGTCTTGTTTGGCTGAAAGTCACAATGGAAGTGATGAATACAAATGCGATAAACAATAGAAAATAACACTGAATGAACAAAAGAAAAGTGAGTAAAATGGAAATTGAATGTTTAAATTTTGCAAGTCCGAACAGAATATAAATTTAAGCTAATTTCGTCATCTGACAGCCAGTCCGACGGGAATCGCTGTCAACTACCAACATATATATATATACATCCCTGTCAATAACCAAACTAGATGGCTACAATAACCAGTAATATATGCCACCATTATTTAGCATTGGAGTCGGATGACTAAAGGTGTATGATGGAAAATACCATATTCTTTTACAAATATACATTGTAAGTTATTTCAGTAAATCCACGTTTTCTACTCTTTTAGTTTCTACTCTCTTTATAGCAATCTCTGCCTTTCTAAGCAGGGTAACACTATACTCTCTATTAAACAAACTCGATGTGACAGACTAACTTTTTTCTGACACAATGTGTCTCCGATTTGATTGAGCATTAAATAATTCGTTTTAATCCTTTTTACCTAAAGGTGTACAACAGTGGAACACTAAGCCAGCCATTAACAATCCGAATAAAAGATAATCTGTATCCTTTTCACACAATAATGCTCTCTAGTAGAAACAAATAAGGCAAAGGCAAATAGGAAAAAAATAATACAAAATGTGGTGAACAGAATTCAAGTAGACTGCATCTTTTCACCATTCCAATTTATAGCCTGAGATAGAAATACTTTCATACTCCATATAAAAATATTTAGAAAATTACAGCTGCTTTTGTGATGTATGTAATTGCTACATTCTGGTTCTAGGTTCAGTCTTACTATGTGGTATTTAGTGCTCCGGTCTTCTATCATAGTCTTTGATTGACCGCTGCCTTCCGAATGAAATCATATAAGCGTAACTTGTGAGGAAGCTTTAGTATACTGACAGACATACACACAGATATACGTACATTGAAATACAAATCACCATCTTCTATCACACGTGATTCATTATATTGATGTGTGGCACCCCGATTTTACACTGATATTTCTTCCACTGTATCGAAAATGTGTGAGTTCCTAAGCATAAGGTGAAAGCCATGCGATCCACAATATCTTATTATATGACTTTTTCTTTTCAACACTATCGACTTATATTTCCCTCCTATTTCACCAAAAGTATTGACGTATAGTTATCCCCCACCCGGTTATGCTGTCTTTTGTTCTGTATCAGTTCTCGTACATCAAAGTTAGTTATCCCGCTTTTCTCTGTGTGGTATGTAGAATATCGAATAACAGGGTCCTGATTAATTCCTATTACATAGAATCTAGACTAATGTACAATATATGCAATAACAACTAATGTATCCTTGTGGCCTGCTAAATATTGATGCAGTAAATATTTTCTCTGAATACGTCTTGAAATAAGCACAGACCAGAGGTGGTGGGTGGAATGTATTTCATAATGGCCATGTTTTTCTCTCTGGTTTTCAAACCACAAGTAAAAATGAGTAAAGTAGGAATCAAAATTACATAGCATAATATCATACACTAGAATAGAATTCCTTTTCTGCATTATGGAGTAATGAAATGCGTCTTCATAGGGTGAATATGTTTATCATTCTAATAAATTACCACAATCACCACCAACAACTTATATTTGATATTAATTCCTATATTCTCATTTTATTTTATTTTATATTCTTCGCTCAAATCCCATTGGCATTGGCTTTAAATTTTCATGAAGTTTCACTATAATTGTGTTTTTACGAAATTCGCTGCTACTATAAATTTAAATTTACCAAAAATGCAACAACAAAAGAACAATATGTCTGATACAAACATCTTCATTTCTTTACCAGAACCAGTCTGATTCGGATTTCACTCGTTTGGCTGAATTATGCGTATTCCTTTCCTTTTACATATGTATACTCAACAATAAAGTGAGTGAAACTATTGCAAACAGCAACAGAAAACGGTGCAAGTAGAGACAGTTTAATCCGGGATTTTGTGAGGTGTTCTCCAAATTACCCCAGTCATTTCACCCCCTCTCAATGGTGGTATTTCTTTGTTGTGAATTTATTATTTTTGAATTTGTTGATTTTTCCTTCTATTTATTCGATGTAAACACTTGTGTAATTTTTTACCCTTGTACTGTTCCTATCTCAGTGTCCAAATACTACTATCCAACAGCCATCAGAGAAAGAGAAATTTTTAAGAGAAACATTGACTTCCAGAACAGGGATTAATCATATTTATTTCAATTTATTTTCTCTTATAGGATAAGTAAGCCAATTGAAACCAGTAGCATATTTTGTAAAAACTCTAAATATTTTTCCTCCACCCGTGACAAATTTTTCAAAGTATTTTCTTCCTTTCATTTTTTAACATAAATTTATTCGTTGAAAATCCTTAACTCCTTCAATGCGCTCGCACACACAAACATACACATACATAGATGCATACATACATCATACATATTGCTACATCTTGGCAGATGATAGTCATTCCATCAACAGACACACCACACTCCATCGCACAGCACAATCACTCCGTTGATGAGCCCTCAGATGACTTTTAAGACCAGCCGCTGACTGACAGTGATTAAAACACAAGTGACTTCATATGATTCACGTATCCCGTTTTTGACAACAGAACACGATCACATATACATATCCAATTTTCACTGTTGACTACAATTCCAATTGTTCCTTTGTGGCAGGTCCTTTTAAGCTCAGAATGCTGAATCATCTTTTCCTCCCAGGCATTGCAACCAGTCCTAACAGCACCTCTCCACTTGTTCCGATCTAGAACACCATTTTCCTAATCACTTTTGTTCATATCTAGTTTCTTCAAGTTTTCCTTCACACAGTCTACATACCTTTTCCTCGGCTTATGTTGTGGCGGCTTACCAGAGTTAAGCTCACCATAAATAAAGACGCTTTGTCAATCACTCGTCTTTCATCCTTATAACATATTCAGTCCATCTCATTTGAGCCTTAACTAATTTGTCATTTTTATTTCCTGGGATGGTAAAGTCCAATTTTATGGAAGTTTAACTGCTGTTTCTATTTTTTCTTAAGACTGTGTACAGACTCGTACAATACATAGTGGTTCTAATTTCACTGGTATCTAAAATTTCCATTTAATTTAACGTATTTATTTCATCATTGTCATTCCATTAACCAAACATTCATAAGCTGAGTTCTATGCAATCGATTGTACTTTAAAATAAAAACAGACAGAAGCTTCGTGTGATTAAAAATGCGTGGAGACATAAATATGCAAAGTGGCTAAGAAATTTGCGTTAAATTCACAGGGTTTCAGGTTCGCTCCCACTGTACAAAACTCTTAGAAACTGTCGCCGACTATACCTATGGGTCTATCAATTGTTTGAGAATTAAATAAAAATTTTGTGAAAAAAACCAGTGGTAGGACCTATTATGTTGTTGTTTTTTATAATTGATTTAATCCGTTTTTTCATTAGATACCACTATCTACCTTTTGGCTGATTTTTTAGTAAACATTGTTGGAAATGCTCGGGTAGACTCTCCGGTAAGAGATAACCTCTTGTCTTCCTCCCAGCAGTCTCCGAGAAATTGAAAAAGATTACAGGCGTTGCCATTTCTGCTCTTTCGTAGGCAAAAACAAAAATAATAAACATAAATAAAAATGCTTAAATACCATCAAAAACGTAGCTAGAAGCTAAATAAGAAACAAGAATATAAAAGATGCCATTTAATAGAATTTACTTCGCAGTTGCATCGTTTATAGTCTAATTGAGTTGGCATTCCTGAATCGATGACTTTCTAAGGAAAAGGGAAGAAATCTTTAAATCTGTACAAACTTTGCAATGATGGTTGATTTTTACCGTGGAATTCCGGAGAAATTCAATAAACATGTTGTATGCATGTGTGTATGCCTATTTGTATGAACACATAGATGCAAGTTAGTATGTTTACAAATACACAAGTGTGCGTGTGTGTGTGTGTGTGTGTGTGTGTGTCTGTGTGTGTGTGATATATTCACATTAATGTGTGCATGATTACGTATGTATGATTGTACGTTTACGCCGCCAGCACCCTCTGCGGATTTTTTTCTTTCTATATGGATCAATACTGCTCACATTTCTTTCTGCAAAGACATCAAAACTCTATTGGATCCAAGTAGAATATAAAACTAATGATTGGATCGATGACAGAACCCTAATGCCAATTGACAATTTTTGTTTTGGATCACGAATCGACTTTTACAGATAATTCTAAAGAGTAATCTAATATTCAAAAGCCTTTAGCTTCTTAATAATTCATCTTAAAGAAATTCTATCCAGCTACATCTTCACTTTCGTTTTTCATTTTACTTTATTATCAGTATCATCATTGTCATCATCATCTTCTTCAGCATCATCCTCATCGTCGTTATCATCATCATTATCATCATCATCATCATCAACATAATTAGTGTTCTGCTTGTTTTGTTGTAGACAATTTTTTAGTCTATTTTTATGAAAACTGAATACCCATTATTGTTTTAATATTACACTGCTACTGCTGTTATTGTCCTTATTAGTGATAATGAGGAGATAGACTGGCGAAGTTATATAAAATCAGAAAATATATTTTGCAATATTTGTTCTTGACAGATCAAATTCCGACAAGGCGCTGTTTGCTTTTCATTCCTCTAGAGTCAGTTACACAAGTTCCATCATGTGCTAAGATCGATGGTACCAACTAATTTCTCTGTCTATCTATCTATCCATCTATCTATCCATCTATCTATCTATCTATCTATCTATCTATCTATCTATTTATCTATCTATCTAGAGATTGATAGATGGATACAGTGATATATATATATATA
>NC_068990.1:80063557-80070097 GCF_001194135.2 Octopus bimaculoides | reverse complement strand
ATATATATATATCACTCTATCCATCTATCAATCTCTTCAAGCTTGACGGTTTCTTGCCTGAATAAGAAACTATTATTATTGCTTTGAAAAGGAGACTAGAGTAAAATCGATAAGGTTTGGTAGGGAAGTTATCACAGAAAACAAGATTGGAGAGAATCTAAGTAGGAAACAACGAAAGAGCGCTCAGGAAAGGCAATACAGCCGATGTTTTTTGCGGAAAGATTGGTCCAGGACCAATTCTTCAACGTGAAGCGTAACCGCGGTTTGATCAGAGATAAAACGTGTTCTCTAAGATATGAATAAAGGAGTCATTTGAAGGGACAAGGTCGCAATTCGGTATTTGGTAGATTATTATGATTACGTGCTTCTAGAGTTCAAGTAGATGTGTGCGTCTTCCCAATGGCAATTCATTTGGCAGTTCAATAATAATTGTGCATTGAATCGGGGGATGGGCTATCTTGATGTTCTGCCGCAATTATTGGCAGCGGAGACAGAGTGTTTCAAAACGCCGATAACGGCCACCGAAATCCATGGGAAGCAGCACAAAGTGAAATCTCCTGATTTGAAGGTATTTTCTTCCAGTTGTTCGTTTATCTGCAACATTTGTTCAGCGACATGTTGGTAGATGATGTGTGCGGCAACAAGTAACAAAACCGGAGTATTCCCATTCTTGTAAGTCGGAGTGTGGAGGGTTTGCTGAGAAAAACCTGAACAATGTTTTCAGTCCAGAACACTGCAAAGCGCTGAATTCAAAAATTACTCCATGATGTCTAAAAAGACGTTGGCGTCTTGTCATGCATGATGTGTTCAGTAATGCATGGAAAGGCTCTGTCTCGAACAAATTTATCCTTGACAGTCTCATGAAGCTACAGCGACGTCTGCTCGGTAGTCAAATTAAATGAGTACCCATCCAAAAACTTTCGTTATTATGCACTCAGCTCATTAATGCTGTCTCCCCATTCTCTTGTGTATGCACTGGCTCTTGAGTCAAGAATGCAGAAATTAGAGACTGAGGCGCAGCACGCGTGAACTAGCATATGGAAGGTCCTTGTTAGCATATGCAGACGGCATGATGGGAATAGCGTCGGGCAACAAGCATATATGATGTAACAGGCACCACTCTGTCACAGCACAGGACGATGATACAAGCTAAAGTCAATAATGTAAATCATTTGACCCACAGTGAAATATTTGGAGTGGCAGTTCCATGTTGTACAACAGCGTGAAGGAGCGATGCACAGATGGGTGGCTTGGGGCTTCTTTTGGTGCGAATGTTTAGAAGAACAGTGAATGATATGAGCCAATAAACAGTGTGGTCATTGTCATTCATGAAAGGGTTGAAAGGAAGTTATCATTCAAAGATCGCACAGAGGTGATGAAGTCCTACAGTGGCTTCGTTATCTATTGCTGCTTGAACTTCATGCCTTGCCCCGATTTACCTCTCTCAGACTTGAGTGTTTCGTCTTTCCCTTCATATGGTAGAGATACGTTCCTCTATTTAGACGGTCCATCTGCTTTAAATGCTTGCTACTTTCCTGGGCAGGACATATTGTAATTATCAGACACCGTTTCCCTTGCTCGACAATTTAACAGAGCTACAATCCTGGAACATTCAGAAACTGAAACATGGTGCTTTGAATCTTGAATCTCAAACGCTTACAGATCTCCACAATGGGGCAATGCGGACGGCAGAAATCGTCAAATTTTCTTCTATAAAAGAATAGTGGCCGGAAAATCTGGGAGATACCGAAAACAAATGGCAAATCTGTCCTAAAAGACATTCAGTCCAGAGCATATAATTTTCATGGCATCCTGGCGTAGCAGTACTTCTGGGAAGTATTGATCATTCGATGTAAACTCTAGAAGCATACTCTAGTGCCGTCATTCAGGCCCGACTGTGATGCGATCAAAATAACGAAACCGTTCTGCACGCACTCGACTATTACCTGAGCATTGATGATTCATGGAGTTAAGTCGGCCAGCCGCTGCCACAAGTAGGACGTATTCGTAATCGGATGAGTCCATTGTGAAAATAACAACCCGCCAACATCCTTTGGCTTAGGAAGAAGGCAAGTAGTTTTTATCTGTCTGATGACTATGGCCAAAGAGATAGTGAGGTGTACAAGAATTATAGTTGTGAAGACTAACATTTACTTCTTTGGCCATGTCCTCATCAAATTAATAATGAAAATAGGGATGAGGAGGTAAGGGCTGCTTTCCAGGAATTTCGTTGAAAGGTGAAAGAGTGAGGCAAAGTTCATTTCGGTAGGATTTAAACTCACCGAAACGATTATTGCAAAACAATCTAGACGCTCTAGCGACTCAGTTAATTGGCCGCCTTAAATCAATTCAAGATTTTATCTCTCTTAAAGTTCCCATTTGTATTCATGAAACTCTTAGTAAATTAACAAACTGTAGAGTACCAGACAATAATTATGTTTCGTTATTTAGTAGCTATACCAACATATAACGTTGAATCAATTCCTCGCGTATTTTTGCTCTCTTTTCACGTCAGTAAAATAAGTACCAGCTAAGTAAAGGAGACGGTTAAATAGAATCTACTATATCCTTAGAATTTGTAGACTTGTATCTACATTAGAAATCCTTACGGTTGTCGACAGTCTTGTTAATTTCGAAACCAATCATTACAATCATTAATTAGTTTGAATATAGACAGGTTTGGTCAAAATAAACGATACACGATTACATTACATACAAGCAAATAATGGAAACATTTATATTTGAAATAAGTAACTGAAGCAGGAATTCATGTGATTGCAATGAGAAAAAAAGACTATAAATATAACTGAATAAGCAAATTCACATGAAACATTAAAATTTGTATCTGAATGTATAAATAAATAAAATTTGAAGGAAAATAAATTCTAATGGATTTAACAGCTAATTAATGTAGCGTAAATCTATTTCCTCGGAATCGTAGTCTGGAAAAATTGAAATATTTCAAACAATTCTTAATCTGATAAATTAAACAAGCAAATTTTTAAATGACAGCAAAAAAAAAATGAAGATAAATCAACATAAACATACTTAGTAAATCCTAAACATTACGCTTATTAATTTGTAATTCTAACATATTCCAGTAGTATATTATATACATAGATGGTACAACACAAAATGTTCAGTTGGAACAAATCTGAACGTGATAGTCATGTCACGTTGCCTTTTGGTTTTTCATTGAAACCTCTGCTACTGGAAATTGCTGGGAAAATCTTTGCAAAGTAAAACACAAGCAAAGCTAGAGGAGTTTAGTATAAATAAAATACTAGAATCTTTGACAAAATCAGTTAGCAATGCAGAGAATGTAGGGCAGCTAATCATGTAGAATATACTGCTGAAGTAGCGTTTAAAACGAAATTTGATATCCTGTTATATATATGTGTGTTTGTGTATACATACATCCATACGAAACGTTGTGTGTGTGTGTGTGTGTGTGTGTATGTATTGCGTGCGCGTGTGCGCGCGCGTGTGTGTGTGTGTGTTTGTTATATGAGATATTTTCCAATGATAGCATTCTGTACTATTTCTCTTAGATGTGTCTCGAATAACTCGTTTTAAAATTAGAATAACAGTTAAAGCCTCAGATAAAATCCTTTCCGGTATTTGTGTATTTACTTCAGCTCTTTACGTTGTAGGTTCAACTGGTTCCGGTGGTAACTTTACTTTTAAACCTTTTGGGGTCGATAAAATAACATAACGTTCCAGTCCTGAGATCAATGTAACAGGCTGACCACCCTCCCTAATTTAGGCCTTGACCTAAATTAGAAGCTATTAGTATTATTTCTATTAAGGCGGCGAGCTGGCAGAATTGTAAGCAAACGGGTACAATTCTTAGCGGCACTTCGTTCGTCTTTACGTTCTTAGCTCAAATTCTGCTGAGGTCGACTTCGCATTTCATCCTTTCCGAGTTGGGGGTCAATGTAATCGACATGCCCTTTCCCTCGAACTTACTGGTTTTGTGCCTATAGTAAAAGTATTATTATTATTAGTAGTAGTAGTAGTAGTAGTAGTAGTAGTAGTAGTAAAACGGGGAGCTGGCAGAATCGTTAGCACGCCGAGCAAAATGCTTAGCGGCATTTCGTTCGTCTTTATGTTCTGGGTTCAAATTCCGCCGAGGTCGATTTTGCCTTTCATTCTTTCGGGAGTCGATAATGTAAGTACCAGTAATATATTGGGGTCGATGTCATTGACTTAATTAATCCCTCTCCCCAAACGTGCTGGCGTTGGGCCAAAATTCGAAATTATTATTGAGTGAGAAAGCAGGGTACATCAGGCACATGCGTCACCATCACATGTGCGCTGATGACCTTGCAGGTGGGGTCCAGTTACAATTTTCTTCAGGCCGAGTAGCCCATCCCTTTCAAATGGTCCCTGTTTAAGGATGTTCAATAAAACACCTATGTTTCTAAAGGTGAATTATCCAAATCCCATAGAATCCTCTCAACACATGGCCATGATGTATCCCCACTACTTCTGCTCATGTTCAGAGATTCACATATCGTCAGCCACTTAGGGACATGCTCAACTAGTTATGGTCAAGTAACTGACAAGAAGATCTTTGGTATTGAGTAGAATATTTGCTGTCACACGTTTTTACACCAAGGCAAAACGATGTACATGATAACACTTCCAATCAGTTATGATCAGAAGCCATGAGACCTACTGCTAGGTACTGCATCAGGGCATAGTTAAGATCATCATCATCATCATCATCATCATCATCATCATCATCATCATCATCATCATCATCATCATCATCATCATCATTATTATTATTATTATTATTATTATTATTATTATTATTATTATTATTATTATTATTATTATTATTATTATTATTATTATTATTATTAAGGCGACGAGCTGGCAGAATCGTTAGCACGGCGGACGAGATGCTTAGCTGTATTTCGGCTGCCGCTATGTTCTGCGTTCAAATTCCGCCGTGGTCGAGTTTTGCCTTTCATCCTTTCAGGGTCGATAAATGAAGCACCAGTTGAGTACTAGGGTCGATCTAATCGACTGACTCATTCCCATTAAATTTCAGGCCTTGTGCCTATAGTAGAAATTATTATTATTATTATTATTATTATTATTATTATTATTAAGGCTTCGGGCTGGAAGAGTCGTTAGCACACCGGGAGAAATGCTTAAAGGCATCTCTTCCATCTTCACATTCAGAGTTCAAATTCTGTTGAGGTCGACTTCGCCTTTCAATTATCGGGATCGATGAAATAAGCAGCAGTTGAGCACTGGGGTCGATGTAATCGACTATGCCCCTCCCCCAAAATTTCATTCTACCTATGGTAGAATGGAATATTATAGTTGTTGAGGTTATTGCTGTTGTCGTTGTTGTTTCTACACTGATATACAGTTTTGTGTTAATTACTTCTTAGTATCATGTGATTGACGCCGAACTTCCTTTGACGCGTATTATTTGAAAGAAACATTATATTTTCAGAGACCTGCGCAACTACCTGTATGTGTATGTGGTATGTGGTGCAACAAAAATACGAAATTTTAAACATGGTTTCCTGAAAACAGCTTTCAGCAATCCATAATGAATATGAAGCTGATTTGCAAAAAAACATAATTACCTCATTTGTAAAACTGAGATAATTTTGCACTGTTTATATAAGCAAATCATAACTGTCATGATTATTCTTATTAATTAAGTTAATATTATCATATTTAATGCACTGTTTAATTTTAGCTACAACAAGACATGCACCTTACGCTGCTAAAGCAGTGATGAAGGAAGCATTAAGTGGTTCATAACATGATGCGTATTGGCATAGAAAATACATCGTTTGTCAAATATATTGCGACCACTTTACCGTATCCACCGTTTCTGATGTCATTATATACACTTCTGTTGCCTTCGTGTCATTTTATTCATAAGTCTCCACATTCTGTTCCCCTCAAATATGGAGGAGAGAACCATTAAAAGTGTTACTTTTCTGACCGTCATCAAATTCTATTTGGTCTTGCCTACACTGGATTTGTGGTTCCTAGGTAAATTCAAATTAATTTGTAAGAATTTTTTACTCCTTTTTTGCATTTTAATACAAAATATTTTATCTCACAGAATTTGTAAAAATATCGCATTAGGTTATTGCATCTTATTGTGGACTGAATAATAATCTTTTTACTATTGACATCAGGGGTAGCATTTTGAGTTATACGCTTACATATTGATATGCTATTGACTGTCATCTTCTTCAAACACTAGATATATTAGGTTAGCAGTGTAGCAGTCTCGTTTATTAGAAATATTAGTTTAGTATTTTTTCTTTATTCTCCCTTTTTCTTTTTTTTCTATCATATCATGCATCTGTATGAATCTATTATTTAATATAAACTGAATATATCAAATATAATTCTCTTACAGAGAGATAATCAAATAGAGTGAAACCAGAAATAATATAGATCCAAAACTTAAATAAGGCCGTATGTGTGGATTTGGTCGATAGAAACGGAAAAAAAGATCGTCATATATATATATATATATACATATATATATAT
>NC_068990.1:80060463-80063128 GCF_001194135.2 Octopus bimaculoides | reverse complement strand
GGACTGAACCCGGTACGATGTGGTTGGGAAGCAAGCTCCTTACAGCCACTGCTATATATATATATATATATATATATATATATATATATATCTGTGTGTGTGTGTGTGTGTGTGTGTGTGTGTGTGTGTGTGTGTGTGTATATACACACACACAAGTGTGTGTGTGTGTGTGTGTGTGTGTGTATGTGTGTTTAAGACTCCAGACGGTATCGCTCTAACAATCATTGGAACACACAAGCTCTTCCAACACGACAAGGGACGACCATCGGTTTTCGCTATTTGCAAAATCAACAATTTATTTTATAAATTGAAAAAAATATTTATTGAATGAATGAATGCTATGAGACAATATACGTGTGTAAATTTGAGGCTTCCATGATATAGTACACCGGTATAATTTTTCTTTTTGATTAAGTAATTTTGTTGGTATGGTTCTTTGGCACGCTATAATCCTTACAATAATAACTATGTAATCGTTGCTATCTCTAGCACGGTAAACGTGCTAGGGTTTCCTTGAAGTTTCTTTAAATTACAGATATATTACAACTGCGATAAATTACTGAAGGAAATATTTACTATGCAAGCTAGATTTTTTTTAAATTGAAGTTTTCAGGAAAATTTACGTTCTGATCTTACTTCAATTATTGAATATTTCAAGTTCACAAATTTAAATATTCGGTAGAAGATATTTTGGCATATTTTCGCTTGAACTCGCACACTACGTTAATTTCCGTAAAAATTCATTATTTTTTTACATTTTGTGCGTATGTTCAGCTCTATGTACTTGTAGTCAGTCACACATGCACATATGTGTTTTTGTATGTACGTTTCTATACATTTATGTATGTGCGTGTGCTTGTATGTGTGTGAGAGAGAGAGTAAGTGAGTGAAGAGGCATGCTGTCATGTATATATACGTGAATACGTATGCATACTTCTTTTTTGCATGTGTGCGTGTGTGTTGGAGAGACAGAGAGACAGCGAGAGTGATGTCTAAGTAGCACTCTCTCTCTCTCTCTCTCTCTCTCTCTCTCACTCTCTCTCTCTCACTCTCTCTCTCACTCTCTCTCTCTCTTTTTTACAAACACACACACACACACTCGTCCATTTCATATACACGTACATACATCTTTCACTTTCACCTGGATAGGTATGTATGTGTGTATGTATATGTATGCGTGTATTTTCGTGAAGAAGCCAATTCAATCTCTGTTCATCGAACTCAGTTGGTCGACCGGTGTGTGATCCGTCTTTGAAGTCAAAAATCCCATTTTTGAAGCGCGAAAACCAACGGCAGTTTGTACTATGAAGCATTGCTCCTTCTCCATACACAGCACACATCTCACGAGCAGGTTCGCCGTCCTTAATACCTCGCTTAAATGCAAAAAAGCAAATAGTGTCGAAAATGCTCGGTTTTGTCCACTTGATATTCCGTTTTAATTATCTGAAAATACACAAAAATCAAAAGAAAAAATGAAATAAAGGATCAAAACACTATCTTTTACAGCAAAATATTCTCTTTTAAATAACAAAACATTTTGCCAATGCATTTTATTTCTGCGTGCACTTTTAAAAACGCTCATGAATTATTCCTCAACCCAATATATATATATATATATATATGCCTTTGTGTGTGCGCGCGCGTGTGCGTGTGTGTGCGTGTGTGTATGCGTTTGTGCAAGTATCTCGGGTGAAAAGGAAGTATTATCAACACTAGGCTGCACATTAATATTGTAGAAGGAATGTGTTTTCATTCGTATGTTTTGAGGGTATATAAGATCGAAATCTATTTCAGTTTTCATTTACACAACGTTGTACATATATGTGCGTTTAGCTGCACATGTGTGAGCCTAATAAAAATGTATATTCAATTATTCATCGATCGTATTTCATAGCTGATTGCACATTGTATCCAATAAGGTAGTGATGAAAGTTCATGTGATTTAAAGAAATAACAGTAAACTGGTTTCAAAAGTGTTTCGATATTGTTATACCATTGGGACAATACTAACTTGGTCCAACTCTACGGTACAATTGACTCACTATCTGTGCTATACACGCTGCAAGTAAATCTAAAAGTCCAATTACAAATGTCAGTGCTAGTAATGTCAATGAAAATGTCATCTAGAACAAAATCAGCAAATGAATATTTTGCCCTTCGATTAATTGTAAATTTCAATAATTAAAAAAAATAAGGTGAAGGAAAAATTGATTAAAAGCTGTTTCCTTCGTATTTTCTCTCTCAATGATGTTGAAGTTTTCACCAATATTTTAAAGAAATCTTCTTCTAAATAAACATTAAGGTATTTTCATTAGTGATATGTCAGTATTCTAACACTAATTGCAGTTCCTTGTTTACATATTGTAAGCAATGAAAGTAGAAATTTGATAACGCCAACCAGTCATTTTTGCACTGTATTATTGCTATTCAATCTGAGCATAATTTATCACTAAATTACAAGAGGCTCAGAAAATAATATGAATTTTTGTGAATGATATGTTTAAGTTAGTTCATTGTATTTTACTTTTAGATTTCATGTTTTACTTCTGCCAGGTAACGAACATAATTTCCATTACTTCCCTCCCTTTTTCTGTTATATACATATATACACACATTTATGTGTGTGTACGTACATATGTGTATGTATATATATATATATATATAT
>NC_068990.1:80057141-80060278 GCF_001194135.2 Octopus bimaculoides | reverse complement strand
ATATATATATATATATATATACTTTATTAAAAAGCACCAAAAATATCACAAAAGCTGTTACTCAGTGTTTCGCTTTCCCGTTCGTCGGGGAGTTGTATATATATGTGTGTGTGTTTGTGTCTCTGTGTGTGAGTTTTTATGTATGTATATATACATATATATATATACATATAGTGTGCAACTATCCCCCAATAAACCGGAACTATCTCCATGAACAGACTAATGAAATAATTGTCTTTCGTCAAACTTGCTACACCAGCATAAGGAAAGACCTAAACGGCCAAATAGCTCAAAGAATTTAGCAGAGATATCATGATGAAAAAATGGCAGACGTCTAGGCCTAATGATTGTCAAAGCATCTAAAAATAGCAAAAACCGTCTTGAAAAAAAAGAAACAATAAAAATGTCCAAATTACGAAAATGTAAACAAAATTACATTATACAAAACAAAAGCGTTAGTGCCCCAAACATTGAGGAAGTCAACAAGGACACTATCAATAATCACAGAATAGGAAAGTGCAGGTACCAAAGAGATCTGCAATGCGAAAGACAAACACTATTCCAATCCAAGAATAAACCAATCAGGACCGCCGTAAGAAAAATCAATTTTTTCGAAATAGACCTAATACCGCAATAGCTAAACAGCTAACCAGAGTATCTATAATGAACCTTAATGCTTCATCATTCACGTCACTCACGTATAGAAAATTTGATTTCGTTCAATATATATCTGCAAAGGTTGTAAAGAAATGAGCTCTCGAACCGTTGACCTATTAAGCTTCAAAGTGCCACACACAAATTGTTAACCAAGAATATGTCGATCAGAATTTAATAAGTGGTTTTCCGAGCAACTAATCAACTAATCAAAGCATTAACAATATATAACAATACACAGTCATAGCCTTTGTGGCCTACCAAAATAGCATTCATCTCTGCTGAAATATCAGCAATGATGTCAGCACAACCCAAGATGCAGAACCAACACACATAAATGCCTTAGCGCAGATCTACAATCATGCAACATATTTTATCGAACAATACAAAATGAGAGGAAAATTAAATGGAAATTAATAAAGATGACGTGTTTCTTATGCACTCATTCACAGGCAACAGTTTTCGTAATAAGAGGTCCAACTGAACTTCAGGGAACGTTATAACAGCTAACTATAGAGTGACAAAGATTGAAATAAAATGAAATAATGGTCAATAAACTGACAAACTTCTCTATATCAAAGTTATATCCTCTATATCAAATAGTAAATCGTTACACTTATATTGGCCAACTTAAACAAAACCAGATAAGAAAAAGAAATAAATTGGTGATTTATCTTGGGTGACAAATCCTTTTTGAATAATTTCTGCTTTTACAAGGAAAATGTGCTGAAAGCTTTAACAATAAGTGTGCATCTAATGCATCATTCCAAGAAATTAAAGTGTATATTAATGATACCTTACAAACTAGTATTATGTACGAGTAACTCATCAAACCTACGAAGGCATTACATTTTTTTAAAATGTTGGGAGATTATGAAACAGATAAATTGACCCGAATTAGCGATCGAGTACCTAAATTCGAAAGTGACAGAGCAAAGCTGGGTCGATCTTTACATAAACAGTGAAAAAGGAATAGTAAAACTGAATGGCTGACATTCTTGACTCTTTTGTAGTATCTCACAGATCGAAGGTCCTACGAGCCATCAAGTCCGCAGTTGTTCCACTTGTTAAAAGAATTGCAGAAAACCGAAGTTATCTGTCAATAACACCTTCTCTCCGCCGTACTTTCTCAGAACAACGGTAACTGGTAGCTACGTGCTTACAATTAACGGTAACTAGACACAATCTCAACCACAGTACACCGAATGAGGCACTTCTAAACTGTCTCAGACCGAAATCTTTATTTTTAAAAGACATAGCTAGTCTTTCGAAGCAACAACCTCGTCTTAATTGTTAAGTTTCTATCTCATGTGAGGGTACAAGATACGAACCATACACAACCAACATATTGTGGAACTGAAGAAATTTAGTTTTCTCTCTCTCCAGAAAATACTTCCAGTTTCCTTCCCAGATACGACTAGGAACTTTAAAATCCTTCATTGAACTAACAACAGCACTGAATCAACACTATATATCAAACAGTCAATGTGTTTGTCTGACTCGCGTTATTCCCGTACAAAACTATATATGCATTTAAAGGTCCTAGCTGAAGGACCAAACAAGTAGTTCAAAGACCAGCAGAAAACTACCTTAATGGAAAGCAGCAAAAACTTTTTCAACAAGAGATTAAAAGAAAACTCACTACCAGTTATTTATTTTTCGAATTCAGAGTTGTATTATTTTGGAACTCTGACAGAAAGAGTAAAGAACTTGTGAAGAGAAGTTTTGGAAGTTTCGAACATAGGCGCTCTTCATGGTTGAGAAGACATGTATTAATAAAAGAAGGCAAACATTTTCACATACTCTGCACAATAACAAAGCTATTTTTCTTTCTAAGTGAGAGAGAGTGAGAAACATAGATGAACACACACACACACACTAACACAGAAGCTCATATATATGTATGCATGTACACATGTATGCGTGTATATACGTATATATATATATATATATATATATATATATATATATATATATATATATATATATATATATATATATATATATATATATATACACATTCATATATACAATGATATAATCTTACGTTCACGAAGAATGTATATGTATGAGTGCGTATATATATGTAAGTGGTTGTACAACAAACGCACAAATACATATAGACACATATAATATATATACATATATTCATATATGTATATACACACATATATCCATGCATATATATATATGTCTGTTTATAACTACGTGTATATATTATACTATATGTATATAACATAGATAAGTGCATTTATGTATGTGTGTATGTGTGTGTGTGTGTGTGCGTGTGTGTGTGTGTGTATGTGTGTGTGTGTGTATACATATATAGGTAGAGTGTTGGATAGATAGATAGATAGTGAGATAGATGCATCGAAAAGCATGTCTAAATGTATTAACATATGTATATATAGTTGTAATACATAAACATATATATGTACTGTGTATGTATATATATATATATATATATATATATATATATATAT
>NC_068990.1:80055028-80057002 GCF_001194135.2 Octopus bimaculoides | reverse complement strand
ATATATATACGCAATCACGTATGTGTTTGTACGTCCGGTTGCCTACATGTATGTGTCATAGTGACAAAATATAATTGTCTGGAATCACTACTCTAATGGTTGTTGCTATGGTAACTAGTTGAGAAGTTTTGGTTGGCTTTCGTTAGTCTTGCTTTTCCAATCAAATATCGATTTAACGCTTCGATACCTAGGGAATATCCTTTAATGTCTAAATAAATATGTTTCATTGTTCCTGAACAGTAGTAATGACAACGGTTAACTCCCACACTTTTTGTATGATATTAATAATAATAATAATAACTGTAGTAGTAGTAGTAGTAGTAGTAGTAGTAGTAGTAGTAGTAGTAGTAGTAGTAGTAGCAGTAGTAGTAATGAAAGTAATAATAATAAGTTATTATTATTATTAAATCCTATCCTATACCCATAAGAATAGGGGTTTTCCAGGGAGACTCACTGTCACCCCTGGTTTTCTGCCTTTCTCTGACCCCACTAACAAACATTTTAAACGAAGCCACCATGGATTTTGGGTGCTATGAACAAGAAATAAACCATCACCTGCACATCGATGACCTAAAACTTTTTGCTAAAGGCACCATGGAACAGAGAAACTTTATCAAAATTGTCCAGAGTTTCAGCAATGACATCGGTACGAGAATAGGGCTGAACAAATTGTGACAGAATCACACTGGGAAGAGGCAAATTATTCAGCAGTGGAAACATTGCACTCGACATACACACAGACATTAGAGAATTAGACCAAAACCGCACATACAAATAAGCAACTAAAATACAACACAGAGAAATGAAAGAGAAAATTAGGAAAGTGTATTACAGAATAGTTAGACTAACATTAAATACTAAACTTAATGCTAAAATTAAGATAATAGGGACAAACACGCAAGCAACACCAGTCATAAATTACAGCTTTAACATAATAAACTGGAAGGTCAGTGAATTGAGAAACCTAGATTGAAAAACCAGAAAACTACTAACAGCGTTTAGAGGCCACCACCCCAAAGCAGATGCAGACAGAATATTTCTACCCCACCTAGAAGGAAGCCGTGGCCAGACACAGTTAGAGAACTACTATAAATTGAAAAAAAGTTGAACTCGGAAAGTACTTTAGAAACAAAGATTGGAAGACTATTGCATATAGTAGAGCAACACGAGAAAAAGAAAACGCTTTTTTCAATACAGAAGGAGGCGACAAAATACAAAACAGAAACAAACTACACGGATACACTGACCTCAGACGACAACATAGCAGAAATGGTCAATGCCACAAAAAACATGAAAACAGAATTACGAAAGGTACTTTTTATGGTCCTGAAAAGTTATAAAGGCCTCTTTTTTGTATAAGTTCTTGGTTTTACCAGAATAAATTGACGTTTTTTTAATATTTTTTATGTTTTTAATGTCTTTTTCTTTTATTGTTTTGCTTGTTTCAATCATTTGATTGCGGCCATGCTGGAGCATCGCCTTTTCGTCGAACAAATCGACCCTAGGACTTATTCTTTGTAAGCCCATTACTTATTCTATTGGTCTCTTGGTCGAGCCGCTAGGTTACGGAGAGTTAAACACACCAACATCGGCTGTCAAGTGATGTTGGATGGGACAAACACAGACACAGACACACACATAAACACACACACACACACATATGTATATTCATATATATACAATGGGCTTCTTTTCAGTCTCCATCTACCAAATCCACTCACAAGGCTCTGGTCGGCTCGAGACTATAGCAGAAGATTCTTTCTAGATAGTAATTGGTATGATACCATATTTTTTTATGAACTTCAGTGACTACAGTTAAATATTGTTAAAGAATTTACATCGACTGCGTAATACTATTAAAAATTAAAGTTTAGGTGTTTTCATTTGACTGGATTTATCTCTATTCTTCTCTCTCTCTCTCTCTCTCTCTCTCTCTCTCTCTCTCTCTCTCTCTCTCTCTCTCTCTCTCTCTCT
>NC_068990.1:80041534-80054906 GCF_001194135.2 Octopus bimaculoides | reverse complement strand
CACACACACACACACACACACACACACACACACACACACACACACACACACACACTCACGCACATGAAAGTGTATGTATGTATGTATATATAGCTAAACATTTGCTTTATGTAGAACGTATATTCGAAATGCACATTTTCAATTGTAATTACAGTGATTACTATTCTACTGGTAAATATACATTATGTGTACAACAGCCATAAGAATTTTATATTTTTACTAGTAGATGTATAATTTACAATGTTACTGGTAATTATAGCTTACAGGTAGCACATCCATTGGGAATTTACATTTTTTACAAATAAACGTAGCAATACCTTCATATTTTTTTACTGTGAAATTAAATACAAATTCGCTTCCTATCTGAATTTTCACAATAGTTCTCTCATTCATTTTAGGTTTATTTTCAAAACCTGGTTAATTTGGTATTATTGTCTATAACCGATATCAATAATTCTATTATGCTGACAACCTCTGGATAATGAATTGTTTTATTTTTCTTCTTCATACTAGAGGCTCTTCACGCCAGAGAAATCCAACTTTCTCAGGCGTGGAAACCTGCCACCTGTCGAGAAGAAAGCTGTCATCGCAGGAGACTAGATCTAGTGCACAAATTCTTAATCAGAATCGAGGTAAGAGCTTAAAGCTACATTCTGAATAATTGATTGAGCCAAGCTATTTCACGGTAATTTCATTTCCATCTAACTAACGTACAGAAGGGACACGTGAAAGTAAAGTCACCTACAAACTGTAGCTGATTTTCCTGTCCAAATTCATTGTCCTGGCAATTAGATTACGCAGACATATAAATTGATTTCTAATTTGGCATCATTATCTGTCACTACCTAGGGCGAATGAGTTGTTACAGCACAAGTGCATATCAGCTATTAAATATATAATATCAGATTCTCACCGAGATCACTTCCAAATTCTCTTCCGGCTTACCCCAGCTGGAAATGTTAAAAAGTCATTCGAAATCGCCATACTGTTTAAATCAAAGCTGAATAAATACAATGCTCTATAATAGATAAATGCTAATTCTCAAAGAATTATTCAATTTTCAAAAACAGAAATAGTTAGCGATGATTTTATCATTGCACTGTCGTTAGATTTGAATTCTAACACAACAGTAAATTAGGTAAATAATTCGTCTCTGTCAGATATGCCTAAAACACTGTGACTTCATTTTTAAATCACTACACCTGTACATTGTAAACAATCATCTCAGATATGTCAGTTAACGTTAGTTGTATACGTAGTACACGGTTAGTAAATAAATTATTCACTGAAAGCAGACAAATATTACTTCATTACGTTGACACGAGAAAAAGTCTGATGCACAATAATACTTATAACACGTTTAAATCCACAAACGTGTATGTGAGTCAAAAACAGCATTTAGAGGAATTATTTTGAAAGGAAAGGCACCTCAGTAGATCAATAATAAGTATTGATCTCATTTAGTGTCATGAAGAGCTTTTACGTAAAATATTGAATTGAAAGTTCAACAATATTTTAAATATTATTCAAGAATTAATGTTTAACTATACTATTGGTGTAATTCTAAAGCTGCCATTACATTGTCTTAATATATTCAGAGAGATGTGGCTTTCTTTTTCTCCTTTTCAGTGGATCCAAAGCATGAAATAGGATTAGTTGTAGAATTCTGCCAAGAGATGGAATACAACATATAACACAGGATTAATGGCATCTGCCGTTTTCTGAGAGTATTTCAATGAATATTCTATACATTTTTCCTCCAGAATCGATCGAAATTGTTACATTTCTTTGCAAATAACAATTTCTATTCACTTGGAACTATAAAAAGATACCCTACTTCAGAATAACAGTGTTTAAAAAAGTTACAAAATAAAATAAAACGATTTAACATAGCTGTTTACTTTATTCTTCGCAGTTACCAGTTTTTCTATTCAACGTTTTTCAGCTATTTTACGTTTCTTTTCCTCTTTTTTTTCCTACACAGTGTAGTTACATGCGGGATTGTTTGTTTGCATATAATTTTATCACACTTTAACCATGCTGTTTTATCGTTTGATAATTTATTTGCATATGATAAATGTTTAATCATCCATTTTACCAGTCTTCATTCAATATTTGATGACAGTTAAATCTCTAATCTCTATTAATCACAATCTAATCACCGTTTGATCTTCATGAATTCTAAACTTTGATCGACATTTCACCAGGATAAACATTAATTAATCCACACTTCAGAAATTATTCGAGCACATCTTGTTGTCTGTTTAATCACCTTCATAATTTACGGACAGTGCATTTACTTTCAGTTATTTTCAGTAATTTGTTCACTATATGACCGCAATTTAATCCGTTTTAGTTATCATTAAGGAAATATTCCAGGAGATAGGTTTACTTATAATCCTTATTTCCTATTAATTGCTGAATATTTTAATTTTAATAAGTTTTCTTACGTTTGAAGACCTGTAAAAGAGAATCGAAAGTTAATTCTTAAACGTCTGGACGTTAGTGGAAAATAATTAGATAGTACATGTGGCAAGTTAATTTCAAAGTGATAAGCCTCCTATCTACAGTAATCAAATGCTAATACAGGTCACTGACGAAAAGACTATATAAAACGTAGCTGCTTGTAAATATGCTCAATATCCATCATTCTATGACAGCTAAATGGCAAATGTGTAAGACTTCTATAGTTTATGTGTTTGAAAGATGTATTTGGTTGATGCAATTACCAGCAATAAAAATTAGCTTTAATATTTATTTAACCTTTAACTGTCATTGTTTACTTTATGACTCTATGATTCCTACTTTCTTGTTCTATGTCGAAAGTCACTTTAAATTTATTTGGTAGCACTTCAAATACAACTTTATCCATATATGTACATATGTATGAATATATGCAGGGTTGGCCAAAAGGCACCTGACATTAAATCAAAATTATTTAATTCCAAGATTAAAACAAAATATTATTTTATGTGAGACGTCGCTAAAATTAGACAAATGTTGAAAACAAACGGTAATTTTTAATTCATAGCTTTCAATTATTAAACATTCATAATTGGAATGAATAAATTAAATTGAATATTAAGTATTATGGAATTTTGATTTACTGCCGATTGACTTTTGGCCAAACCTGTATATATATATATGTGTTTGTGTGTATGCGTGTGTGTGTGTATGTGTGTATGTGTGTGTATACATACATACACATACATATATATATATGTATATATACATATATTTGTATGTAGATTAATACACACACATACATACATACATACATACATACATATATATATATATATATATATATATATATATATATATATATATATACATACATACTCTTAATGTCTCACTCTCCTGTTATGAAAGCTTTTAAACACCGCCCATAGATTAATCAAAATTTCTGGCCTTGTAGCAAATAGCAATTTCATAAACTGCTTACCATTCTGTAGGAGGCTAATCAGAAATGAAATGGTAATAATATTTTGGAAATAATACAAAGTAAGAATAGGACTACCAAATCAATGATTGTCAAAAGTTACATCCGAGTGCATTCTCCGACTAAGTTTTAGTTGCTTAACCATAATATTGACAACAGTCCAAAACATAACGAAGACGTTTACATATAGCTGTAAAAATATTACATTGGAAATTGAAAGATTTATAATAATTTCCTGCAGTTTGAGCCTGCTGTCACAAAACTACGTTTACAATTCTCAGATTAGACGCAACATAGCACGCTTATAAATTGTCAAACAAAGATATAGGAGTGATATCAATCTTTATAACTGGCATTTGGAATTGTGTACTGCATCAGCAAATGACAACAGTTTATTGAAAATATGGCGTAAAGTGTAAAATTTATAAACATTTAACTCCAAAATGGCGTGCCTACGTTTTTAACAAATGCTAAAATAAATGCCAGTTCCACAAACATGAGTTCTTTGGATTTTGAAATAGCGGCAAAAAGGTAAGTTTAATGGTGGATTGAGAACTTAATGGCACAGATGTCTTTGTATGTAAAGTAATGATTTTCTCTGACGCCTGTCAGTATTTTTGATTAAATAATCTCTGAAACATTAATTTAATGCAATGATTTTCAGTGTTGCGCATATAATTCACAAACTCGTCCTTCTACGAACCTGTTACTAATTATATCTACATAGCCCAGTAGAGGAGATGACAACCCTCCACACATCAAAATATTGTTTTCATACACGTCATCTATACGAATGATTCTACTCAATTTTCCAATTCCCCTTCTTTAGTGAAAACCCCTGCACAGTACCATACATTATGTTATGTACTTTACAATGCAAGTCATTATTTACAAACATATACACGCACCAACATATAATCACACACAAGCACAGTCACATATCCAGTCATATATCAAAGCACAGTCACGAGCACATACACTTGCTGAGTTGATAAATAAAAGTTGATAAATTACTTCCGGTAATCACTGATTTAAATACATCTCATTTGCTCTGCAAACACTAATAGAAAAATACGATGCTAAGTTTTTCCAGGCATAAATATACGAGAATTTCCCTTTACCCGAAATGAGTTTGAGTTTTGAAGACTCGTTGCAAAGAGGAAAGCTTACAATATTGCACAACATGTCATAAATAGCATCAAAATCTAACTCAAACCACTACCTAACATTAAAAAGTGTTTATCGAAGCTAATGTAGTTCTGGAAACAAAAAACCATAAACAGAGACTATTATCACGATTTGAGCGTTGAAAGGCTGCTCCGTCAGGGCTGACATGGGGATAAGCAAAACCACCCTTGTATTTGATTATACGAAAAATTAGAGTCATGTAAAATAGGTAAAAGTAACAATAAAGTAATATGATTAACATTGATGAAGCTAGACAGACAAAATTAAACGAACCTGAATTAATTCAAACAGAAATGTCATTTATTGCTTTTTGTCGCTGTAAATGAGCAAGTATTATATGATCTAGAATCAGTTTCAAGAACATTGAGCAGGAATATGTCTGACATCTTTCTGCTCTGTAGATTCGTATATGTCACCGAATAAGGAATCGAACATCGATCTACTTCATTTAATAGATAAATAAACAAATAAGTAGAGTGGATGAAAAACAATACAAGATAATTGAAAGAAACTAAATCATTTGGACGAAACGAAAATTGGTTAGTCTTATATATTCAATTTTAAATGATATCGAAGGGTAATAGAAATATTAGAAATTTCTACCACCGGTGGCCCAGTGTGTAAAAATTTAGTCTATAGACTATGTATTATTCATATAAATACGGTGTACATTTAGACACATAAGAGGTATCCATCATTCCTTTCGAAATTTTATCCCTAATAGCGGCTAGGAACTTAACTGTTCTTTCTGGCGTAAGGGACTCCTATGATGGATACTTTTTATGTGTTTAAATATTCAATTTTAAAAGTAGAAAGATGGTTTTGAACAAATTCTAAGGAAAAAATTAGTTCCCTTTAAACATGTGTGTGTGTGTGTGTGCGTGCGTGCGTGCATGCTTATTGCATCTATATTTACGCGCTTATCCTCTTGTTACCCTTACATTATGCATCAGTCACTTCCCTAATTCTTCCTAAAAACTCCATCTTTACTAACCATATTATCAAGTAGAACTTGATTAAAAGTTAAATCATTTCCCTAACCAAATAAATATAATCCACCAGTTATTCCTATTATTGCTTCTATGATCAATGGGGTAAAATATAAGCACTAGCTACCTTCTACTGGTAAATGTTCGCCGTGGTGCTGTTCTACAATTCATGTTCGTTATCAGTCATTATTGACGGAATAATATAGGCTTAGCCGTCTCATAAAGACAACTTGTCACATTAGAGATATTTATACTACGAATTTAAGTTTAAAGCCCATCACGAATATGAGAATAGCTGCAATAGTGAAATGGTTACGATACATTAGAATTCTTTCGTTTAACACTCGTAGAAATTTCTCCGTGATATTCATAGTTTTTTTATTTTATATTTTTATCTTAGAAGCTTTTTAACATAGCATTTATATCTGTACAGGAGTGAGTTGGTAATGCCTGTCGATTTTTTAATCTTTCTGTATCTTTTAGTTTTCATTTGTATAATTTTCTTCATGCTTTCAGTCCTGATCTAAGATGATAGTTACTTCTTCACTTTACAGTACAAAATTTTTAGTGATTATTACCACTGCTGATGTAATGTAGAGAGAACAGAGGTTTCTTATTTTCATTAAATTGTACTGTATCAGCTGAGATAGTAAAGAACCAGTTTGGATATGGATTAGTTCGTAGTCTTGACAGAAACAGCCAGCAACATTCTAATTCTTTTCTATATGTAGTTGAGTATGCTTGCAAACTGCACAACCGTATATGAGAATGTGCTGCACTCTAATACATGCATGTATCCGCACATACATTTCAACAACCACCGTGTAAACACTCATATACAGAAAGCCATTTGTAAATCCACACGAACTTTAACGGTAAGCAAATATATATCAAAATCGATTTGAAATTCCATAGAAGATAATCTATCGGATGACAAATATATGAAAAAACACATTTTCCTAGATACGGTTTGGTTTGTTTTACCATTTTCCTTTTGGGTTTCCTGTATTTTTTGTAAACAAATTCCCCAGCTCGATGCCATAGGAATGTGAACACATCTATGCTTATTTCTTATATTTGGTTTTCGTTTTATAAAGAAGGAATTCAAAATCCATTTGTCAAAGAACGAAGAATTTTCCCATAAGAATATGTTATTCCCTATTTTATATAATCTCTCAGTGAAGAATTCTTTGGTTAAAATCGGCAAACATTTGTCGATTCTGAAAACTATTTTCTTTTACCATATTATAATGATAAAAATAATAAATAACTAATAAATGCATTTCACAAGATTTCATGATAAATTCCTCAAGACAGAAAAAAATAGTAATATTTAGTATTATTTGTTATGAGAAACCTCCCTCACAAGTTGTCTTGAGACATTTAAATATTCTTATATTTGTAATTTTTATTTCTTAATATTTTTCATATTACTTTCTTTTTGGCATTATTTCTTTACTTTCACCAGACACGATTAAAACGCTTAAAAGATTTTGTAAACGTGACAAAATCAAATTTTTATTAATAATACCATAAACTTCGATTCATATAACAGGAGGAATTACAGAAACAAATTTCAAAGAGACTCATATATTATTTTATTTCTTTATTTTATTTTTTCTATTTATATTATTATTTGTACTTTTCCTTCAGAGCTGTCGTGCAATGTCCAATGATTTTATAAATAGTCTAGATAGATTGTTTATTTATTTTTACATTGTTTCTTCGTTTTTCTTACTTTTTCCTAAAAGATTATCGCATAATTTTTTTTAGTATTTCCATCGAAGTTAACTTCATATAATTTTATATTAGTGCTGCTGTTGACAGCAGTTGTAGTATTATTCTTATAACGTGGATAGTAACTGTCATGGGAAGTGGTAACTATTGCAATATTAAAAATTGTCAGGAAAAATATTAAGTTCGATTTTTTCATATTCTTCAAATTTTCATATTTCTAAAAATTAGCAACTTTTTTCGATTCGAAAGTCTGTAAATAATTTTCAGTTTATTGTTTTTCATATTCAGGATATATGATTTAGTGTATATAACATAATAAGCGATTTCAAGCTTCATATACGCGTTTCTAACACTGATATCTTTCTATCATTCAGGGCTCAATTAATTGTTAACCAATTCCACATGTATCTGATGCATTTCACCCAAAAATCTCTCTCAAGTTTGCATTTGGTTCAATATTTGCCGTGAATTGTCATCGACAACATTTACTTGTATCTAGAAAAAATATTTACTTTTTCATTTTCCCAGTACATTTAATTGATATTCTGGTTTTATTAATAATAAACAGGGATTGTAGACCGTACCTAAGGGAAAAAGATTGAATGAATCTTTTGTTTTCGTTTTTTCGATATTCACGTTTTTCATATTTTACTTTTCTCGGAGAAAGTGCAGTGGAATACTAAATAGCATCCATACTATTCTGATTAAAAAACTGCCTATATGACTTTGGTACATTTGTTTCAAGAAAAGTCATCACAGACCTAGAAAACGGTATTGTTTATCGTTATGATTCATAACTTAGTAATTCAACCAGCAGTGATTGATGTGGTAAGAGGTACAGAATTAAGAAACGAGTTCGTTATGACCAATTAAATTTTTGATGACAGTACCAGTGCACAGCCGTAGTCCCATACCTAAACCCATTAAAAAGAAAATTTTAATAAATCAATATATGTGGAATATCATTTGCGTTTAAGATTTTTGAATACGAAATTTGTCATCGTTACTACTTTATATATGAAATTATTGATTTTCTTCCACCATACTCATCCATATTGAATCCGCTTTTTATATCAACACATTTATTATTATATGTTATCATTGTTTTATTTTTCCTAATTTATCCACCTCATTCTCATTGTCATGTCACCAAATAGTAGCTTCCATATTTGTTAGTATCACATCTAACACCAAATATACTTTATTTTCCCTTTAAGTGTTACTTTAAACGCGTATATTATAAAGAAAACTGTATAAAAATGCTGAGATGTGAAGAATAAATTGCATGCACTTGTGTCTCGTTATATATGCCTGAATGAAATACTCAGAAAACAAGGCAAATAGACTCTGGAAATCACTAACGCCTAAATCTGACTGCAAAAGGTGTCTTAATGCATAGCTTCTGTTTATTTTCACTCTGCTTATAAATCTAAATCACATAACACCTACTCTCTCCATTAGATAAATTTATCTCGCGCAGTTGTATAAATACCGGCGTATCTAAGTTCTATCTGAAGATGATCAAAATGTAATTAGCTACAATGAAGTAAAATGAAACGTCTAAGAATATTCTCCCGTCATAGTTGATTGAGAGGAAATTTATGAGTTAGTTTGAGAGAATTGATAGAGAGAATATGGCGCATAGCTCTTTACTGTAAGTAAATAATACATTGATTAAATATAGTCCACTTGTAACATGCACAAAATATTTTCAGACATAGATTATCTAGTAATACATTATGCTCAGTTTCAGATAGTAGGATGCTATTTGAAGGAGATTAAAATATAAAACCTCTGAAATCTTTCGAAAAGAAAACCAACTAACTTAATGCATCATATCCAACTGTTCAATACTCCCAGATATACACACAGCCTACTTTACAACTGACACCATAATTATTCTTTAGCACTATGATGAGGATAAATATACTCTGAAGCCACAACATCTAAGCAGTATGTGTAGAAAGTTTCGTTAAAATGTATTCATTTTTCTAGATGTTATGAGGCAACAAATTCGGGGTTGTATACATCTATAGTTATGCCCTTTTATTTATACGATTTTCTTCATAGGCCTGACAGATCAGTGTAGGCCTGACAGATCATAGGCGTTACAGATCCTGCAAATAGACAAAAATAAAAAATACAATATGCCAGTATTTTTATCTTCACTTCAGCACCTCTATCACATTTTAACAGTACGTATTGCAATTATGAACTTCGTTGCATTGTTTTAATCCACTATCGTCAGTATCATTTTTATTATTTTCCTCTCGACTACTATCAAGCATTGAAATTAACTTTACCACTGCTTCTATCATAATCTTTTCATTACTATCATAATAATTTTTACTAATACCTGCACTTCTACCACAACTACACTTATTCAAATTCACTATTACCATTACCATCACTACTGCTGCTAGTATTAAAACTTTGTGCAAAAGAAATCAATAAAGCTGATTGTATAGCAAACCGTTAAAACCCCTCTCTACTCCAAAAATCTTCCATGAATATTGGGGACAGCGTAGCCTTCAAGCAAGCTATAAGCAATTATGTGTTCTTATCCTCGCTGAATTATAAATACCCATAGTCTTATGATACAGATTTATCCACTCATTTGTCGTGTTTCTCATAATTTTTCTCTGATCATATGAATATTACAATATTACAAAATTAACATCTTTTAGCTGGGAAATAATTATACATCATTCGAAGAGGTTACTCCAGCATGGTCATATACGTGATGACTAAAATAAAATGACTCATTATAATATATGTAGAACATATCATAACATATGTATAATATACCTTGTTATACATATGTCCGTGTATTTCATAATTTAAGCTATTTACAGTAAGTATACATATGGGTTGGTTATTATACATGATATAGTGACCCCAAAGAAATTTTATTTAATTAAAATTTCATTCTTAATGAGAAGACCAAGTAACGGTTTTAATGGTTGAATTCTGGCCAACAAATGGAAGGAAGGTAAACTTATTCGAAAGGCAGTGAGTTGTAAGAAGCTACTCTGGTCTATGGTAAGTATGGCTCACTATACTATGTTTTCTCTTCTCACTAAACTAGTTGTTCTTGATGCAGAAGTGACGCCGTGGGCTATTCCTACTCCAATCACTATTTTAATGACGTAAGATATTCTATTATTCCTACTATACTAATACTAGGGTATAAGATAAACATCTTAATATGCAAGTTGTTATAAGGTGCCTTAATATGCTATTTGTAGAAGCCCTACTACTCTAATATTGCGATATATGGAATATAGAATATATCAATATGCCGATATTAATATATAAGGTATTTTTCGTTCTACCAGTCTAACATTACAATAATATATATGCAAACACATTATGCCCTAATATTCAAATATTATGATACAAGGTATTCTACTATGTTATGTCCTAATATGCAAATATTATTATGTAAGTATTCTATGCCGTTATAATGCAGTATATTGCTTTCAATAAAATTACACGATGTTTAGAACAGACTTCTTTTAGTATGTAAACACAGCAGGCTATATAAATCTAACTTGTAACTTTAATTTTAATCATCGTTCCTTTGAAGTAATTGTACGTCACCTGTGTCCATGATTTGGTACAACATTACAAAGTGAAAATTAATATGGTTAATATAATTTTCTATAGATTGGATCAGTTTAGCATCAGCAGTGTTGTACTGTTATTTTTGTTGCTGAATATTGAAAATTACTGAACATATGCGTTTCGTCTGGACAAAAGAGGTGATGCTACAATTTATGTGTGTATGTGTGTGCGTCTGTGTATGTATATATATACATACACATGCATTCACTCACACACACTCATGTATATATATATATCCATATACATTTATCACCATTTTTACAAGTACGTATTATATATATATATATATATATATATATATATATATATATACATATACTGTGGGTCATAGACTTTGTTTCTGATGTTGAAGACATATTTTCTAGTAACATTGAGGTGGCGGTTTCAAAAATGAAATCCATCTTACTTTATCAAGATTTTTCACAAACCTAAATGTCTGTCTTTCAACATAACCAGTACTGTCACCATTTGTACGGATGAATTTGGCTTCATCAAATGCAGACCCAACTATTTGGAAGGAAACTGACAAGACGAAATCTGGGCACCCCAAATAATGTGTAAAATATGTATTGAAAGACTGAGACAGCGACGACTGATTCAAGTATAACATTTCTAGCTTTGATTTGTGAAAAAATTAAGTTTGGTGCGCTTGACGAGGCACAGATTAGGTAGTTATTGTAGGACGAACAATTTTGGAGGCAATGTCTGTCGTTTAAAAAGAATACTTTTGATGCTGTTGAGTCTGATATCCTTGGAAACAAGGTGTTATCAAATTATGAAGAATTAGTGCAGGCTGTGTTAACCAATTTTCGAGCACTTGGTTGTGACATGAATATAAAAGTGCATTCCTGCACAGTCAACAACTGGACTATTTCCCTGAAAGTCATAGTATAATATGTGATAAACAAGGAGAAATATTCTATCAAGACATCGAGACCATTGTGACTAGGTATCAAGGCAGATGGAATACAAACATAGTGGATGACTATCGTTTCACGCAAAGGAGCAAAGGGAAACTTCACTCCTTGAGTAAATAAAATTCTAGTTTGAAAGAAATATTTATGCAAAATATGTAATTAAACATCTGTAATATATTTGTTAAACAATAATATGTAATCTTTGGTGTGTTAGGCTCTTATTTCATATTGCATGTAATGGTAAAATGAACATTTTTTGGTAAAAAGTGAATTCCTGTTTAACAAATAACTTAACCTGACAGAATTTTTAGTAGTGAAAATCTTACAAATAATCAATCCCAATGCTTTATTAGATGCATATTAGAAGAGAATCACAGTATTAACATCATTTCTTTTTCTATTTGTATAAAAATACAGTTTATTGAGTTTATTGTGTATTATTTATTTTAACGCTTTGGAAACAAACCAGAAGTCTCTACTTGGTCACATATATGTTGGAAATCGCAGTCAAATCGCCCTCAAACTACACTAACCGTTTAAACACTAAAATATACATTGTGTAAGATAGTTCTAGAAAACTACAATAACTCGAGTTTGTCAAAGCTGGAAGGTATGTGGTAGAATGTGAACTACATCAAGGAAGAGAGGAATTGGTAAATGCCAACCAAAAACAGGTTGAAAAAGTGACAATTGATGCATCTCATAGCAAGGATACATTGAATAATGTAGTCTTAGATGCCTTCAAAACAACTGGTCGAGGGAAGGGGTCATAACTGAAAATAGTTTCAAAATTAGTTTCCTTAGTCAACGTTAACATACAGGTAAGCTCACCGCAAGTAACCAACACATTAGTAATCAACACATTTAGTGTAAAAGCTACAAATATTTTAAAACCAACGAAACATATCAAAAAGCACGAATATCTCAAGGAATTTTGGCGTATATTATATGTGTATGGTCCACACATGTGTTTAATAAAACAGAGAAATAATATTTGTTTCAACTTTATTATAAAAGAGACTGAGAAATAACACTTGTTAAATGTTCAAGATTTGTCTTCTAGTCGTATAATTCTTCTATTAAGTTCAAAACTAATTCTATCCTTATATGCGAAACTCGTCGGAATAAAATAAATTATGAGTTAGAACAGTGATTTCATTTCGCCTTCATACAGAAACAAATAATTATAGTCAACTTCATAAGGGACAGACACCGGATGTCATAACATCGAGATAATATAAGATCTGCTGGATACAGGAAATACTGTACACCAGCGGTAGTATTACAAATCTTTGATGTAATTCTTAAGAATAAATAAGTATTGTGACATCGGAAAAATAACCTCGCTTCTCTGTCTACAATTCTGCAAAACATACAGCACACACACACACTCAAACACATGCATATATATGTGTATATATATATATGTATATACATGCATATATATATATATATATATATATATATATATA
>NC_068990.1:80039577-80041153 GCF_001194135.2 Octopus bimaculoides | reverse complement strand
ATATACATATGTATGTATGTATGTATTATACATATATGTATATAGTATTATATATATATATATATATATGTATATGTATATATATATATGCATGTATATATATATGTACACATATATGTATATATAAATCATATATGTATGTGTGTGTGCTTGCGCGCGTGTGTCTGTGTGTGTATCTGAATATGAATTATATTGAACTAGTTTCAACTCACGAGCTGTGGCCAAGCTGGGGCATTGCCATTTCTAGAACTTAATATTTGGTGCATGAGGTCGTTTGACGGCGCTGTCCTAATTTCCACTTCCTGCTGTGAAGTTGGTTCATCTGGGACACTTGACAGTAAGAGATTTATTTTGTTTTGCAAACATATCCACCTCGTGCAGGAGTCTCAGGTCCTTCGGGAGGATATTCAAGTATTGTGGGCCTTTAAAGCCCAGGCTGTTGCAAGAGGGAGAGATGAGAAGGAGAGAGGTTAAGGTAGAGAGAGACAAAGGGAGTGAAAGATACGCGAGAAAAGGAGGAATATACGAAAGAGAGGGAAAGAGGAGAGAAAAAGAGGAAGATATGAAAGAGTGAGGGGAAGAGCAGGTGATGAAGATATGAAGGAAAGAGAAAAAGAGAGAGTATGGAACGAAAAAGGCCACTGTGAGTGAAAAGTTACACGAAATATGATAGCGGGAAGAAAGAGAGAGAGGGAGAGAAGGGAGTGGGAGAGCGAGAGAAAGGAAGGAAAAGAGGAAGACATGATAGACGGAGAGAGAGAGAGAGAGAGAGAGAGAGAGAGAGAGAGGAGGAAAAAGCAGGAAGATATGAAAGATAGTAGGTGAGAGCAGGTAACGAAGATATGAAGGAAACAGAAAAACAGAGGGTATGACACGAAAAGGCCGCTCTAAGTGAGTGAGAATTTAGAAGAAAAACGTTAACGGGAAGAAAGAAGAGGTTTCATGACGAACTTGCTGCCTTAAATTTTTCAAATAGAAGATTGTAAACAAACAATAACTCTTAACTCAAATTTTCATCCGGTAACACCAGAGATAACACCAAAGTTACAATAAAATAAACACAATGAATAGGATACTTATTCCCAAGAGAGGAAAATTTTAATCGTTGTTGTACGAAGCAGTTTTGTTTCAAAGAGAAATCGATTTCTTTTTATACATGGCCACTTGTTGAAAGAACGATTTATCACCACATACATACTTCAACGATAATTCTAGCTTGCGTCGCTGACTTTAATGTGATATATTAAACAACTTTTACGAATATATTACTATAGACCGTTAAGAAATAACAAGTGCAAAGCTTTTGGGTCAGTTTTGATAGATTTTTTTTTCCATTAATTGAGGGAATTCCTCTTGGTTACTTCAGAAGCAGAAAATACAAGCCTGACTTTTCTTTCTTGGTTCTCTCGTATCTCAGCATCTCTCGTATTTCTACCCATGACTTTCATCTTCTACGCCACCTTAATTTAATTCGTCCTTAGTCGAAAGACACCTGTTGTTACTGTCCTGTTGTTTGTATTTGTAATTGTGCACCAATTCTCCGTTTTTTTTTTCTTTTCATCCTCGCTTGCCTTCT
>NC_068990.1:80032753-80036766 GCF_001194135.2 Octopus bimaculoides | reverse complement strand
TATATATATATATATATATATACATATGCCAGGCAAGATGTTTAGAGGTATTCCTCCGTGTTTACTTTCTGAGTTCAAATTCCGTTGAGGTCGACTTAGCCTTTCATCATATCAGTGTCGATAAATTTAGTTCCAGTTGCGTACTGGGGTCGAGCTAATCGACTGGCGCCACCCCAAGAATTCCGGGCCTTGTGCCTAGAGTAGAAAAGAATATAAGTACCATTTGGACACTTGGATCGGTATAATCAACTTGGCCCCTCTCCCGAAATTACTGGCCTTGTGCCAAGATTCGAAACTAATATTACGTCCACTCTGTTTTGTTGCCTGATTGCGAGCCAGAGATCGATTCCTCCAAATATATCATGCCTGCTTCTAGTTGGGGACCATCCCCCATTTATTGTTAATAATACTGGATGCAGCAAGAAAAATTTATGTTTTACTTGTACCCATTTTGATGTTATTTTCAGTGATGTTAGGCCAAGCCACAGTGGATTTGGTCTAAATTCAAAAGTTAGAACTTATTTATATTTAATAATGGCTGAGTACCGTGCTTGAAGCTAATGAGGGTATAGATTCTACTGCTATATTCATAAGCATGTATTTCTAATGGTAATTTTAATGTTTTATGGACACAGTGATCTGTTATGTCGTAGATGTCTCTAAGGTTTCAGAGTAATCAGTTCATGTGGTGATAGGAATCGTTAGGGCTGCTGTTTTCTAAAACATAAATCATAACCGACCATTTAGTACTTTTGATTTGTTGTATATATAGCTTTTGAGAGCATTTAGTACGCAACCAAAATAGGCCAGAATATTTTTAGTTTATTGTTATTTTGTGGACCACACGGCTGACATAGTCTATAATTATTATAATGAATTTTTGTTCTCCACTATTATTTTTTCTTTTAAGGTGGCACTACAATGCAGTCTTTAGAGAGATTTAAGTATGTTGGTATATGTTCCGCTTGCATTGCATTATTACACTCTGTATGCAATTAGTGCTGTAGCTGTCATACGTGTAACCACAAGTATGTTTGTACTTTCTATGTGGTATGTTTATACTGCAGACTGTGATGTTTATATATATATTTGATACTGTCAGAAAATATTTGATATTTTTGTAAAGAGACAGATCGTGGATTCGGTAGTTGCTACTGTATGTATATTGTCATGGTGGCATGTTGCTAGGTGATTGGTATTGTAGTATTGGAGGATTTTCATATGAAACTTTTGTGTTTTGTAGTCATAGGAAAATGTGTAGATTATAGGATAAAATCATTTGGTAAGAGAGAGATTTTTGTTGAAATCCATGTGAGAGATTGTAACTCTCTGTTGTGTAGGTTTGCTACATCCCTTAGAAATTGTCCCCTGGTCAACGTTTTGTATTGTTTTTTGGGGAGGGTTTATTGAATCGATTATAAGAGGATAGTACAAATGGAATTGTAAGTTGTTGTTATTACTACTTTGTTGTTAAAATCCATCATATAATTTTTTCGTAAGATTTGTAATGTATTTATTTGTTCTGGATGGAGATATACAGATTAGTAATGCCGAAGGTAAGTCTGTTCATGATTTATCAAGGTGCACATTGAAGAATAAGGAGGCTTTATGTTGTCTTAATATGTATAATGGAGATATAAAACCTGTTTCCAGATTATGTTCATATCAGTACTTGGAGTTAATTGCGATTGCAATAATTCATTCAGTCTTCAGATATTTCATTGTACGTTGGTAATTCTGATATTTCTACAAAATATATGCTCCCTGTCGGAAGGGAAAGTTTAAGGTTTGGATTTAAATACAAAATATGTGCATGTATGTATATATGTGTGTGTTTGTCTGTGTGTGTATGTATGTGTATGTATGTGTGTGTATGTATGTGTATGTATGTGTGTATATGTGTGTGTTTGCATATGTGTGTGTGTGTGTGTGTGTGTGTGTGTGTGTGTGTGTGTGTGTGTGTGTGTGTGTGTGTGTGTGTGTGTGAGAGAGAGTCACTTTTTCTGTTTAAATTACGTTTTCCTAATTTAGCTGCTTGATTTATTTATCTTATTTCCTTGATAAGTTTACTGCTGAGTTTATTTTCCCCATGAATAGGATTAGATTGTTAAAGTGCTATTAAACTAGATGTTTCGGTTCAATATTTTTAAATTTGTGTTGTAAGGTATGTTTTTAGATGCTAGTATAATGATGTTGTAGCTGTATTTAACCCCAAACTGATGTTCATGCTGTGACTATATATTTGTTGATTTTCTAGAATAATTTACATAAAACCATTATCATATGTCTTTCTTAATGGAGTAGAGTTTGTTTCGAGGGAGATTTATTTATTATTTATAGATGCCCGTACAATTACATACAGGCTTTCTCATTTTGCTGGTTATATGTTGTAGTGCTTATGCTGTTCTTTAGCGTCATGTTAGCCCTTACCAAGCAGACATATAACAGCTGTGGCCATCCTGGCAGAGAGAGTTAATTTATCCAAGGTATCCTTCTTTTTTAAACTGGTAGTGTGTAATTTGAGAGTTACTTCGCAGCTATTAGTCTAGTGTTGCTCATTAGTTTAATACTGATTAGTTTAGTGTTGCTCATTAGTTTAATACTGATTAGTTCAGTGTTGCTGATTTTTATGAAGCTTAAATCTATTACGTGGAGTTCATTTGCTCTCTTGGATATTTATGAAAGAAATTCTGTTTACTGTGTTTCTGAGAGTAACAGCGACAAGGTGTGTCAATATGTTGTGATTATGATGCAAGATGGTGAGAGAAGACACGCAAAATTGGTTCCATGTAGGTGTTACGATTACGTATTTTAAAAAGTAGCTAATATACGTGGAAGCGTTCTTCTGACCTTCTGGTTAATTATATAGCTACGTTGCGCTGTACTCTTTAAAACAGATATGCAGTCATGATGCAACTGCGCTTCTCCTGCTTTATCTATATTGTTTTTGTACCAGAAATGGATGGATACCAAACGACGTATCGTAGCTCAAAAATGATTTTGTATATCATTTGTTCATTCCTTTATTTTCATATAAACTATATAAAGTTTGTGTTACTCACATCGCAATCACTGGTTTATTACATTTCTAAAGATGACAGTGACAAAGGACAGAATTGATCTTAGGCTTTCTCTCTTGTGTTTATATGCGACGAAGATGGGTACTGTTACAATTTCCAAAAATCCGTTCACAAATTAGTCAACCTGCAGTTGTAGAAGACAATCAATGTGCCACTCATTGGACCGAACTTTGAACGATGTCCTTCTGATTAAACTGATTTTTCGTGGCGTTATAAGAAACAAATATACTGTTATTACTATTATTGTTGTTTAGCCCTAGGACAGGTCTAATCGAGCAAATCTATGGTAAAAAGTTTTAAAGCCATATCCATCCTGTCTGTGTAACAGAGTCAGCGCAACCTGCTTTCAGAACCTTTTTAAATAGTATGTCTTTCTTGTATAAGGTGGCAGTATCATTCGAAAGACTTATTCCTATCAGGATATGACATCATGTAGAGACATTTCATGGTTTTAGTATTAGTATTAGTGTTGTTTTCTTCGTCAGTTTTATCTTTGCTCAGTGGTTGACATGAGTAACCAGACTCAAACAAGGCTAGGGACTATAGAACCTAGTCTATAGCAAGAGAAATGAATTAGGATATTTTCCTTCTAACTGAAACAAATATTTCATTGGCCGTTGCTTCATGTTAAGACAACAATCTGTCAACGATCAGTTGTTTTCCATTACAAACAGCATCAACAAAGTATCATGAATGTCATTCTATAGCTTGTTTCCTGGAAATTGACATACTGCTCAGCAACCACGAAGGAGAAAGTATCAGAGACTGAACGAAGAGCAGGAGGCTACAGGAAAAACATTTAAAAGCAACACATACTAAAACATATACACGGTGAGTATAAGAAAATTAAAGTATGATCGGCAACTGCAAAAGTAATGAAAATATAACAAAGAAGAACGAATGATGAGACACAAACACACACACACACACACA
>NC_068990.1:80030548-80032478 GCF_001194135.2 Octopus bimaculoides | reverse complement strand
ATATATATACATAAGTGAAGACATGGTGGCGAGTTATGAAGGGAAAGAGGTTATCACAAATGGGATGAAAGAGAGGGAAAATTCTAGATAATTCTAAAAGATAAGAGAATAGCAAAGAGAATTTTACTAGAGCACTGTATAATATTATCAGCCATTAATGTGCCTATAACATTCCAAGCAGCCATAATCATGTCTGCAGTTTTATTCTATGAAACTTAACAACGCAAACAAATAACAGGTTTTCGCCAGTTTGACAATAGAATGGAAAAATCATAAAATGTGTACACGACTGCAACTTACAAATTAGACAGCAATGAATGAGCCTTTCTGAAAAGCGAAACTGTAACGTTCATAAAATAAGACAATAATAAGAGCTTCAATGTTCGCTATTCAAATGTGGTTATCCTCTTTCTCTTTTCTCTCTATCTATCTCGCACTCATTCATTCACTCACTCATGCACTCGCCCACGGACTCACTCACTCTGTCAATTTTTCTATGCTAGACTGTTACTATTTATCACATCGATAACAATCCTGGATTTTATAGTCGACGGACAGATATACTTACACTCACAACCATACACATACACACACGCAAACACACATATGCATGTATATATAAACGTGTGTGTGTGTGTGTGTGTGTGTGTGTGTGTGTGTGTGTACTAGCAGAGACAACCGGCATTGCTTGGGATTAAAATGACAGTTTGTATATATATTAGTTTTTTTATATATCTTATTTCTACTTTCATTCTCTTATTTCCCTCTATTTTGCCTATATCCCCCTTTTCCATAATAATTCGAACTCAAATATTTTCTCACACCGTCTCTGATGAAGGGATATCCATAATTTCCCAGAAACAGCTGTAAGACTTTTTCATTATAAATGTCCTGAAAACTCTGGACACCTTCGGCTTTGTTATCTCATTCATCCTAACACAAACTCTCAACCTTACAATCTTTCAGCTCCACCGCCAACAATACACCCAAATATTTTCTTCTTATCTCCTCTGAGTAGTTATAACTTTTTCCCCATTTTTCTTTCGTACTTTTCATTTCCCTTAGCTTTTATTATTTCATCAACACTCGCTTTCTAAATTTTTATTTTTTTATTATTACTTTTCTATGCCGAAGCATCCATCCACCTCTGTCGTTATTTATTCACTCTCTTATTCTCTATATATTTTCGTATCTTATTTAATCTATTTATTTGATTCTGCCTCGTTACCCCGTCATCTCTGGTCTGGGATCTTTCAAGCCCTTTATTATTTTAAAACCTATTTTACCTTTCTCTCACGCCGCTCTGTTCTCTTTTCCAAATTCTCGCTGATATCTGTTCTGACATCCTTACTTCATTCTCACTTTCAAGCTACATTCCCATTTTCTCTCAGTAATATTTTCTCACTTCTCAAGAAAGCTGCTCCTTCTCTTATTTTTCCATACTTACTTTCTCTTTTATTCCTAATCTGTCTCATTCTTGCACTCACACTCTATCCATTTGCTCTTTGTCATCTTTCATAATCCAACAGCTTTCTTTTTAATATTATTTTATTTCCTTTATACATACATGCATACATACATACATACAAACAAACATATATATGTATGTATATAGGACAGACGAGTATGACAGTAAGGCAGAGAACCACTCTTCATAAAGAGCAGATCCGGTTCCGGCAACACAGAGATTCCTTTAAGTGAACACTGAGAGAGATATACAGATAACATCAAACTAAATTTTACAGTTTTCTATCAGTGCAAAGATACAATTTCTATACAAGAACGTTTAAATAAAGAACATTTATTCATCGAAAAATACAGAACGCATCTAAATATGCAAGCATAACCAACTTTGATCTCTATACATATTTTAAATTCACGATTACATTCCCATCACTGTACATATTTCTCCCCCACTACTCTAGTTTTT
>NC_068990.1:80028503-80030059 GCF_001194135.2 Octopus bimaculoides | reverse complement strand
CTCTCTCTCTCTCTCTCTCTCTCTCTCTCTCTCTCTCTCTCTCTCGCTACATATATATATATGGCTGCCTATCTCTCTGCTTCACTATCTTTCTCTATAAATTTTAATCTAATCCAACTACACTTTCGTTCGATCTTTCTTTCTCTGACTTTCTCTGTTACCATTTATCAATGTCCACTTCCATGTTATCTTCGTTTATACCTCTTTCTGTCCATTTCTTTAACTCTGTCTCAATATTTCTCTTCATCCTTTTCTTTAAATTTTACTCTCCTTCTTGCCACTTTCCTTCTCTTCTCTTTCCCCTTGACTTTATTTCTGAAACTCTTTCACTCCTTCTTTCCTTTACCCTCTCACACACTCATCAGTACAAAATCAGCTTCAGTTTCCGTATTAGCAAGAAGGAAAAGATGGTATGGCTAAGTAATAACAATTATGTCTAGTTTGACATTATAGTTAGCACTGTTCAGAATATTCTAATGCTATTAAGCCTTCACTCGGCTCACGTTCTGTTTCATTAGCGAATGAAGTGTTGAAAGCATAAAAACTGACTTCAAGCGGAAGATATTTATACAGGTGTGTATTGTTAATAACACACGTATATAGGTGGGATATTCGTCACCAATTATGTATCAGCATCTTGTATTCTATAAGAGCGTACACATGATAGAGCGCGTAATCATAGTCATTGAAATTCACATTGTAATATACTGTTTTGCATCATGCTACTCTACGATATTAGATGCCATTTCAAGATACACAATTGCTATCTGGGGATACCTTTCTTATATCTCTTAGTGGTCTCAGAGACCTTTCAATAGGTCATGCATGCAGCCTGTTGTACGTGATCGAGTCATACAAAAGAAATTACTGCATATCACACAATGGTGGGGAATAATTCTTAGATATCTTTAAAAATGTAGGTTGTGGTGATACTTATAGTTCTGCATGTGGATACGGCATACTACATTTCCGATCATAAGTTTATTATTACATGCGATATATAAGATTATGACATAATATGGTATAACCATTGATGATTTCCTAGACTATACACATAAACATGTCATGTGATATTTAATATTCTATCAACTTTATTCCAGATCACGTGACAACATAATTTTCCCCTCTTCTTCAATTACAGACGAAGAACGAGTGCCCGAAACGTTAGATTCTACACAATTTTACCGACAAGTGAGCTTACTAGACTCTCTTAAATAATGTATGTATATATGTGTATATATATGTATGAATCTATATATATATGTATATATGTATGTATTATTCTTTTTTCTTCTATTTGCTTCAGTAATTTAACTGCGACCATGCTGGAGTACCGCCTTCAATCGAACACATCAACCCCAGGACTTATTCTTTGTAAGCCTAGTACATATTCTATCGTCCTCTTTTGCCGAACCGCTGTGTTACGGGGACATAAACACACCAACATCGGTTGTCGAGCGATGGTAGGGTAGCAAACACAGACATACAAACATACAAACACACACACATACACACACACACATATATATATATATATATATATATATATATATATA
>NC_068990.1:80027000-80028348 GCF_001194135.2 Octopus bimaculoides | reverse complement strand
ATATATATGACGGGCTTCTTTCAGTTTCTGTCTACCAAATTCATTCACAAGGCTTTGGTTAGCCTGAAGCTATAGTAGAAGATACTTGCTCATGGTACCACGCAGTGGAACTGAAACTAGAACCATATGGTTGGTAAGCAAACTACTTACCACACAGCCACTCCTGCACTTATATATATATGTGTGTGTTTGTGTGTGTTTGTGTGTGTGTATGTATATATATATGCATATATATATGTGTGTGTGTGTGCGTGTGTATATATATATATATATATATATATATATATATATATACATGCACACACGGACATATATATATATATATGACTGTTTGTCTGTAGTGCTTGTTGTATCCTTTTTGTTCATTCTTTCAATTCAACATTGTGAGCTACCAGCTATGTGCCATTACATGCTGATGTAAATCTGCTCATACTGACATATATCACCTCTCCGTTATCACTTCTAACTCATACATTATGTTCTCATAGGTTTAACTATTCCAGTTTATCATATTGATACATAAACTTAACTTACGTTTCCCATTCATAATGTGCTCCGAGCATAAGATGTTACTGCGAAGTACTGCGAAGAGTATAAGCTAATGCATGTGTCGTGGTTCACAGTAGTTAATCTTTCATGAATATCACGGTAGGATTATAAACTTTGAAGAAATTCATGGTACAAATATAAATTCTGTGGGAAGTAAGAGTAAGAATATAAATTCTGAAGAAAGTAATGGTAAGAATATAAATTCTGTAGCAAGTTCGTATAAAAATGCATGAAAATAGTTCTGCATTGTTTAGCGAATGTCTGCGACAGAATTAAATATTGGTTTTAAAACAGCAGGCAGTCAGGGGAACAGAGACAGATACTTTCTTCAATAACATAAAGTCTTCATTCTCAGCATCTATACCAGAATAATATAACATATTTTTATTCATTTTCTGTTCATCTTGCCATATTCCAAATAATATTTCTATATGATATTCTGGACCATTTTGTTTTTCAAAAATATACCACAAAATGCGTCTACCGCTTGATCGTTCGATAAATTCCAAGATTTTATCCTGTCCTTTTTTTTATTTGCTGTTGGTTACTTTTTTTTTCTTTCCCCGCCCCCAAATTCGGGAAGAGGAAAAAAGTGTTATCATTATTAATGATTTTTCTTTGTTGATATAGTTTTTCTTCCTTTCCTCTCAGAAAGAAAGAATTATTACAGCTATATTTTCTTTTGCAAAATCGCTTTAGAAAACAAAAACTGAAGTGAGAAGTGAGAAATAAGCAAACAAACAAATCTTTGTTTTCAATAGATTTTTACCGTTAATAGAAATGCGAGAAAAAAAAGATT
>NC_068990.1:80021250-80026499 GCF_001194135.2 Octopus bimaculoides | reverse complement strand
ATATATATAATTATGTATACATATCTATTGAGACCGGCTGTTGCAGATGTTTTTACGGAGGCTATGGTGACATATTTTTATTCAAATTTAGTAATACTGCTACTTTCACTTTTAAAATTTGGTTACAAACTGGAATTCCATAAAATTATCGATCGGTTACTGCGTTCATTGCGGAGGTAGTCGTGCGCGAAGTACTTTGTTTGGAATTAATCAGATATATAAATAAAATATTACTTTTCAAATTAACATTATAAAATAGTTATTATAAATAACTGAAATCTGGACAATAACAGAAACACCAGCCGAAGAGTCAACTCTGGGCATTGGTCACTCGAATGAGTTTCACGTAGATTCAATTTCTCAGACATTCAGATAATTGACAACAGCGCAAACCTGCTCGGCTGATAACATTTTACTGGACATTTTTCTGAGAAGGCCATATACCATTGAATTTTCCTTTGAATCGATAAAATAAACCTTAGGGTGGTTTGGTACGTTGCAGGTACTCTGTGAAAGGAAAAGATTTTAAAATTTGATGAGGATCATGACAGGCGGAATATTAAATTTAGTAAAATTGTTGAGCTCGGCGACGATAGGGACCAACAGCGAAAACAGTTTGGTCAATATTAAAGATATAACATCTCTTATGTTATAGACTCAATTTTGAGGAAATAGAGTGGGGTGAAAGAGGATCGCTGAAAACTAAGACAAATCTTACTAAAAATTAAGAGTAAATTTGTATTATAAAAGAAAGAGATAAGGGTACACTCCAATATAAATTGTTAGTAACAGACACCTTTGTATCATTTTTTCTCTTTATGGTATGCTTGATGGCTGCTTATTCTGCTTCCTACTTATGTAATCATATCATATTAGGTAGTAACGTAATGTAATTTGTATTTTAAGGACATTTTATCATCATTTTTGTCATCGAGAATAACGTGAATCTCATAGTGCGCGAGTTTTCTGCAAGTTTAAACACGCTCTTGTGTTATAACTCCTTCAAGAAGTAGTTTGTCAGTGTCTACTTCAAGTGATCGCAGGATGCACTATAGCAACACTGTATATACTGTATCTGGAAATGACGTCAGTCAATCACATCATTTAGATTGACAATGAAGTTCCTACACAATGAAGTGTTTTTTCATGTTGGATAACACATGATAGTCAGATGAGACCAAATCAGGAGAATAGGGAGGCTGATCAACCAATTCAAGACCAGATTCGCATTCAGTAGCCATTGAAAGCAAGGGCTTGTGTGCAGAAGCGTTGTCCTAAAGAAACAAGAGCCTTTCGTCAGTTTTGATGGGATTTTCGTCTCGATAGCCTTTCGTAACTGCCTCAGCAAGTCGGTATAGTAATCTCCATTAGCAGTGTGGCCATTATAAAGATAGTCAATAAATACATTGGCATTTGCATCCTAAGAAACTGAGGCCATCACCTTCCTAGTAGACGAAATATCCTTGGCCTTTTTTTGGAGCAGGTGACGAGTGGTGTTTCCACCACATTGCTTGTCCCTGTCTCTGGCTCAAAGTGATGAACACATCACTCACACTGGGTTAGGAAACATTCAAAGAAGTCAGCTGGATCTGCCTCGAACAATGTTACATTTTCCTTTGATGTGATCAGACTGGTGGGCTCTTGATAAGATGTCAGAAGAAATAATACCCACCTCCAATTAAATCAGATCGCATTTTTTTAAATAAAAAGAAGGAAATATTCACCTATACAGTTGTAGACACACTGACAATAGTATTGGTTGTAGACACACTGACAATAGTATAGCATTTTCTCCGATAATACGTTTACATTATCAAGCCAGACCAATCTCTAAAGTCAACTACAGTTGCTAGATGTAGTATCAAGACCATCCCCTGATTATATTCTGTCGTCTTCAAAGGGAAGTTTCACATTTCGGTGATGCTGTTTTAAGTACACTCCGTCCGGGTCATGCTTAGAATGTATTTGTTCCTAGATCGGCCCAATCAGGATCAAACTGGAACCAAAAACAAAATAACACCGGCAGTACATGAGTTAATGCAACTACAGAAATGCTATATCTAAATAGAAGAAGAGATGGTCACGGATGGAGTATCTTTAATGATCTGTTAGATGAGAAATGACAAGAATCTAATAAGCAAGAACAGAATTCTATTGCAGCAAGTTTGATACGAGCAGTATATTAATTAACCGTGTTTATCTATAGTGATTTTATTGTAATTATACGTCGTAGCACACAGTGTGTATAACATTACAGTCTACTGTCTCACTCAATAAGTATATCATTATAGCGTTTAACATTACACTGTGAATATCAATTACAATATATTAACTTAAACATTGAGACTATTCGATATAATACATTATGTTATTTATTACAATGTATTATATTTCCTCAGTAACTGTTTAGTAGCTGTATGTTATTATATACATTACGTATCACATTATTATGTGGTACAATTACATAGTGAGAATATTATAGCATATATACATACATATACACTCTGTGTAAAAACCGGTTTGACAGAAACACAACCACGGATTTACTTGCAGATCTTTACTAATCTAAAGAATATTGTTAGCCTGGTGTACCAACATAGAGCTTATGAAATATTTGCCCTGACCGATAATCCCTCACCAATAACCCTGTTATATATACAGGGGTTGGACAAAATAATTGGAACACGTGTTAAATTCAATGAATATTTATTTAATATGGCGTTGGTCCTCCTTTAGCTTTCTGAACAGCTTCGATGCGTCAGGGAATTGATTCATACAGCTTCCTGACTTCATTGAGAGGGATGGGATCTTGAGCCATTCTTCCTGCAAAACAGGCTGCAGATGTTGCAGACACGACGGTAGAGGGTAAACGACTTCTAACTTGTCGCTCCAAAATACACCACAGATGCTCAATAATATTAAGGTCTGGAGATTGAGGGAGCCATCTTGCTTCATCTTGTCTGACAGTAGGTAAGGTTAGCGAGTAATTTCTCAGTCATTTGCGCCTCAAAGAAGATCAATTTTGTTTTACAATGTGACCACATAATTACGAGTATTTTTGAGTAATTCGTACTTTTGTCTTAGATCTGCTTGAACGATTTGTACATCTCTGCTAGTTCATGGCATCCCACGCCGTCAGCTCGCACAAATTTCTATTCTACACATGTCGCATGGCTTTCCCCTTGTCACTGAATTTCAGTACTCGTTTCATATGAGAATGTAAATCGGGCTGAAACAATATGTTACATGCTAAACAGTCAGTATATCGTCATTCTAATCGCTTAAAGATGTACTTTTTTAACGAACACTCAACAAAATCTGCTAATATTTGAATACGTTGTTATAGCTTATGAAAAATTCTGATTATTAAGAAATAGAGATTCATGAACGATTCAAGAATGGTTTGAACAATCAACAAAGGAAAGTATTAATATGTTATGTCCTTTTGAATGTCTCTAATATCCTTCATTTTCATTAGTTATTTTCTTTCTCTTGTTATCAACACTAAAATAATTTAATCATGAATAATATATTTGTAAACAAGTAGATCAACGTTTGATACACATCACCACCCATTCCCCTTTGTAATTGGGAAAGAATGTTTAGAATAAATTTAACAAATAGGAACCAAAGAAATTCCGTCTATATTAATAAAGACAAAATGTTAGAAACAATTATTTAATTTTAAAAACAATTATTACTTAATATATACAACATTTAAAAAAACAAACACCTTTTTGCTTAGTAATTATTGATAAAAATGTGTACTTCCTTGCTATAGTGATTTTGCGGTGCAAGAGATGACACAAGAATATTCGAATAAACGAACAAGTCTTAAAGGAGCTGCACAAAACAGATGCACCCACGAATTTAGTGGTTGAACTTATCAGTTGGGAGAAAGGTAAGAGTATAGTATATTTGCACTAATATTTTTTTCTTACTCTTCACTATTAAATCATATTTATACTTCGATAAATTAGTGTGGACTTCAAAAACAGAACGACCTATAACACAGAATACACAGAAAAAAATGTTTTAGAACGAAGAACAACACGTCGAGAAATTTGATCTCCAAGTACGCCGATATTTTCACAAGTTATTGCAGCTTTTAAGAAATAGGTTAATGTCTTGATACAAACGGTTCCCAGCTGCTAAATCTACAATATTTTGATATGAAGGAAGTTGTCAACAAACAATCTGCCGAGGGCAGCTTGCAAGAGCTCTATATAATGATATGATGCAACTAGAGAAACAGTGACTGGAATGTATGTGATTCATCTTGTATTTTAAAAACTGCAAGCTAAAGAAAAAATTATTGTCAGCTGTCTCATAGGGCTAAGGCAACACCGAGAAACATACTTACACACCCCCAGATCACACAGAGACACAGACACACATTAATATGTATGTACATATATATATACGGGGATATACAAAAATAAGTATATGCATATATGTATCTAAAGATATACATACACACAAACACACACACATACATGTTAGAAGTTTCATCTTTTATTTTCATATAGAAATAATAAAATACGTAAGCTCATAAACAATCACCGTGCAATGACTAAAGAAAATAGTGTAATGATAGAACATATCAGTCCCCGACCGAAAAAGTAGGTTTTCCCCGTCGCCCCTTTTTTTCCGTCGGGGGCTTATATGCCCGATTATTAGACTATTATATGCCCCAATATCAGACTTTAGTCATTGCACGGTGATCGCTTATAAACTATATGCTTATAAAACACTATTATTATTATTATTTACAGAATTGTAAAAATCGACGCTACTCATCAACTTATCGCATGTTAGTATATGTTTACGTTAGATATATTATGCTTTTCCTTTTATCTTTTACTTGTGTCAGTCACTAGATTGCAGCCATTCTGGAGCACCGCCATGAAAGGTTTAATTGAACAAATTTACCCCGGTACTTTTTTAATTTTTAAGTCTGGCACGTATTTTATCATAATCTTTGTTTTACCGCCACTCAGTTAATTCGGCGCCATACTTCGATAAAATTACACTTCATGTTTCAACACAATGTTCTCCTCAAAATATTTAGATGCTTATATAGTTTATGCATATTTGTGCGTGTGTGTGTGTATACATATGTATAGATATATATATATATACATATATACATACATACACACGAATTTATGTATGTATATATATATATATATATATATATATATATATATATATATGTTTATATATGTATATATATATACATACATACA
>NC_068990.1:80020425-80021070 GCF_001194135.2 Octopus bimaculoides | reverse complement strand
CAGCCCTTGTTCTTGCGAAATATTGATATCCCTTTCACCATTATGTAAGAGAGAACTGGAAAAGATATCTGGATGACTGCTTTATCATTTGGAAGGAGACCATTGATAAACTTTTGGAATTCAAATCAATGCTAAATTATATAAACCCAAAATTCACAATGGAATATAGCAAAGAACAGCTCCCTTTCTTGGTTATTATGATAAAAAAGTCAACAATCAAATTATAAATGACACTATTATAGGTACGAGTGTATGTATGCAAATGCATATGAAGAAATACGCCTTTGTGTTCGTGTGCAGTCGTGTTAATTTTGATTTACAGTTGTAATGATAGAACATATCAGTCCCCGACCGAAAAAGTAGGTTTTCCCCGTCGCCCCTTTTTTTCCGTCGGGGGCTTATATGCCCGATTATTAGACTATTATATGCCCCAATATCAGACTTTAGTCATTGCACGGTGATCGCTTATAAACTATATGCTTATAAAACACTATTATTATTATATAGAGTATCTACCAAAAACATTATTAGCACTTAAGGGTTTTTGACCTAGTTTTTTTTTTTAATTATCGTGCCCTATTAAATTACTTATGTTCGTAAATACTACGCATTATCGCGAGTTTTTCAAAATAACCAGTAACCTTG
>NC_068990.1:80018819-80020124 GCF_001194135.2 Octopus bimaculoides | reverse complement strand
ACACACACACACACACACACATACACGCACACACACACACACACACACACACACACACACACACACACACACGCCAGACGTTGCTGTACAATGTTTTTATTGGATTTGCTTAGAGGATTTTGTCGTTTTAATCTTATATCCTCTGCAGAATCAGACAATTTTGGTCTAGTATCTTGACAGCTATGCGATACTTTTCATGTTTCATAGTCATATAGAACTATTGACAAGATTATTGCACTATAATTAAACATTTATGCCCGTACTGATGCTAGTAGCTTGCCAGGTTCAGCGTACACAGTGCAATAGATTCCCTACGTTGCGGATTTTATCTTTGCATTAACTCCTATTTTCGTCTAAGTATTATCTTCCTTTCAACTTCTACTTCTTTTTCTTTCTCTTAGTAGTTACAACAACGAAAATTGATTACGTCATTTTCTCTAAACTTGAATGTATACTTTTCATATTTAAATTTTTTGCGTTTCAATAATTTTTCTCTGATTTTACTCAATCTCAAGTTTGATGGACATATAGTGGTACGGAAGCCGACTCAAGAAATCTCTAGTGAGACTTTTTATTGAAGTACCTGAAGAGACCCAGAGCGAGTCGAAACATGTGTTGTACCCAATAAAGTCTATTACACATTCCATCTCTGTTACCCCACCGCCACTACGAAGTCCCTGCAGTAAATCTACGGACAACAACAGGTAATCGAAACTGTGCCGGTGCTTTACTCACCATCCATTAATACATTTTCTAAAGTTTCTCCAGTATACATATATATATATTGCCAGACTAACGTGGCAGTCCAGAGAAATGGGACGAATGCTGCTGTTGATTAGCTCCTAGAGGCGATCGCTTCTAGCTAGCTAGCTATATGACGAACGAACTTGCGTCCATAAACCTTCGAAGAAGGGAGGTTATCAACTTCCCTTTGCTGGCTAGGCATCCACAGACCGGTATCGTATTATTTCCCCCTTATCAATGTGGAGCAGCCGAGTCCAGCAGGGGTCGTTGTTTCCCTCTTTTCGAAGGTTTTCTTTATATATATTCAGTACTGCTTCTGTATCTCTCCTTTAGAGAGATTTAGAAATTATGACATTTCTATTTTTGAATATCAGTGCATGTATTTCACTGAATATATATAAACAAAATCTTCGAACAGAGGTCAACAGCGATCCCTGCTGGACTCGGCTGCTACATATTGATAGCGGGAAACTACCCCGAAACAGGTCTGTGGATGCCGAGCCAGCAAAGGGAAGTTGACATATATATATATATATATATATATATATATATATATATATA
>NC_068990.1:80016467-80017569 GCF_001194135.2 Octopus bimaculoides | reverse complement strand
TTTGAATAGTATATTGAATTGAAAAGCAAATACATGTGGACTGTGTTTGTATATATGTGTTTAGAAAAGCATATATATATGTATATATATATATACATATATATATATACATATATGCACTCGCGGCAGAAATATCAGGTACAGACACCCCTGTACGGAATCTTGATATTCAATATCTAATTAATATTGTTTGGGTGTGCAGATTATACCGAACTCCCCAGGTGCCTCAATTTAAGTACCTAAATCAACTGAATCGTAATTTTATATGTATGTATGTATCTTTCTATCTATCTATAGATAGATAGATAGAAAGATAGATAGATAGATCTTAACGCTTTTAACGCTCGGGAAATTAGAAAGTCTTTTACGTTTCGAGCCTACGCTCTTCAACAGAAAGCAACACAGAAATAAGCAGAGAGAGAAAATAAAAAAAGGTTTAGTGTCTAGCGTTCTATCGTGGCTGGTAGTGATCTTCGTATGAGAATAGCCGAGTCGTGCCGATGCCACTGAAGGGGCTACGAGGAAAAAGCCAAAACTGATCGATTAATCTGGTGATATCTCGTATCTCGACAGCTGCTTTCGGGCGATTACGGTCTCTGTCAGCACGGATGCATACAATTATGTGCTCTGACTACGACATTGGACCGTTTAGCTCTTATTTCTAGCAATTTAGGTGTTCCTAACACCCTTAGTCATATTTAATGACGGTTATAGACCTTTTTGGTACACACACACTCACACACACATATTTATTTAATTTGCTTTGCGGGAAGGACTGTTTTAACGAAGTCGCATCTTGTCCTTACCTTCGAAACGCGGGGTAGATGAAACAGGGGACAATTGATGAAGGGGATCTTCTTTATGTTGCATGCCTCGTTTCTCTCTTTGTTTCTTTTTCGTTGTTCGAAAAAAGTTCCTTTTCTATGCTTTTGTTTTTATGTTTTTTATGTTTTCGTTCCTCATTGTATCTACGTTTTTATTTATGTCCTGTACCCATATACGCATGTATATATACATATATATGTAGGTATGTACATATACGTATGTATATATGCATATTTATATATTATTTACATAATTATATATATATATATATATATAT
>NC_068990.1:80010273-80015626 GCF_001194135.2 Octopus bimaculoides | reverse complement strand
ATTTTAGAATGACAATATACTAAGTGTAAAGGCGGCGAGCTGGCAGAAACGTTAGCACGCCGGGCAAAATGCTTAGCGGTATTCCATCTGTTTTTATGTTCTGAGTTCAAATTCCACTGAAGTCGACTATTTGCTAACTTTTCCGATGGCACGCAGATGTCGATGAATGGTCGAATGACTAAATCTAAGCTTCTCTGCTAGTTCTTCAACAGTTACGATGGGATTTTCTTCCACCAGTGTTTGCAGGACGTCCTCGTCGAGCTCTACAGATCTTTCAGGACGCGGCTTGGCTTCTAGGCTGTAGTTTCCGACTCAGAATTTCTGGAACCACAATTGACACTGGCTTACGCTTATTGTCTAATCCCCGTATACTGCGTTAATATTCTTCGCACTTTCCGTTCCGTTGTTGCCTTAATTGAACTCATGAAGCAAAATATGCCCCGAATATGCTCCTTTGCCACTTCCATTATAGCTTTGAAAAAATAACTGTTAAAATTGAACTGCACCATTTAAAACGTGCACTAAGAATAAGTACAAGATAAAATTACTACCTGCTTTTATAGCAAGGTGTTGCAAATAGTTTATCCCGTCCCCCTCCGACTTTTAATTCATTGAATTGAAAAAAACTGCATTATTTGTGGGATGACCCAATATTTTATAGAAATGCCATTGGAAGAAGTATTCATATTGACTGACGTGATAGGTTGAAATTGTTGAACGGATCATGATGATGATGCATTAACTTTTGCAAAGAGTCCATCATGGCACAGCTTAGATAATGTTCTAATGGTTTTTTTTTTCCTTGGACTTTGTGCTTGGTGCACAGCAATTTCTTAAGGAAAGGACGACAATGTACCAGAAAACCTCATTGTTGAGAAACTCTCTCTTTGCTGAAATTGGGTAATTTTGTCCCGCTTTTCTTTCCTTCAGAAAAGCAAGCATTGCAGTATCGGTTCCTATAGTGGTATATTTGGAGACATAAAAGACGGAATTAATAAATGCATTCAATCTCTTTACAAATAGTTTTGGAAAGCGCTATTTAACTTGTTTTAGGATTTCTTTTCTGTGCAAAGTGACTTCTTGTAAGGGCAACTAAAATACATGTGAACCATCTACTTATTAACAATGCTGAAGAACGCCACCCTCTGCTTAAGTCTAGAAGTACTATGGTTAATAATGGAAGCAATTTGAGTGATGTCAATATTATCTAAACCAGATACAAATGTGTGCATATGGCAAGTCTTTTTTCCCTTGGTATAATTGATAAAAACATCATTTTTAGCCGATTTTTGTAAAAGAAATGACTTAATTGTAACTGAAATTTAAACTCATATCTACAAATATTGCCTCCTCGTTCAAATTAATTAAAATAAGCTGTTATGTCATAATCAGGAGAGGCAGCTCTATATTAATGAAGTCTCAGCTAAAAACTAGCACATTGTTACAGAGTTCAGAGGAAGAGAAGGGTGGAGAAAAAGAACTGATAGTATTAATATTACATTAGTGGCTTATATGCAACAAAAGATGGGACAACATGCGACAAAGAGGAAACTGGTAAAGATAAGAACTCAGACAGAGAAATAGCAAACAATTAGGTAGAACAAGAGACAGGAGAAATTTAATAGTTGGGGGCAGTAGAAACGGCAGAGAATAGTAAAACACATATTTAGCAGTGGTGCTAGGAGAGAAGATTACTGCTCATACAAAAGAAGGCGAGAAGATTATGAACATACACAAATTTTCTCAAATATATGTGTATGTATGTGTGTTCATGTGTGCGTGTGCTGTGTATGTGTATTTATGTATGCGTGCATGTATGTATGTGCATATGTGTGTACATGTGTACGTATGTATGTAAGTATGTATGTATGCATTATGTGAGTATGTATGAATATATTAGAAGCCTGCAACATGTGGTACATATATTTATTCCGTTCCAGTATTTCTCATAGCCTTACTCGTAAGATGAGATGGCGAGCAACTGCTTACGTGACTGGTTTTGTGGACATCCATCAAACTACATGTCCAAACATTTTTCTCTCATATAAGAGAGAGATAGTGTGTGTGTATGCGTATGTTTTTGTGCGCGTGCGTGCGTGTGTTTGTACATATATAAATGTATATGTGCGTGTATGTGAGTTTGTATGTATATATAGATGTATGTATGTATGTATATGGCCGTATGGATGCGAATATTTATATGATAATATTTATCTATAAGTATGTGATACTCTTCTGTCCCTTCCTCCTTGTTCCACTTCCTCCCTCCACCATCCTCTCTATCTATTTATCTATCTGTCTTCCTCTATCTTTCTATCTATCCCTCTGTCCTGGCCTCTACTTCACTGCTATACCCTTCTGTCCCTTCCTCCTTGTTCCACTTCCTCCCTCCACCATCCTCTCTGCTCTCGTGTGACCTGTGGTCAACTTTCTTTTCACTCCAGCCGCTGTGAAGGCAAGACGAACTACTAGCGTTCTACCTCAGATTCGCGTTTGGCCGTACGGCTTTTGAATGTTGTTTTCACTGTCCAATTTTTCCTGTCTTGGTTTGTGTTTGCCACCTTGGAATCCTCTGTGTAGTGGGTTGATCCACTACTCAGGAAGAGACTATTCTAGAGTACAGTCTGTCTTATCTTCGAAACGTCTAGTTAAAATAGAGACAGCTGATGAAGGGATATTCCAAGTGGCTTTCCGTTTTCCTATGTGTTCGTTCCGTTGTCTGTAGTTCATTGTTCTAACGTCCTGTACCCTGATATGCATATATACATACACATGTAGATGTAAGTATGTACATATATGTGTGTATACATGTATATATATTCTTTGTATTATATATATATATATATATATATATATATATATATGTCCAGTATACGCAATTGAAGCAGTATTTAATTAAAATAAGCAAACCAGCTACTGCAGCATTTGAAAATCCATACATGTGTATGTTATTATGCTTTTTATGGATATATGCGTATTAGTTTGCGAACGTGACAGTGTGCGCGCGTGTGTGTATGCGTGCGTGTACGTGTGTGTGTGTTTGTGTGTGTGTGTGTGTGTGTGTGTGTGTGTGTGTGTTTGTGTGTGTGTGTGTGTGTGCAGCAAAATTCAATATATCTGAGACGCCATTTTGCCAGTACATATTTTATCCCGTTATTTGTAAGTAATTGTATCTATGTTTATTCGTCTCTTACCACTATTTAGTAGGACGACTGTTTCAAGATTTGTATGTGCGTGTGAATAGATATGTATGCCTGTATGACCAGTATTATGAAATATCACATAATATTGTAAAATCTAATAGACATACGCTAATATGCAATAATCTAGAGTCATTCTCTCTTGGTAATAACGGGTTTGAATGTCTGGTCACGTTAACACATCCATGACCTTTAAGTTCTATATGAACAAATGAGTAAAGCCTTCAAGCCAGGGATTGATAAACTACAAATTTTGTCTGCAGGCCGTTTCACTCAACCCAACAACTACATTGACTATGCGGCGTTGCGTACAAATTAGACCTTACAGCCTTCTAAAGAAAGGTACTTTCGCAGATGTGGTCCCTTAAATACTGGAAAGACAGGATGGTTTTAAAACAAGGCCTTTCAACATACATATGTCCAATAGATAATTGTTTGTATTGGGCTATAAGACAAAGTATAGCTCACACCCCACCGTATTATTCTAAATCTCTTAGCTAACGGATCGTTTAACATGCTTACTAGTGTAGTTGTGTTTTTATAAGATTTATACCTGGTTGATGTAAATGTGGAGTTAGCAGGAAATTTGTCAAAGAATTCGGAGTCTAAGTAGGAATTTGATATAGTTTAAACAACTGCTTTGGCCCAAACCAGGGAAACCAAAATTAAATGGTGAAATATATTGGAATTCTGTTTCTGCGACTGGTTTCAAACCATTAGTCACCTACTTTAGCCATGATTAGATTCTCGTTGTTGTTTGGACGATTTGAGAAATAAAAAAAATAATAATGAACAACAATACGTAAAAAAGTGGGAAGTTTTGATTGAGACACAGAATAAACTATGTTACAAGAACGATTATACGGAGAATGTACATGCCTAGTCTTAAATACTGCGAAATAGCGAAGATAAATTTTGATTCCAGTCACTATCATTTCACCATGCGTGCATACACACACACACACACACACACACACACACACACACACACATATATATATATATATATATATATATGTATATATATAAGGCGCGGTTAATAAGTTGTCGTCTAAATTGCGCAAAAATGAAAATAACACTGACATCTCATTTTAACAGATATTTTACGGTTTGTCAGCAATTCTCTTGTCAAGGGAACATGTAAGATATACGTATATGCTTATGTGTGTGAGATTATGGATGTACGTGTGTGTACGTGGATGTGTGTGCATGTGTGTTTATGCGAAATACTCTGGTCATGTAAGCGTATTCTAATTGGCTGCTCTTCAGTTTCACAAAGAATAAATCCGTGTTTAAATTATCAGGCGTAGTAATTGATACAAACGTTGCTGTGGTAAGATATTAACACAGTAACATCATATTTCTTCTTTCTCCTTGACATCATCCAACTAAATCGGAAATTATTTGGCAAACTCTGTAGTCATAGTCACCCATACACACAGTCAGTCACTCAGATACGCACACACATATATATACATATGTATGTATGTTTATAAGTGCGTGTGTATTGGCATATGTCTGTGACCAAGTTATAGCTATAACTTCCTAGTATTAGGGAAGGATTACGCGGGTATCCTTAAAGGCTTGTGGAACATGTTAGCGGTTAATAGCGTAGAATTGTTGGCAATCCGAAGTTGTTTCAGATTTCGTGTATGGTTGTTGTTGCAGAACAATTGAGAAGTGTATTAACGGCAAGTGGTTTCAATTTAGTCAGCTGAGAATCTCGCTCTGGCAACAGAGTGAGATTAAGCGCAGCTCTTATTAATGCATGCATTTACATACAATGTAACAACCAGAATTTTTCTCACTTCTTGAAAATTTACTACTATTCTGAGCCTCAGTGTTAATACAAATTTTAGTATATAAATATATGTAGAAGTATACGAGGTGTGTTCAAAATGTATTCGGGTTTACTGTTTCTCCTCTAAAGTAGTCCTGCGTAGACAATATCCTTTAGATGGGAGCTGACGCCAACCTTTCCTGCGCGTGCCTGAAAATTTGCGCGCCGTTTGGCTGCGTCGATTCTCTGTTTTTACGCCGTATGACTGTTTACTGGTAACATAGCCAAAACTTTTGGCAGACTCCATCTTCAAATTGTGAATATTACAATTGTATGTATATGTGGTGCATATATATATATATATATATATATA
>NC_068990.1:80008368-80009672 GCF_001194135.2 Octopus bimaculoides | reverse complement strand
TATATATATATATATATATATATATATATATATATATATATGCATACATATGTTTATATATACTTGTATGTGAGTAAATATGTATATATGTATACGTATAAATATATATATGTATTTATATATGTATACCTATACACACATATACACACACACACACACATATATATATCCATGCAACTAAGAGGAAGCTAGGATGTATAATTAGTTTCAATAGCAAGAATTAATCACTGAGACTGCACAACAAATTAAATGAACAGTAAGTTTCTGCCATTCTTCCTGTTTGCTTAATTGAGAGAGACATTAAAATTATATTTATATATACGAGTGTGTGTGCGTGTATGTATATATGTATGCATGCATATATGTATGTATGTATATGATGACATGCCATGTCAGAAGTCTTCAATCGATCAGGTCAAGTCAATGAACGTTGTTTACTCAATTATGGATAGTCCATCATGTGAAGCCAGTTTAGAAACCTGCAGTCAATAAGTTGTGCCATGATGTCTGTTTTTAATTCCTAGGGCATTACGCCATCAAATTAAATGTTGTCAATATTTTAAGAGCGTCTGTGGTTGATTGGTAAGTCGCTTAAAACTAAAACTTCGTTAAACATTTGAATCATTTAAATATATATGAGTGTTGATGTACTTAAGAGTCTTAAGTTTCCTGTCAGATAGAATCAGGTCAACAGTCACGAATAGAGTCTTAAGATGGTCATTTATAAATGATTACCTTGGCCGTAACGTTTGTTCTCTCAGACAACTCTCCTTTGCAATAAAGTCTCATTATAAACCAATTCAGAAAATCAATGGAAATTTATTTTTCTTTTCTTTTGTTTGCTTGTTTCTTCTTTCTGGTGGAGCGTATGAGGATAAATTCACAGGCACAAGCATATATGCAGACATACATATATAGGCATGTATGGACACATACAGATACACAACAGCGTGTGAGTGTGTACTAAATTGAATATGCATCACTGTCTCAAAATCTATGCAAGTATATATGTGCTATTTTTTACGATTTGTAGAAAGAGAAATATCGTATCATTAACGAAACACTCAATAATAAAGGATAGTTTAGTTACTAACGTGTTCCTTGGCTCATCTACTGAGTGATGATTTATTGGGTGATCTACTTGTAAAATAGAAAATTCATTGACTGTTTTGGTGCACATGTAATTAGTTTATCGGCGAATTTACCTCGTAGAGAGTGATAGTTGCATTCCTGGTGGCAGTAAACGCTTCAACCCTTATGTGTATATATATATATATATACATATATATATATATATATATATA
>NC_068990.1:80007169-80008098 GCF_001194135.2 Octopus bimaculoides | reverse complement strand
ATATATATACAATTAGATGAACTGAGGTAGGAATAAAGGTAATAAAAGTCATTATTGTAAGTTATTAAAGAAATTTACAAGCATATATATGTGTGTGTGTGTGTATATATATATATATAGATAGATAGATAGATAGATAGATAGATAGATAGATAGATAGATAGATAGATAGATAGATAGATAGATAGATAGATATACATATATATATATACGTATACATATATATCCATCACTACAAATCATATTGCGCATACTCTACACAACATACTAAACTCCAGAATTACATCGGAAACAACAAACCAAGATCAGCAAAGCCAGCCTGATGTAGTGTTCGAAAACAATTTTACAACTCAGTTTTCTATGCTGCACTCATAACAGGAACAGAAGAGTGCAGCTGACGGATCAGTTGATGCTTGCATAAGACTATTGAAAACATCATGGTAAATATTAATGATGACAGTGATTATATTTTTTAATTAGGAATATGGCGTTTGAATTGCTTCCAATAAATACTGAAACGTATTGAGAAGCCTCTGGAGCTATGAAAAGAAATGCCACTCCCTCAAGATTTGAAATCAGAACATTCATAAAGAGGAGACTAAACACCAATTCTATAGTTCAAATGTCTTCATAATTAAAAAAGAAAATGGAGCTGATTGCCAACATTACTACAAATAAGAACATTTAATAAAGTCAACACCAGTGTTAGCTGATATGTACTTCTTTGGTACCTCTTTAGTGTTGATTAGATTTGGATGACAGAGTTGTGCTCTGTACCTTCGTAAAGAGACCAATTAGATCAACATACACACTGTTCTTTTTTAATATATTGTATATATGTGTGTGAAGTGTGTCTGTGAGTATGAGCAGCTATAACACATTATATTATATATATGTGTGTGTATATATATATATATATATATATATAT
>NC_068990.1:80004071-80006833 GCF_001194135.2 Octopus bimaculoides | reverse complement strand
TATATATATATATATATATATATATATATATGCAAGTGTGTATATCTTCAAATATTTCAGGCACAGAAGGGCCACCATCAGAAGTCAAAGGCTTAAAGATATGTTAGCTTACGTAGATCCTGCCATGTTGACAGCATGCGCATATAGATAGATAGATAGATAGATAGATAGATAGATAGATAGATAGATACATACATACATACATACATACATACATACATACATACATTGATAGATAGATATATGCATAGACAGATAGAAACGAATACAAATATTTATGACAGTTTGCATATATGCGAGTGTGGGTTTTTTTATGAGTGTACATTATTTCATATACACATCATATTGTTTTATTCCGATTTTTTTTTGTGTAAATTCAGATCATCAATAGGTTGACAGAAGTTATGGCGAAAAGATGTCGTACTAGATATACCTCCGTTCATTCTCTATGGTAGAGAATAGAAACTGATGTAAAAACAAATGAAACGGTTCCTAAACAGATGTTGTAAGATAAATATTGTTGGAGCGAGACCATGATTGCGTGCACGCATGAATGGACCTTGTTTTGCAAACAATAATACACATCAGAACTAAAGCAGGATATTGAAAATTGGAGCGGATATTAAAACTTTGAATGGGAACTGAATATGTGATAGTAAAGAATAATAAAAGTAAACTGGTGAAAATAACTAATCACTCTTCATTACTACTGTATTTTGTGTCTGGAGGTTGTTTTATAGTCGGAATATTGTTACTGTGCTCAAGTATATGAAAGAGACAAAAGAATTAAATAACATTAGAGAAAAAAGAAATAAAATGTTAAAATAATTATTCTGGCCTGGAGTATGTTAGTACTTTTTTAATTCTTTCTGTGTAACTTTTTCTACATTTTATTGAATTTTTATTTAGGACTATTTGTTTTTATTTTGTTGTATTTTACTCCGTATTTATTTGGTTTCGATTAAAACTAGAAATAGCTGGCCTTTTTTCAAATAGGAACATTATTCGTTTCTATCACTTCGTCTTTCGATTAGAATATATTTCTGTGGCCACTTTTCTCTAAGTTGTTCACTTTATTTCAATGGGATTAACAACATAATGATAACCCCATTTAACCTACTCCACGCATTTTTGTACAAATCCGCCTCTTTCTTGGCATATAAAATAGTTTTCGTACGTTAAACCAATTGGTGTACTCGTAACAAACCACACCGCTTCACATCTTACCCCCTTTCATGGTTGAGGTGTCTGTTGAAAGGTATCTTCAAGTCATCTCTTTTAAACTTTAGGATACAACAGGAACCGGCTTCTGGCAGGTTTGTTATTCATTTCTTCACTGCATCTTCCATAATGTTAACCAGCTGTTTCATAACCATCATGTAGAAGCTGAACCATCTCATGCTGAAACGTTGTCATTAATTACACACGGCAGGATACATAGCAATTATGATAATAATCCCTTTTGTGTCAGCACAAAGCAAATATTTATAGAAGGATCCAATATATTTTGCTGCTCGTTGTATCGTCACTGAATGAAAATCTCAGAAAACATCCAATTATTTCTATACCCTCTGTTCTATCTCATTATCAATCCAACGTAGATTTCCCAAAAGGAGTACTACGTGTACTTCTATTTTTGCAGCAAATATTTTTATGCTTTATTCGGTGACATGCATACTATTTCAAACCACCGAATTGTTTAGTTTCAAATCTTAGTAAAATTAGCTTTTGAGTTGTATGTGCAAGGGAGATTCGTTCCAATTAATTGCATAATTTATTTTTATTGCACTGTTCACAAAAGTTAATTTACAATTACCATTTATTTCACTTGATACTTAAAAGATTCTGGAAGCTTCTGTTAACGTGATTAGTCAGAATGACACCACTTCGAACGTCATGGTTGCAAACAACCGATGTCAAGCATGTCATATTTAAGCTATTTTAACCTTTCAATAAATTATAGAATGTTGAAGTACATTTTCGGGGATATTTGTATTTTATTTTTAATTGAGAAATAAACTTCTTCAATGTATGAGTCATCATTAGCGATAAAGATATGTTAAAAGCTAGTTTTGCATCTACTGGTGGAAAGAAATTATTTAGTTGCTTTCGATATCGATTTTTTCACCTGAGATTGAGCCAATTGAAATGTCTTTAATGACAATGACACAAGTTGTTATCACCGAGTAAATCGAGATATTTGAAAGTCATGATATTGTCGTGGTGTATGAGTCTAGTTTCACTTAGTTATCAAAGAATATGGAAGAGAATTGAAAAACCTCGTAGGATATGCATACAGCTAAATGCTGTGCTAACAAGGCGAAATATAAGCATGTGAATATACAAAGTACTGTATGGAGAAAGAATATTCTTGCTATATTATAAAAGAAAGCGCTATGTAATCTATGCATGTCTGACTACCCACAATACCTTACGACTAGCAATATAATGAAAACTTGTACAATGCGAATTCGGATATTTGAATACTGAATAAGGATTTCAATCACTGAGGCTATGCATTAAAGCGGAATCGAATGTAATGTTGTTCATATAGTATTTTCCACCGATTATCATTTTGTTTTTGGTTTTGGTTTTTTTTTTTATATTTTAAAGTAATTTTCAAAAAGGACTGTAAAAATTGAAATAAATAAAAGTAATTTTATAATGATTGAAACACCGATATAAATATTTCTTGAAAACTAATCATTCAGTTTTATATTTTGCATTAACAATCTTCCTTATTCTTAATAAGGTGAATATAT
>NC_068990.1:79992939-80004061 GCF_001194135.2 Octopus bimaculoides | reverse complement strand
CATATATATATATTTATGTATAATTTTACTAAGTCTTTATTATGTTCCTCCTATGGTTATCTTTCTTAGAGAGATTTAATGACCTTCGTCTCTTTCTCTCAGTGTATATTTGATATATAGAAATATTCTTTACCACTTAATTCTTCTAAATCTATAGCAACAACGAAGCAATATCTTATCTACTACATTGTCATCATTATTGCCGTTTGATGGGCGCTTTCTCATGATTGCTTTTTTGATAGCTGAAATCATAATTAACTTTTGGTTATTAATCCTGTAAGAAGGAAAATATGAAATCGTATAATATGAGACAGTACATATTGTGGGAGTAGAAGAGTAAAATCTGTAATCACTAACAATATATTAGTAAAATAAAGAAAAGAAGAAATTAGGAAAATAAAAACATGTAAAAATTCGGTATTCTTAAGAATAATATAGATTCACACACTCTTACTGGATAGTAAACATTTAATATGTGTGTATCTGTCTACACACACTCAGACATACACGCATATATATATATATATATATATATATATTTGTTTATATATATATATATATGCACAAGCGTGGCTTTATGCTAAGAAGTTTGCTTCCCAGCCACATGGATAGGGGGTTAAGACCTGCTACATGACACCTTGAGTAGATGTCTTCTGCTGTAGCCCTTGGCCGACTAAAGCGTTGTGAGTGGGTTTAGTAGACGGAAACTGATAGATAGATAGATAGATAGATAGATAGATAGATAGATAGATAGATAGATAGATAGATAGATAGATAGATAGATAGATAAAACAGTATTAACGTATAATTTTTAATAATATTGGACCCATAAGCAGACGAGACAATGCATAATAAATGTAATAAATCTTTAAAACTTTGCTGTCAAAAATATTCCATAGTTGCTGCAAACTTTGGCCTTGTATATTAAAGACTAAATAAAAATTATGGCCAGCATAGAGAAGTGTGCAGACGTTGAACAGCTTTTGTGTCAAATAGAATCTTTCTAAATATATTACTTAATTAATTCATATTTTTTAATTTAGTAAATTATATTCTAATTTAAAGCTTCGTACATGATGTTATACGGATACATTTAGGTATTCATGTGTCTGTGTATATGCTTGTGTATGCGTGTGTGACATTTTTATGGTTAAGTGAGAGGATGAATGGCAACTCTCAAGAATATTTGTAAAGCTTCTCAGGCTGGTGAAAGAAATGGTGAAAGTTATCACAAGATCAGTACTTGATCGGAATGCTTGTAACAATATAGATTCCACTATCAGCACTATCTACTAAACGTGATACGAACAGGGCCAGCCTTGCTGAATTTGAAATACAGGAATACCCCCACTGTGTAGGATAATGCGTTCCCGAAAACTTATCCTATCACGAAATTCTGTTTCTCGAAATTGATTTTCATATCATAAAGTGGTAATGCGTCCCAGCTGATATTTTCCATGGTTTTAAAAAAAAACAGCAACATGACTACTTTTATAAAATACAGTGAAATATGTTTACATAAGACCATTTGAAAAAAGAACGTTTGCAAATAAATAAGAATCGTAATGTCGTAATAGGGCACGTTCTTATAAAACATGTTGACTACAGTGAGAGGGATGATCGTGGAATGAGAGTTACCTGGAGAATGAGGGACATTATCGTCAATCTAATAGTTCATCATCATCAGCATCCGCTTGATGGACGAAAATACGTATCCAAAATTGTTTGATGTTTGTGGACATCATCCCTGTGTATAATTGTGTGGCCATGCTGGGGACCACCGTTAGTTTTGTCACACTTTTATTACCTGAAACCGCTTTTGACATGTGGCTTTTGGTACATGAGGAAGTTTGAAGTTTCTGCCTCCTTTGCATTTTCTGCTACGAGATAGGTTCATCCGGAACTCTTCGGAGAAGGAAGAAAATCCATTTTTATTTTGAAGACTCCTGCATCTGCTCGTGGTAGGTCTATAAATCTTTTGGGGAGAGGATATTGGTGAGCTGTGGGGAATTGAAACCCAAGCTATTGCAGTACCTGGTTCTGTATCTTGATGGCGATGTTGGGATTGTTGGCACTAAGCACTGGCTTCTCGCTCTGGTATTTGTGTGACTTTCGATATCAAACAATGTTCGAAACGATAGTCCCAGAGTCGAGTACAGTGTGTGATTGATATGACAACAACACCTCGTTTCATGTGCATATCACCAAGATGGTGACAATGTGCAGGCAAATGACCGGATGGATGCTTAAAACATTCAGAACAATGGATAAGAAACTATGCTGTTTTATGGGGAACATTTGTCCTCAGCTATCTGAACTAGGTGACACGGATGTATACTGCAACTCCATCGTAGTTCCTTTCTCTTCTTTTGTCTGTTCGTAATACATCCTAATTCAATACATGTACTTCTACATCTACTACATCATATCTAAGATGTGTTTCCACCACTGCAATGCATAAAGCATTATTACATGTAGCGAGGTCTTTCAGAAAAGAGGTTTTTGTTTTATTGAAGTACGTCTGATATTCAATAATACAGGTCTGATGCCAGAGCTTGTGTTAGAGGTCGTTATCCGGTATCTGTTGACTGGGGTGCACTTGTGCTGAGATGGGCGTGGTTCCGGGCCTGTGTTTGATGCGTCCAGGTCTTTTTCCTTCGTGTTCCATGATTAAAGTTGGTATCAATAAAAACAGCAGATCTACAAATGCCAACCGTCTAGTGGAATTTCCGCTTCTGTATTCTCTGCTTCTTATTGTTCTAAGAACATCTCTCTTCTGTAAATAAACATTCTCTACGTGACACTAGGCACTCAACCATACCAGCTTGTATAAGTTCGAGCTCTGCATCATTTGCAACTTTCCGTCTTTCAAATGCTCCAACAAGGCTTCGGTCGGTCCGGTGTTATAGTAGAGGAAACTTGGCCAAGTTGCCAAGTAGTGGCACTGAATCCGGAACCATATGATTGGGAAGCATGCTTCTTCTACATGTGTGTGTGTGTGTGTGTGTGTGTGTGCGTGCGCATGTGGGCGCATGTAAAGTATGTATGTTTGCTTGTGTATCCGGGAAAAGACTCACATGGCAGTATTTATGAAGCATCCATACATATTTGATTTTCAGTCACTAAAATCGCTTTAACATATTTTATCGAATTCTTTCAAACTAAGACAAATGATGTTCAAGTGAACGTTTCCTGAAACAGCAGAACATTGACAACATATTTAAGTTGTCACAAGATAAATGACTTTCGTATTATTAATACTGTTACATAACCGAATACCAGAATATTATGTCTGTGGGTTCCGTTTTAACTACTTGTTAAATATTTCTTCATTCTCTTTTAGATCTTCTTTAGTCGAGTCGTTGTCTTACGCATCCAAAGAGCAATGCATAAAAATGAAACGACAGTATATTTAAAAGGAAATTTATCTCACTCTCTCCCTGCACAAATAACAAATAAAAGTATTGATAGTATTTTCAGAACTGTTAAAACATGTTTTACAATACTCTACATGTAGGTAATAATGACAAAGCAAACATATAAACGACATGATAGAAATCAACAACAAAAATGAGACGATGTCATGATTCTGAAGAAAAGGAAAATTATATTCACGAATATATGTGCAATTGAGACTTGTATGGAGATTCATACATATTTAAATTTTCGAGTGACCAAATAGCATGGCTGTAGCAGCTTTCAAGCTGTTCACTTATTTCATCACTTACGCCATTATATCTTACAAGTAGACACCGCGTGTCAATGTGACGTGTGCTCAAATGTAATAGAAGTATGTGCGATAAGCATTCAAAAATATTACGTAGTTTACGTACTTACGTATAGACACACACACGCATACAGGCACACGCACACACACACACACACACACACACACACACACACACACACACACACACACACACACACACACACACACATGCACACACATACAGACGTACGATTTTTTCGCCATTGGAAGAAGATCTGGTTTCTTACTCGGAAAAAATTTCTCTTTTATTGAAATTTAGACAGCGTCAACACGTTAGTCTTGTATGTGAATGTTTATGTAAGCATGCATGTAGACAAGTACTCATACATGTAGACATGTACTAATGTATGAATATATATACGTATATGTACACGTACACATCAGTGCATGCACGGATGTCATTGCACATATGAATATCATTATATGGATGTCATTGCATATATGGCATTATGTATATATGTATGTGTGTATATATTAGACATTAAAAACAATTCCCGATAGAAAATATAGGATAGCAAAACGACTCACATAAGACAGTAAGGCGATACAGTATATTTTCTCTTTGTTTTCTATATGCATGTATCTTTCTCTTTGTGCTTCAGAACCGGGTTTCATTTTTTGTTTTGTTTTGTTTTTGTTTTTTGTTTTGTTTTTTGTTTTTGTTTTTGTTTTTTGGCATCTCTGTTACCTAGCATTTCGGCAAAAAGAGCTCGGTTGAATAAGTACCATGCTTTGAAAAATTATTTGATTTGTTCCACTAAACCCTTGCAGGAGATACCCCAGTATGGCCGCAATCCAATGACTGAAATAAATGAAAGACAATAAATATATGCATACATGAAAGATATATTGTATACGTTACGTGGTTGTGCATATAATATTGAAAACTGTTGATGATTCTTGTAGTTTTCAGGATGTTGATCTCCGCAAATAGAATGCACAAATTAAATTTGATGTTAATATTGATTATTAGACAACAAGGAATTTAGATTGGTATGTTTAAAGCTACCAAAAGTTTGATAAATGTAAGTATCTCTTGTCTTCTAATGCCAATGTGAATAGAGAGATAAACGTAAGACGAAGTATTTTTCCTCAGAAAAATTGAGACGGTCGAGGAAGTTAACGAAACAAAATATCGAAGCTGACTCAGGATGTCAACACCATCTAAAATAATAACTCTCACATTGAAGTTGATGTTCGATGAGTATATTGCTGTAATATTTATGGAAGATAACGATAGTTAGACTTTAAAAGTGATCAATGGCTCTTTGGTAAGAAGCTTGATTCTCAACCAAATGGATCCGGTTTTAGTCCTATTGTGCGGTACCTTGGGTAAATGTCTTCTACTATAGTTTTTATGATTGTATTTGCTAGACTAAAAGTGGAAGAAGCTCGTCGAATATAAATATGTGTGCACGTGCGTGTGTGTTTGTGTCTGTGTTTGTCTGCCACCTATCGCTTGACAACTGTTGCTGGTGTGTTTGCGTCCCGGTAACTTAACAGTTCTGTAAAAGAGACGACAGACTAAGTTCCAGGCTTGGAATTGTTTCATTCGACTAAAAATTCTTCAAGATGGTGCCCCAGCATGGTCGCAGTCAAATGACTGGAACAAGTGAAAGATAAAAGATAAAGGATAATGAAAATATAAAAAAAGGGCCGTAGGTGGCAGAATTCAAAAAGAGCTGGACATACAACCCTTTGCGAGCTGAGTTCAAATCCCACTGATGTTGATATCTCCTTTAATTCAAATAGAACAAATAAAATTCAATTTAATCACCTATATTCTTTCAAAAAATAAGTGACATTTTGTCACGTATACGAAATGTCAAGAAAGATTAAATATCAACTTTTCTAACTTCAAGAAATGCGAATCATAAATAAGAATTCATTTTGTAAAACAAGATAAAATAAGTGATGGAAACGGATATAGCAGCTATCTTATCTGACATTAAAAGAATATCCGGAATTTTGATTTGAACACCTCTACTAAAGTCATTAAAGTTATTTGTGAAATAAAAACATTTTTCAATGAGAGTTCGCGCTTTGCATCTATTTTCTTGCTTACTGTTTCCGCTATGGAACAGACTACACGTTAATAAATATCAAAATAAAATGGAAAAACGATGACTAGTATAAATAGGAGCACATACATACATACACACATGCATGCATAAATGTGTTTGTGTATATGTGTATATTTGTCTCTTTCTTTCTCTCTCCCTCTCCCTTTCTCTCTCTCTCTCTCTTCTCTCTCTCTCTCTCTCTCTCTCTCTCTGTTTCACACTCTCTCTCTCTCTCTCTCTCTGCACATACACACACACACACACACACACACACATGTATATATACAAATATGTGTGTGTGTCTGTGTGTGTCTGTGTGTGTAATTACGCATATGAGTAATAAGACAAAAGACACATGACCATATTACTTAAGGGCATGCAAATGATAGCTACAAAGATCAAAGTATTGCGGTAAACTCACACAATGCACTTATCGCAAGAACTTATCATAATATTATGATACCCTGAAATACCTTACAATAGATAAAAAAAAACTCTTAAAAGTGAAAATAAATGGCTAATGAAGACAGTATCGAAATACAATACAGCAGCCTGCTAGACTTTAAAGAATAAACGGTCGATCAGAATCAGTCCATTGAAAGAGATTCTATACTCTACTGCAACGTATATTGCCATGTAATTAGTGTAACAACGTAACTGTGGGCAAAAGGAACTGAAGAAAATGTAGGATCTAATATACCGACATTGAAATAAATTAATGATGCAAAACAATATAAAACAATAAACTTCTTTATTAGTTGCGGAAGAGAGAAATTAAAAATAAAAATGCTGTACAAGAAATATAAAATAATATTATAAAAACCTTAAAGGCGATGAAATAATTAGAAGGTATAAATACATTAAAGATTTTGTACACAAAGCAATATTCTCCCCCGAAGTAAAAACAAACGTTATTATAATCACAGTGAGGAAGAATGGAATACGATACAGAGCAAAATACGATATAAGGAATGTAGACATACATGTCAACTGATTAGATAAAAGCGTAAACATCACACAATTATCCAAGAACAAGGAGACCCATACACCTGCAACCGAAACCATACAATTGTTTCAGTCAGAGCTGGAATTATAGTTGTCTTATTATTAAATTACAGAAATGTATTTCACATACTTTAATAGTGCACATAAAAAAATAATAAGATCTGATGTTAAACAAACGGCTATAAGAAACAAAATAGATTAACTTTCGTGAAAACAACAATTAAAGTGGATAAATCTAATTGCCCTGATAAATTAGTTATAAGATATATATTGACTAAATATAAAAATATCAGCAGATGATATTAAAACTTCTCAAATTGTTATTACATATTTTATCAAGGATCAAAATGCTGACTTGTATGTATTCTAGCAACTATCGCTTCACTGTCTATGAAATTTAGGTTAAAAACCTAATGTGGAACAGCCGTACCTTATCGAAGAAGAATAGCTCTTTATTATGAATTATCAAATCAACATGATAGACAAAAGGCTATCTTCAAGTATATACTCTATGGAAACATCAAAATTGCGATCATTCTCTGAAACACACGTCTTTCATTCACTGTAAATAGCCCATCTCAGCAGTTAGGTTACTCTCTACATTCTACATTTATCTTGTTAGTTTGTTTCCGAACCAATTTAGAAAAACCATTACCATACCACTCATCTATATCACTTAAATCTCTATTCTATATTTCTGCAAGTTCAGCAAGGATGTCTATTTCAAATCAACATCATCTTTAACCTCTCTTCCTTCCCCTATCCCTCTCTCTTTCTCTCTCTCTCTCTCTCTCTCTCTTTCTCTCTCTCTCTCTCTCTCTCTCTCTCTCTCTCTCTCTCTCTCTTCTCTCTCTTTCTCCCCATTTCTTTCTTTGAACTCACCATTTTTGGAACCTCCGACAACCAAAACCTACTTTGGTTCACGCATATTTATCAAATTTTTTCGTGATCCAATCAATATATTTCAGTGACCACAAGCGTCTCTTAATCTGTCAGCCACCACATTGTGCCCCTCACTGTAATATTCCCGATTTCACACACGAATGTAATTTAGTTGATTGGTAATTACTCATTCGTTACAACCACTCATTCATATATGTAATATTTCTTTTGGGTTTCTCCTTTTCTCATTCTACAAAGATCTCTGCTACTTCGAACTAGTAAGTTTGATTTGCTCTCCTTTCTCTCTTCATCATTACTATCCAACCTAACTTACAACGAAATTTTCCACTTTCAGAATGAAAGTGAGGCATACTCAAACGTCGGAGATACTGGCAGTGTTTCATGTCTAAGTTGAATTGCACCAATGATTCACTGAAAGTTGTCTCTGTTTGTAGCAAAAACTATCCAATATTTATGTCTCCCATTCGAATGGGCTTCACACATTTTGAAGACTTCTTGTCATATTTCCATCACTTCAAAGGTCTGTGTTTAATAAATGCATGATATGTGGTGTTGTGTGACGTCATCTTTCATCTATCATTTCAAAGGAAGTGGGGAAGTGTTCTGTTACTGTAAAATGGTAGTTGACACCTGACAAAGAATTATTAAAGATAGTTAACATTGTTAATATCAGTAAGTTGTCAGTATAAATGTGCTTTGACTTTTTAAATTTAGATGTCGATGCCACTAGCATCAGTTGAACGTCGAAGAAATATTTTGCAGTATTCACCTAAGTCCATTCAAATCCTGCCATGATAGACATTATCTTTTATTTTTCTGGAGGTCAGTAAATTAAATACTACTCAGTAGTGATATGGATTAAATCGAAATTGCACAATGATTGTGCTTATGTTAGAAATCAATATTTTTGAAAGCTAAATGCCTCGTTTCAAATGATAATGTTATAACTTAAGGCACTGATTTTCACCACGGACTCACAGTAAGAGACTAAATGTTCCTTGCGTCAAAGAGCTATCTATATTCACTGGAGATTCTTAAATATATGATTTAAGGTTTTAGAAAATTTGTACTAATATTTGAGCTATTGAAAAACCTATTATTGTTATACAAAAAAATTATTAATGAAACAAGTCATGCAATATATTTAATTCTTTGCTATATTTTTCTCAAAATTATTTAAAATCATGATTCCATAATTCATCAGTAATTATGTAGTTTCCAATTAAAGTGTATCATTGCCATTATACTTGATGTCCATTGCACCACTATGCACTATGATTTTATTGACAACCCCAACACTCAGGTACTTGTCTATGCTTCATGTACATATATATATCCTATCATTTACCCCTCTTTCTAGCATGTCCTATGTGACATTTCCGCTCCTCTGCCCTTATTTTTTCCTAAATTTCTTCCGATTCTTATGTTTGCGATACAGGATATTACGATTTCACCCACAGAACACGTTCTCAATATTTTAATTTTCACCCTCTCCACACCAAATTCATTTTTTACTTCTTTTAAGTTTTCTTCTTTTAAAGTTACGAAGTTTCGTATACGAATACATCTATGTAAACAATGAGATCGAAGATCGAGAAATATACTCCGTATGTTGAAGTTTTGTAAATCAATACTGTTCCCTAATTTTTGTATTAGCAGTGCGATACAATCGGATTCAGTATTGATCTATAAACTTTTAATATACTCGGTAGTATATTACATTTGCAAAACGAAATACGGTGCAATTAATATGTAACACAAGCAATTGATATGTACATACAAGTTGCCAGGAATGTGTTTAATATGGAACATAGTCTATCCAATACAATTACGCCGCTAAACTTAGTGGCTATTTAAGCAATGTGTTCGTGTGTGGTTAATGCGTTGGATGTGGTACTGAAGATTGAGCAATAACTCTTGAAATACGAATTTGCACCAATTACATGTTTTTCCTATCTTTGATCGCATTATTTATATAGACATATTTGTAAACGAAACGTTATAACTTTCAGTACTAGCCCTAATTTCAATAGAGAATATGTATAGATAACTTGAAAGTGATTGTATCGCACTACTAATGAAAAACGTAGGACACAGAACCGACTTATAAACCTTTAATATATTTGGTAGCATATGTTTGCAAAGCGAAATACAGTGTACATACCAGCAATATGTAAACCATAGTATGTTATACTTCATAAAACACAACAAAGACCTTGGTAATTAATTTGAAGAAATGCATGGGAAGTTTTATAAAGTATAGAAGACAATACAGGTTTTCTGTATTTTAAACATGCAGAGAGACAAACAGAAAAAGAAACCAACCAGATGGTTCGCACATTACAATTACAAAATGTAAGCGGAACAGTAAGACTATGTGAGACTCTTCTCAAGTTTAAATTGTGACATTGTTTTCGTTATCTACATTCCTAAGATGGAGTTTTGTATCATTGCTAGAAACCAGCTCCTTCTTCAGAGGAAGAATTTAAATGATTAGATACAAAAGATACATAGATACATACATACATACATACATACATACATACATACATACATACATACATACATACATACATACGCGTACACATTTATTACAGCAGCACACTTTATTTTTTACTTAAATCGGTGTTTAAAGCACCTATTTAATTTTGAGCACAAGAGCTACAAAACCTAATACAATAAGGCATTGAAAGTTGAACGTTTCACCGAAATAGTTTTAGTCTCTTGTAAATTTGCAGTTAGAAATATCCGTCAAGTATTTAAAAGATAAAGTTATTAAACTCACTATTTTGGTTATATTTTTTGTGGTGTACAAAATAGACTGCTTCGCGTGGAAGTAATGTTTGTTGCTTCCAAGAATCATGCACTTTCTACATCTGTCCCTACCATACATCTAAGCATTTTGCAATTCGTTACTAATTTTCAGGAGAGTTTGTTAGGTTTTTTTATCGATTCTGTTGCAATATAACCATCACACCCATTCACTTGTTTCCCTGTTTTGCGCATATAAATTCCACATACATATCACGTTTTGAACTGCTTGTTTCCGCTCATAGAAATCTGTGCTTTATTCAATATAGAAAGCAAACCACTATTCGGCATAAAAACTTTTCTCTTAGCGAAGAGAGTATTTCTATTCAATAACCCAATCCTGGTTATCTGAAATTTTATTTTAAATTGTTCCATTCATTGCAAATTCTTGTACCATCTACATAAGCTGATGATTTCCCAAGATGTACTGTGCTATGTACAAAAGGCCTTTTATACGTGTAAATAAATATGTCTGTTTGTACTGTGTGCATTAAATAGGGTATATGTGTGTATGTATGTGTGAATATGTATGTATACATATATATATATATATATATATATATATATATGT
>NC_068990.1:79988878-79992865 GCF_001194135.2 Octopus bimaculoides | reverse complement strand
TATATATATATATATATATATATATATATATATATATATATATAAGCCGATGCATATTACAATACGCTCTGCGCGATATACTGGGAGTCATTTCGTGATGTAACGTTATATTTGTGTATTTCCGTTTACATGGATGGACTCAAGATAATAGATCAATTTTGAGGCATGGGAATTAACTTGTTCCTTCACCCGAACAGAGTATTCCTCGTTAAGATTTGTTACTAAGTATATGTACATATCTGAATACACACGCACATGCGTTCCTTAGTCATATAATACACACATACGTATCAGCATATGCAAACATACGTATCAGCATATGCACACATACATGCGCGCGCACATACACGCACTCATATTCATACACCAGTGTCTCTAAATAAGTATATTTACACGCACACACAGATTAAACATAATACATATACACCACTACTTCTGATTTTTGAAAGACAGCCTCAAATTTCAGGGTGAAAGGGAAGTAACTGCTAAAAACCAAGCAATAAAAAGAACAGAAGTAATATTTGTAAATTATGCTTCCCTGGGAAGAGACTAAATATCTACGTACATCCCACATCAGGAATACGGGACAAATAGAGGTAAAAGGGAAAATACATCCTAAGTACTTAAATTGAAGTACTCTAAAAGCGCATCGGGCGAACACTTGTACAAGGTGGGGCAGAGAGGACGGACGTTTGTGAAATGGCTATTACTCAACCCCAGGGGAAGAGACATATGTCCGACATATACCATTCGGTCCGTGGAGCATCGTGCGTTTGCCTACGACAGTTACATGAAGAATATCGAGTCTGTCACAGCAGTTCAACGTGAGTTTCAGCGCCACTTCAACATTGAGTAGGAGACCGGTGGGGGCACCACGAATGGTACGGACCCCGGAAAATGTGGAACGCGTCTGACAAGCTTTGATACGGAGTCCGAATCGCTCTGCTCGGAGGAATTCCACTGAACTTAGCATCGGTAATCGATCGGTAAGGCGTGTTTTGCATGAAGACCTGCATTTCCACTTGTACAAATTGGTCATTGGACTATGTACAGCGGCTTAATTTTGCACGTTAGATGGAAGCAATTTTTGAGGCAAATGACAACCTCATTTTGTTAATGAGTGATAAAGCTCATTTTCATCTCAGTGGCATGGGGATCAACAGAACTATCGCTATTGGGTTCTTGAAAACCCGAGAGAACTGTACGAAAGACCACTGCACAGCCCAAATGTAACCGTCTGGTATGCTGTTGGAAAAGCTACCGTCATTGGTCCTTTGTTTTTTTAAGACAATAATGGAAATGCTATTACTGTGAGCTCCGAGCGTTACATCGCGATGATAAACAACTTGTGTGCCTGAATTACGACGAAAACGTATGTCTATTCGACGTGTATGGTTTCAGCAGGATAGGGTAACGGCCCACAGAGCCAGAGCATCAATGGACCTTCTTCGCTCTCCATTTGGTGACCGCCACATTTTTAGGTTTGAAAATATTCCTTGGCCTGCTCGGTCCCTTGATTTGTCCATGTGTGATTGTTTCTTGCGGGGGAAAACCTCAAGCTACGTATGTATGCCCATAAGCCCGTACATTGGACGATTTGATTCAAGGGAAGCTATTCGCGTGGAAGTCGCCAAATCGACAGAGCAATGCTGGAGAGAGTGGAGGCCAACTTCCAAGAACGGCTTCAGAAATGTAGTGAATGAAAACGGACACCACATCATAAATGTTGTTTTCCACACTTATATGCTAATTCAATACAGACACATTGATGTCAAAATTTGTTTGCAGCCAAAATTAATGATATTGTGAATTTTTCAAAAACGTCTGTCCTATCTGCCCTACCCTGTAGATTGCTGACTCTACTGAACCAACTCTCTTATCTCCTCTCATCATTCCTTGTCTTAACAATCCCACCTGTCTTAATAATCCCACCGACCTTCCTACTTCCCACCTCTAATTCAGATGGCTCTCCACATTTAGTCATTCCATCTTTGAACTTCTCTGCACTAAGATGTGAAATGTAAGATCTTCTCTACCCTGATGACAGAGGCTCGTCTTATCCTATGTTGATTGCATCCATTACGACCGCATATTGAGATGAACTACATCTACCGACATTACCATGGATCTCCAAACCCCCAGAAACAGCTGTTGGACTTATAACACCTGTCTTTCACCTCACGTATATAATGGTGCTTATACTATGTTTCTCGAAAGCATATTTAACTTTCAAAAACAGCTCGCAATATACTGTTTAAAAACAATAAAACCTTGAACAGAAAAACAAGGTCCCATAGTATACCATTACACACGAGGAGCAAAGCCCGTGGGTAGTGTTCACCATATTTTTCCACCCAGGGTAATTGCTTTTAACCAGTATATTATGAGCTCTTATTTTATACCTACATTTACGTTCGAGAACCTCGTAAAAAGACACATTTTTATTATAATTTTTCGCTGTTTGTAAATTATGACCTCGATAGATAGATAGATAGATAGATAGATAGATAGATAGATAGATAGATAGATAGATAGATACGTACATGTCTCTGTGTGCGTGTGTGTCTGTGTGGAGAAGAAAAATGACATGGATATGAGACAAGCTTTCGTTCAACAGGTAGATTTTGTCGGCTAAATTACAATAGTGATGTAGTTTAAATGCGTCATTTGTGAGCTATTTGTCAAATATCATTGCAAGAATATATATATATATGGCTTCTTGACATTACTGAAGCATAAAACTGTCGAGTGTCTTATAATGAAATTTTCTTTCTATACCGATTTACGTCATACTTAGCAATACATTTATTTGTTTATTAATTTTTATTTTGCTAGCTGCAAATATTTTATATACATTAGTAAAAACACATATGATAACATCCCCTCTATTTACAATTGCATTACTCATATCGAAATTAGCAGTAAATTGTTTAAATATTTATAATATTATGAATATTTTTAAAAAATGTAATTTGTGTAATAATACGGCGTGAATATAACTAGTCTGGTTTGCAAGTGAACAATAAATAATACTAGTATAGCTGCTGGTGCTTCTACTGCTGTTACTAACTACCACCACAACTACCACCACCACCACCACTACTACTACTACTACTACTACTACTACTACTATTACTACTACTACTACTGCTGCTGCTGCCACTACTACTATAGCTTCTTTTTCTTCGATTACTGCTCCTGCTAACAATAATAATTATTTATATCATAAGTAGTTGAGATGGTTAGGCATAAACGATTAACACCCAAACATTTGACTGGTACTATCTTCATTCAATGCAGGACGTTGGACAAAGGTCCTACCACCACCACCACCGTCAGCTAAATCAAAATAAACCTGTTGGTAATAAATATAGTTTAGTAGTTAAGTGAAATATTAAATTGCTCCAGTTATACGGGTGATAGCTTGCTGACCAAAAGTACGTGAAACTGAGTCATCTGCAGTGTTGAGTTCTGAGACTAATAATTGTAACCCTCGGTTCATGGAGAAAATAAGAAGTATTGGATTAGAACTCGACGGTTAAAGAGCCTTAAATAAATAACCTGAGAGGATTCTGCCCATCACAGTACCGATTCCGCCATCTATCATCCCTTTTAATGACAATAACTTCGGCGGTGACTACGACGACGACGACATCGACGACATCGACGACATCGACGAGGAGGAGGAGGAGGAGGAGGAGGAGGTTAATATTCCACCGCTTAATGTGATGAAAGTGGCGAATTGGCGGAGTTAGAATGCTGGACAGATTGCACTGCGTTGTTCAGGATGTCTGAGCTCAATCTGTCCGCGGTTAACTTTGCTTTTTATCCTTTTGGGGCTGAACAGTCCAAGGCAGTGAACTGGCGAAACTGTAAGAGGGTCGGCGAGATGCCCCGCGGTCTATGTTCTGGCTCTTCGAGTTCTTTCAGCTACACTTGCAGCGACAATCGTGGCAAGATGTTTCAGCCAAAGTTAGCGACTCATCC
>NC_068990.1:79983888-79988705 GCF_001194135.2 Octopus bimaculoides | reverse complement strand
CAATCTGTCAGTCTTCCCCCAAAAAATGTCCAGAACTATACAGAGATGTTCAAATTGAAGGTCAGCCTGGATCTGCAGAGGTGCAACAACGATGAAGTCTTTCTGCACTGTTATACTTATTTACAGCCGAGTGAAATGGACCATTTAAAAGTCAAAGCGATGAATTTGCATATTTTTATGTTTGGTTGTAGTTCTTTTTCCTTTGATTGCTACGACTACTATGCAGTTAATTAAGTATATATAACTATATATCTAAGTGTGTGTGTGTGTGTTTGAACGTATATGTAACTAGTAACGTAATTAATGGGAAATCGCATCGATATGCGACACAGTGGCAAGGGGTCATTACCATAAGACGTCCTCATATTTAACAACGTTCACCAATAGAGGTAACTGCTTTAGTTATGATATTTTTATGGCTAGTTACTTTTGTCATTGTTGTTGTTGTTGCTGCTGCTGCTGCTGCTGCTGCTGCTGCTGCTGCTGCTGCAACTACTGCCGCCTCTACTGCTGCTGCTGCTTCCATTTCACCGAACAATATTATCATTAAAGACATGGATATCACATCTTGTCTTCAGCCATAATTTATCTAAGATTGCATTATGCAAATTATCAGTACGTTAAAAAAAATACTATTAAGAGTGTATTCTTATTTTTTAGAGGAACGTTTGACTACTATGTGTAAACGGTTATTCCCAGGTGTTCAGACTAACACGTTGCTTTGTATGTGACTCAACTTATAAAGAAGCGGCACATCTGCAAGAATTTTTGTGGCAATGAAATGAAATCATTAAATTTTTAAAGTGGTTTCTCCCAACATACCGAAATAGATTTATAAACAAAAATTGAAAAATGAAAGTTTTCGATAATTGCAGTAAATCAACTCTTATATACGTTTGCGGAGAATAAGCAACGGAATAAAAGAATGTAAGAAAAATACTCCATTTGTTATATAAAAAAATATCCCAGAGCATCGCTTATTCTTAAACTAGTTAGTCGTAGAGAGAAAATATCTAAATACACAGGAAGAAGAAAATTAACGCTTGTTTCTGTTTAGGGCACGTGAATCGGTGAAAGTTTTTTTTTATATTGATTTTGATTTAAGTGTGGCCTAGAAGAAAAGTGTGAACACTGTCTGTTGTAATAGAACAAATTTAGATATGAATAATAACGGTCAATGACATATGTATGCCGCAGTCACTCTGTCTATCTAAAAGTATATATATATATATATATATATATATATATATGTGTGTGTGTGTGTGTGTGTGTGTGTGTGTGTGTGTGTGTGTGTGTGTGTATGTGTGTGTGTGTGTGTGTATGTATGTATGCATGTGTGTATATATATTTAGCCAACTATTATATACTGTGTGCGTGCGTGTGTGTGTGTGTGTATCTAAAAACCGAGCTACATGAAGTGACGACGGGATAAAATCTCAGTTTTATTATTATTATTATTATTAGCATGAAACAGTGTATGAAGATTGGCCTTGACAATGTATGTCGCCATCATCATCATCACCATTATTATCATTTAACGTCCGTTGTCCATGCTGACATGGTTGAGATGTGTGTGTTGAGAGGTGTTGGTGCACGAAAGATTACATACTTAACGTTTTCAATTATATTATTTCTCTCTTCGTTTGACAAAAGAGAATATATTCGGTGACGTCAAAATGTTCACGGACTAGTTCTATAGCATGCCAACAAAGGACAGTACACGGTTGCTTGGGCAGTGAGAGCTAGAAGAAGAAGAAGAAGAAGAAGAAGAAGAAGAAGAAGAAGAAGAAGAAATGCATATTTTCCATATATTTGATTTCGCACCGAGCTTGTATGCACATTTACTGTATAAACATTCCTAGGTTCACAAATATATGCACCAAAACTGCTGACAACAAATGAAGGCATGCACCGGTATTCCACCTTTACCAAGATCAATACTTATGTTAGAAAATCCACCACTGCCAAATCCCTGAATAATGGCCTCCCTTACCTGTGTATTTTATAGTTTTTATTTTTTTATACCACCTAATACTGTTGAACTCTGGTGAGATTCCACGTAGCCAAGCCCAAAATAATGATGCTTTAACTACTATTTTTAATGTCAGCCATTTGAAAATTATGATACGTAACACATGAAACCGGAAGTTATAGGCAGCATATTGAAACAAAGAAAATATTTATATACATTTATGTACATGTGTAGAGTTGAGAACTCGTTCTTTCTTTTCGCCGCTTTCATATATGTGTGTATGCGTGGGTGTACCTGTATGTGAGTCTGTGTGTATGTTTTATAAATAATATACATGTGTGTGTGCGTGTGTGTGTGTGTGTATGTGTGTGTGTGTGTGTGTGTGTGTGTGTGTGTGTGTGTGTGTGTGTGTGTGTGTGTGTGTGTGAAGTGTGTGTAGTAGGAATTTCACTGAGTCCTGGAAAATATTATTCTAATGATTTTAATTACGTCCATATTTATATGACGTAATACCATACCAAGTTTTACGCTACAAAACTACATGCAACGAAGGGAACATCATGTAACCTTTCTGTACATGACGCACATCAAATGTGATCGATTATTTCACAAATGTACCACTCATGAAAATAATCGATCAGTAAGAAGCGAAATGTATTAGATCATACAAAGAGTGAGAGGAATATATAGAATTGTCAGCTAAATCAAAATAAACCTGTTGGTAATAAATATAGTTTAGTAGTTAAGTGAAATATTAAATTGCTCCAGTTATACGGGTGATAGCTTGCTGACCAAAAGTACGTGAAACTGAGTCATCTGCAGTGTTGAGTTCTGAGACTAATAATTGTAACCCTCGGTTCATGGAGAAAATAAGAAGTATTTTGAATCAGGGATCGAGATCAGAGTGAATCGGGGAACGAGATCAGTTCACGGAGAAAATAAGAAGTATTTTGAATCAGGGAACGAGATCAGTTCATGGAAAAAATAAGTATTTTGAATCAGGGAACGAGATCAGAATGAAATGTTCTGTGATGATACCATGAATGTCACGACACCTCATATATCACAGTAAGTTCCTGTAAATTACAAATTGCTGTTTTCAAATATTTTCCTAACCGTCCATGTTGGTGTCTGTAAGCTATTTATTTACTTTCTATTTACCAGTTTATGTGGACCAAGCATGATAAGAGCATACTGGATCCCTATGTGGCGAACCAATTATGGAGTGGTTGGGGGAAATAGTCTTTTTGTTTGACCACCTTTAGGAGCTTTACAATTTATAGTGTATGACATTTACGTCAATGCATAAAGCAGACGTTTTATTATATTTTTACTCTTCGAGGCTATTTCCATTTCCTTCTGTGGTCGATCACTGGATTCAGTTTATTTTGTGATGTTCATTGTTTCTCTTTCATCTCTATTCCTAGGCATGGATACTGGGAGCGTTATCGACCAATATGATAGTAAAATCGATATAATAACCCTAAAGTTAGTTTGTTAGGTCCGACTTGCTCTCCTTAGTGATGTCACGTGATTACAATCAAAGCCAAGAAAAATTAATGAAATTTCGAATGGAAAAAAAAAAAACAATCGACTAATTGCTATTCATAGGTATTTTTATCAAAGCTTCCTAGATTAGATTTCACTGATATTGATTTATCATTATTAACGTTTGCTATCCACAATATAATAATGTCTCGCTCAAAGCAGTTCAACAAAATCAATAACGAAACTAGCTTTGCCATGCAGAGAATACGACTTGAATTACTGTTAAATTCCTGTAGGAAAGCAAAGGTGTTGTAAACGGATGAATGGATGAGATACCAACATGTGAATTTATACTACGAATGATTTGCTTGCACGGCCGTTTGTTCACGCCACTGCAGTTATTACTAAGTATTTTTTATGTAAAGAAGATACTTAAATCACTTTTCTTGAAATAGCCATTTGAGAAAATTTATCTGCAATAGTTTCTTTTTCCTCAAAGAAGGAGATAATGCAACATGATTTTGAGTTTCTATGCTTTGTGGTTGGATTCAAATATCTGACCCCCTGGAAGAAGTGTTGACATTTGCATCTTGCTTGAGATTTCGGTCGTAATATGTGGATTTCTGTCTTAAATTTGCTCCTTACAGTTTCTTCTTTTAAATCTTAGAGAGCATGTTTTAGAATTGAAACAAATGGCGCATATTCTTCCATGCGAGTGCGAATATATTCGTCCGTACCTGTACATTAAAGAATCACTTCAAGAAATAAACTAACCAAGGCATCAGAATAGCATACGGCAAGCGAATGTTAGAAAGTATAACTCAATGATTCTTTAACACCTATACTCCCTTCATACATCTCCCCTTCAATCTTCAATTATTTTATCTTCTCTGTGAAGATCCTTTTTCCTATTCACGTAAGTCTGTCCATGATCCTCTAGATTTCCATAGGTAGCTATTTCATATTCATTTTAATCTCATAACTACTATTTCTTCATCATTTGCCGTAAACACAGTTAATCGCTCAATCGTGTACACCATTGCCTGTGGAAGAGAGAAACTGTGGGTATATTTATCACCCTTCCATGAAATAAATAAAATATTAACCAATTTAAGATGATATTATTTTCGGAATTGAAATAAATCCAATTCTGTTGATTTCCTGCAGATAATGTAATCTATACAATTCTCTAGAATTTAACCATTTATGCTTTCAGACGTATTTTAATATTCGTCTGTTGTCTGGTAGCCTATACTGTATACGCCATATACTTACATATATATGTACATACATATGTATGTATGCATGTACGTGTATGCATATGTATGTACATATAACATATATATATATATATATA
>NC_068990.1:79981936-79983878 GCF_001194135.2 Octopus bimaculoides | reverse complement strand
TTGAGTTTATGCGTGTATTTGAGTGGTAGTAGTAGTAGTAGTAGTAGTAGTAGTAGTAGTAGTAGTAGTAGTAGTAGTAGTAGTAGTAGTAGTAGTAGTGGCAGCATCAGCAGCAATGAGTCCAGGCATGTCAGGAAGGAGGTAATACACATACACACATACACAAGTGTCGAAGTGCATCTTTTGCCCAAGTTTGCATGTATGAGGCTGATAACATCATAAGACTTGGAAGTCTTATGATGTTATAACACTCTTTATCTGATAACCTAGAATACATGCCCAAAGAAGTCGCACGACTCTACCGCAACATATCATCAGATGAAAGAATGGGCCTATATGAGCAGAAGACTACGCGTGGATATATTAGTAGAAAGCTCCGTGATGATAGTAACATCGATCATCAAAACAATTTGAAAAGGTGTTTGTAAATAAGGTAGATACATAAGTTAGACTTTACTTTTGTTCAGTTTACATAAACATCATAATCCGTTTTCATAGCTGCCACCGTTGAAAAAAATATCTACTGTAGCATGACTAATTTTGGTTACTCAGCGACAAATTCGCAGAGTTAAAATCATCATTATTTCTAATAATTATTTCCTACTGAGACACAAGGCCGATTGTTGTCGAGGTTGTATTATTGTCCAATGCGACGACCTTAGTGCATCATGACAGTATGTATTTTATCGACCTGAGAGGGATGAAAGTCAAAATCAACTCCACTGAGATTTCAACTGTGAACTGATATAAACGAAACAATATACTGTAATATATTTAGCATGGCTCTCAATTGCTTTTTCTCCCTCTCTCTTTCTCTCTCTTTTTCTCTCTTTTACTCTTCCTCTTTCTCTCATCCTCTCTCTCTCTAGCACCTCCACCATGATATTAAGCAATGTCAGCCCGATGAATTTTTAAATTGGAACTTAATGAGACAACATAACAATATACTTCAACGCACGAAGTCGTTTCTCCCGATCCCCACCCCACCACCATTTAATTATATTCCAAATGGGTTTCAACTCCTGTTGATAAAGATAAATCAGTTGTATTATTTACCTAAAGTAAGCAGCACAATACGTGAATGAATCGCTTGGGGCTTACATTTCAAGTGTATCTGCTTTACTTAATAGCTTTCTATCAAATTATATAAAATGATTCCTAGACAGTCGCAATGCGTTGCAGGGATTTCCAATATAGATTATGACAATTGCGCTAAATATTTCATACTTTTTGGTCTTCTAATACTCACGTCCTTTTTATTATATTCTCCATGTCTATTTGTTTTTCGTAATTTTAACTGGTCTAACTTTTCAATCTTTGATCTGTTTCATTTGGCTTTTATATTTGTTTGCTGTTTTCCTTGCACTAAAGAGTCATTTGCTGAACCAACTTCCGGTGTCTTCTCCCAAGTTTTCACCATGTTATTGCTCTTCAAGCTCCTTCTATATAAATATTTACTTTGGATCATTTCATTACTAAACAGTTCTGTCTTGTAATTTGTTCTATCATATTTACGACATTCTTTCCCTATTTTACTGTTTTACTTGTTTCAGTCATTTGGGTGCGGCCATGCTGGAGCAGCGCCTTTAGTCGAGCAAATCGACCCCAGGACTTATTCTTTGTAAGCCTAGTACTTATTCTATCGGTCTCTCTTGACGAACCAGTAAGCTACGGGGATGTAAACACACCAGCGACGGTTCTCAAGCGATGTTGAGGGGACAAACAGAGACACACAAACATACACACACAGATAGATAGATAGATAGATAGATAGATAGATGCATATATATTTCACTTAATTTTTTTCTCCAATTTAATTGTTTTTCTTATTTTACCCTTAGCTGAAAAATTCTAAAAGACGGAGACTGGTACTAAATTTTACTTCACGATAAAATTATTTTAGCATTTTGTACCTTGTCTTATTTTCCTAATATATATATAT
>NC_068990.1:79979524-79981779 GCF_001194135.2 Octopus bimaculoides | reverse complement strand
TATATATACGACAGTTTCCCGTACCAAATCCACTCACAAGGCTTTGTTAGGCCCGAAGCTATAGTAGAAGACACTTGCTCAAGGTGCCACGCAGTGGAACTGACCCCAGATCTATGTGGTTGGTAAGCAAGCTACTTACCACACAGCCACTCCAGTCTGTCATTTTTTTTACTTTACTTTTCTATTTTTGATCTCAATTGGATTCCATCGAAAAAACAAAGGCCCATTTATTATAATTTGGTGGTTTCAATTTCCATTAGAACAGATTTTAATTTTTAATTTTGCCACAGAATAATTTCCTAACAAGTTACTTAATCTAGAGTTATTCTATCCTGTACAGTTTATACTGAATAAAATATTTCAGTAGTTACTTCTAAGTAAATCGGAATCAATGCCGCATTATTTTCCTTTCCCTATCAATGATTCTTATTTGTTCACAAAATGACTACATCATATCTGCGACTTATAAAGAAACAGCTAGGTATAAATATTATGCTTATCAGTTAGTAGCGCATTTAGTATTTGTCTGATGATGTTCTTTTTTAAACATTTGCCTTTCATTTGTACGCTTTTTAATATTCATGCTTTTAAAAATACGTTAAGAATCTACATTCTTGAAACAGGAATTTTGTACATTTTGGAGAATATGCTTAGAGCTTTTCATTATCATTATTATTATCATTATCATTAAGGCGGCGAGCTGACAGAATCGTTAGCTTACCGGGAAAATGCTTAGCGGTAAACCTCCCGTCGACTTTGCCTTGCATTCTTTCGGGGTCTTTAAAATAAGTACCAGTTGAACACCGGGGTCGATGTAATCGACTCATCACTTTCCCCAAAATTGCAGTCCGTGTGGCAAAACTTGAAATTATTATTATTATTAAATGGCGAGTTGGTAGAATCGTTAGCATGCCGGGCTTTTGCGTATCACATATATATATTTACATACACCCTAACTCCTGCGAAAGGAAACTGTTGAGTTATTTATGTGAAGAACGTAGAATTGAAGGAAATATGAGAGAAAAGAAACAGAGAAGGTAGTCCTTTATTTTATTATTTGTCGAGTCAAATTTTCATCCCAGCTTTTCTGGCGACATAAGCACTGCTGGCTTTTAGTTATTTATCCGGTCTAAAATTACACCCGATAATGTCGAGCTTAAATTTCGAAGGTTTTTGCTAGTCTGATATATTTTTGTTTTGTTTTCTCTTTTTTAATATATATTTAATTTTTTCCTTGCTTCCATCTTGATACCCATACGTACTTTTCTAACGCCATTTCAACGACAATTAGTATCATTTTTATCATTCACGAATTCTAATATGGTTTTAAAAGATTAAGCTGGCTTATGATATACAAGTTGAACCTTTTCTTCTTTAAGAATAGACTCACTATGAAGAAATTGATTATAAATTTATGCTGCATGAATTTCATTTGGAGAGAAATAATTTGATCAATAACAAAATTGCTAATTAAAAGGCTCTTAAAACTAACTAACATGAAGATAGCTTTACTTGCCGAAGAAGATGCAAAAGTTGAAAGAATTCCAAAAATGCTAACTATTCTCACTCTTTATCTAATTTTTCAATAATTTAAATATTATTCACTAATCAATAACAGGCTTTTTTCTTCTCTGCACTTCTACTACCATAGTTACACGAAAGCTTGTATTTTGTTGGTCTTAAGAACCAAATGTGTTATACGATTGTGCTAATAGCACCGAAAAACAGAGAACCAAGGAAGAAAAGGAAATGATCTAAGAGTTAACAATATATTTTCCAAAAGGTACCATATGTGCGAGAGACATCCAAAAGGCCGAGTCTATAAACCAAGAACCCATGTGGACCACAGGTTTGTCATATGAACAAAAGGTGTTATACGATGACGCTAATATCATCGAATGACTGAGAGCTAAGGTAAAAGAGAAGATAATTTAAGAGTTAACAATATACTTTTTAAAAAGGACTATTTGTGAGGGGAGGAATCCAAAGGGCTGAGTCTATAACTCAGAAGCCTATGTGGACACAGGCATATGAATTATCATTTATGTATATATATATATATATATATATATATATACACACACACATTTATGTATCGACAAACAGAAAATAGTTACACGTATGTACATATATGCATGTGTGCATGAATGTGCGTGTGTGTGCGTGAATGTGAGCGTGCGTGTGTGTATATATATATATATATATACAGTTGTACACAATATATATATATATATATATATTCACCATATATGTGT
>NC_068990.1:79974799-79979514 GCF_001194135.2 Octopus bimaculoides | reverse complement strand
TATATATATATATATATATTCACCATATATGTGTGTGTGTGTGCTCGCGCGTGTGTGTGCTCGCGCGTGTGTGTGCGCGTGTGTTTGTGTTAACTATTTTCCTCTCGTTCTGGTCTAACAATCCTCTATGTTTGTTTTCGTTCGGTTTCCTTGTATGTCTCCACTATCCTGTCTTTTGTTCCCAACTTTGACCTCTCATAAATCCAAAATTTCATATGGGAATTTATGGGACCAACTGTCTTCGGAGACTCATAATGTCGTTGAAAGCTCGAAATGAGGAGAAAATAGACACCCGACAACTGATGAAATGTCGTTCTTTGTACTACTTGTCCTGTTTCCCATTTTTTCTGTTCTTGTTGCGTATTTAACTCGTTTGGTTTCGTTCTTCATATTATTTGCACAGTTGGTGACGTCCTGTACCCTTATATGCACATATATATATATATATATATATATATATATATATATATATACAAACACACATATATATACATATATGTATTTATATATATATACATATATATACAAACACACACACACACGCATATATATATATATATATATATATATATATATATATATATACATAGTAGTTATTATGTCGAGCTATAGAATAAACAATCTTACATTAAGCTGAAAGATTACACAATTGTAATCCGATGAAGGCCACGAGGCCGAAAGTTCGGAGTCACTGTCACCATGTGTCTTTGAAAAGCATCACACACACACACACACACACACACACACACACACACACACAAACATGTATGTACGTACACACACACATACATATAAAATGTATTCATCCGCGTGTCTCTGCCTGTATTTTAGCGCATGATGTGTCTGGGTATGTGTGCATTAGCATATGCACATTCGTATATCCATACATATATATACTTCTGAAAATATACACCCTCCCAAAACAATGAATAAACAACCGCTACATCCATAATCAAGAATTGTAATATTTAAGATATGTCCCGTATTTTCAAGACAAATAGATGCTTGCATCTCACTTCATCGCATCTATTATACGTATCTCTATATATAATATTCATAAACATGAACTTTTCCTGCATGCAATTTACTATAATAATGTCTACTAATTACAATGATTACGCATAAAAACTCCCGTCACCAATACAGGTTCACCCTACTGTATATCAGATACTTGTATAGCGACCTACACAAATGTACATATCCCCACACACGCCAGCATAGGTAAATTGATTTACACACACACGCATACTGATACATAAATGGTCATAAATACACAAATATACAGCCACAAACGAATGTATAGTTTTATCTAGCAACACTCATATACACGCACGCACACACTGATACACGCATACAGAAACACAAACGCATGCGTATGTACCAAAAGTGCCAATTAACTACGATATTCTAAATTTGTCCCTTTAAATCACGTGCCAGTATTCATACGTTGACAGCTATGTAATCTTATATGCACCGGTATATCTATATCTATTTATTTATTTATCTAATAATCTGTCTCTGTCACTTGCTCTCAATATCTTTGTCTCTTTGTCTCTGTCTCTCACTCTCTATCTCTCTCACACTCTCTCTCTCTCTATTCGTGCATATTATAAAATAATGACTTTATATGTACAAATAAATATGAATTTAAATAAAGAAATAATGACTACATACATTTAGACATAGGTGCACTACACATACATACACACTACAATATAAGTGTACACGTGTTCATGCGCATGTACGTAACTAATTCTTCTTAACAACCACGAATTCTTAATTGTGATTATGTTTAGTTTTCTACAACCATCGCATGTATACGAACTTCGTTGCACACAAACTAAACACGCACTCAACACAAATACACCAACGTATTATGTATGTGCATATGAGTATGTACATCATATATATGCATATATATATATATATATATATAATATATATATATTTATACATATGTATATGTACATATATATATATATATATATATATATATTTATTTATTTATATTTATTTATATTATGTATACATCATTTAGAATATTGTGTGTTTATATACTCAAATATGTATGTGTGTGTCTGTGTGTGTCTGTGTGTTTGTGTATGTGTATGTGTGTACCACATAGTTTCGTAGATCAATTTACATAATTATTTATTTTTCTTCTAAGCACTATGATTCATCGTCGTGCCTATATTCATTTCACTCCTTCGAACCCCTTTAATATCTCCCCCCAAAACGTTAGCGTCTGAAGTTGTCGAGTGTCCAGTGCTTTTGAGAAACGAATCTATTCCACTTATCGACGACCTTGTCCTTTTCAACGTATCTAAAGTGTCTTTTGAAGCGTCGTACTGTTTCACCTTGCGGATTTTCGAAACTTCCACCGTTACTGTTGTTTCTTTATCTGCTAAGCATCTTTTTCTACAGGCAGCAGGTAGCTCCCACTTACCGATATATCCGCTACCATTTCTTTAGACTTACACAACTGCTACCTTTTCATTCTCCTTTGACATATACCGCCACCTGCATTACTAACTATTATTTCTGTTCTTGCACCTGCTTCCACAACCATCAATAATTATTATTCACAACCGCTACTTTCACTTTTGCACCTATACCTTGCTTGTCGTCACCTTCTCCTGTCATCACCTTCTCCTGCAACCCTCACATAAACTCAATGTCGTCTATTCTGCCGTCACATTGGTTTGCTTTGTTTTTAGGTCCCTACTGCAGCGAAAGCATCCGCTACTACTGATATTCAACTGCTGCAACGTCTACTGCCACTTGTATCATTCTGAGTGCCGCAGCTGCAGTTGCAACTGCTGTAACTAATATAGCTACTGCTACTGTTGCTGGTACAGCTGCTACTGTTAACAGCTGTTTTTGCAGACAAACACCGAAGCCACGGCTACTGTTTTAGCTGCTGCTATCACTACAACTAACATCTGTTACTACCACTACTACTACTACTACTATTATTATTATTATTATTATTATTATTATTATTATTATTATTATTATTATTAAACAATGGATCCGTACCATTGTTATTGTTACCGACGAAAGGACAATGTTAAGAGATCTGATAAATACGATGTTTTTACATATTTATTGGCAGAGCTGAGATTTTCCTTTTTTTAGAGGTTTTTGTAATTTGTGGCTTTCGTTCGCGGCCTTCTTTGAAATATTAGCGATAGAATTGAACCCTGGGTACCTAGTTTATCGGGAATTAGCATTCAAGTATTTGTGCAGTAATTCTGATAAACTTCTTTCTCATCATCATCGTCATCATCCTCATCCTCATTCTTCTCCACCTTCTCGTCGTGATCATCATCATCATCATCATCACCAATCAACCCCATCACTATCATTATCACAATCGTCATCAACATTCCCATCAACACCATCACCATCGGCACACACATTACCACCACCACCACCACCACCACCACCACCACTACCATCTTATTCATCATTAATATCATCATCATTATCATTACCATCATCACCACCACCACCACCACCATCAGCACCAGCACCGACAACACCACCACCAACACCATCAGCACCACCACCATTATCATCAATATCGTTATTAACACACACCGCCACCAACTTCATTAACGGTAAATTTAAAGGTACTGACGTAGGTGATGGTAGTGACGGATTGGTGGTGGTGGTGGTAGTGGTGGTGGTGGTGGTTGTGGTGGTGGTGGTGGTGGTGGTGGTTATGGTGGTGGTTATGGTGGTGGTGATGGTGGTGTCAGCTCCGGTGACAGTGTTGTTGTGAAGGAGAAATGCTATACAGTGGTGTGTCTATCAACTAACGCCACCGTTGCTGCTGCTGCTACTGCTGCTGCTGCTGTTATCGTTACCGTTATTACTCCCTACAGCTAATGCTACTACCAATGCCAACTCTATCGATCTCACTTCCACCGATACTGATGACGGCGATGATGATGCTGTAACTCCTTCAGCTGATCATAGCGTACTAGTTGCTATGGATGATGATGATGCTGCTGATGATGATGATGATGATGATGACGATGATGATGATGACGATGATTATGATGATGATGATGATGATGATGATGATGATGATGATGATGGTGGTGGTGGTGGTGATGGTGATGATGATGATCATGATCATGATCATGATCATGATCATGATGCTGATGGTGATGGTGATGGTGATGATGATGATGATGATGATGATGATGATGATGATGGTGGTGGTGATGAAAGCGATGACAACGTCTTTGATGATGATGATGATGATGATGATGACGACAACGACGACGACGACGACGACTACGACAAGGATGGTGGTGATAGTACTAATGACGGTTCTCATGGCTTGTACCGCTACCACTATCACAGTACTAGCACAGACACTACTAAATGTCAGGCTAAGTACCACCACAGCTACGACTACCATCACCACCACTAGTATTCGCTACCTCTACCACCACCACCACCACCGCTGCCTCCGCCGCTGCCTCCACCGCCATATTGTTTATAACTGCACTTTCCTCGTGATTACTACTGAACCTTGCCAACTCTGGAGCGTCATTTCCACTTCCTCTACACTTTTCCTCTTGCTACTTCAACCACAACTACTACTATCACTACTACTCTCACCTTTTCAGTTTCTCTTACCGCTACCACTTTTACTCCTCTTTCTTTTGCTCTCCCCCCCCCCCATCAGCACCACCACT
>NC_068990.1:79974503-79974789 GCF_001194135.2 Octopus bimaculoides | reverse complement strand
TCTTTCTTTTGCTCTCCCCCCCCCCCATCAGCACCACCACTACCGGTTTCTATCAATACATCATTGATACGACTTACTTTTCACACTCCTCCCCTTATCTTCAGTCTCGCCACGTTTACTGCCTCGACTGCACCTACTTCAGTGTCTATCATTCAACCTACCACCCTCTTACATTTCTCTGTCTACATATTAATCGCTCTCTCACCTCCACTCTTTCTCCACCTCTATCTCTCTCTCTTTCACTCTGTATCTCTCCATCCCCCTTTATATATATATATATATATAT
>NC_068990.1:79971870-79973744 GCF_001194135.2 Octopus bimaculoides | reverse complement strand
ATGTTATATCTGTTCCTGAATGATGTGTAAAGAAACCTTGATTTAAGCATCTTAATGAATTCTTTATACTGAAATATATATTGAAGAAGATAAATATGTTCTTTTGAATTTATACGTTTTTGCGTCGTAACTCCTTTATTGTTATTTTTATATATATATATATATATATATATATATATACAGTTGCTTACTGTTCCCAACGCGCCAATTACTATAGGCATGATCTTTACTGTTCTCATGCTTCAAATTCTTCTTATTTCAAATTTTAAGGGACTATCATTTTTTTGTTGTTGTTTTACGTCATCTTTCTTTACGATATTGGAATCAAACAGGTATCATGGGTCGATCAGTAAGCAACTTCGCGTTTCCTTATCTATCATTGTTATGTCCAGTCTATTATTTTCTAAACGGTTGCGAGCTGGCAGAATCTTTAGCACGCCGGTCAAAATGCTTAGCGGCATTTTGATAGTTTATTGCACTCAAGCATTCTTCAGGCTCGCATTAGAGTTCTACGATTCTGAGCCAGTTTACGATTATTCTTTGTTTAGTTCCATCCTGTTCAGATTAATTTTTTTTAGGTCTTGGTTACGTAGCGACTTATTTCTTTTGTTTTTTGTTTTGTTTTGTTTTTTGCCATTCCTTCACTTTGGCATCCATTTTTAGCTTAGGTTTTAGATTTTACATTATCTCTTTCTATTATTTCTTCTTCATCTTCACAGATGTCATTTCATCTTGCATTCTGGAAGCTGAAATATTTTTCTTTCGTTTGTTTAAGTAGATCTTATATTATTTTCGCATTATTCTTTATTAGATATATTTGTAGTCCAATACAAAACAGCTCTTCTAGTTGCTTAGCTACGTAACCATATAATATTTCTATATAATATTTTGGTTATATAATATTTATATTCTAAATACTGTCACTTTTGTTGTTTTGCAGTCGAGTCATACTAAACAAATTTGACGCTCAATTGAGAATATTTTAAATTATAACTTATTACTCGTAGACTAAGAAAATTTATACCTGTACTCATTTGGCTCCATTTTTAGTATTAATCTTACGGCTTCCTAATCTTTGTTGCTGTCTGTAAATGTTGTACTCTATGTAGTTCATTAAATACTAATTATTTGTACAGCTGTGTTTCTTGTCATTCGCTTATCTCTACTTCTTTACCTACCATGACATTTGTGTTCTTATCTAATTCTTCTCTCCTGAAGGCTACGTTGGTGCTATCTCATATTAATTCCACTAGCAAATCCGTGCAATCACTATAAAAATGTTCTAGTTTATAATCCGCCACGTAAAACTTGTGCGCCTGTAGGCCGGAAGAAAAGGAGAAGAAAGAGTGCCTTCCTGAGGAGCCGTTGGTGTTAAGGGGTCCAAAGTGCGTGAGGTCTCTTTGGTCACCTTACGGTAGAACTGACCCCGCTATTGGGGAAGCATATTTTTGATTTAAACTCTTTCTTAATCGTTGTGTTTGTTGGCTGTTTATAGGCATAACCTCACTCTTCCTCGTCTGTGTATCACCTTCTATGTTTTGTGTTCGGCCCTGATAGTCAATTAAAAAAGAATTATCACCACCATTATTATTATTATTATTATTATTATTATTATTATTATTATTATTATTATTATTATTATTATTATTATTAAGGCGGCGAGCTGGCAAAATCGTTAGAGCGCCAGACGAAATGCTTAGCGTTATTTCGCCCGTCGCTACGTTCTGAGGTCAAATTCCACCGAGGTCGACTTTACCCTTCACCGTTTCGGGGTGTATGTATGTATGTATGTATGTATGTAAGTTTGTGTATGTTAGTATGCATGTATGTATGTATATATGGCTCGTTGAGGAGAACAAGCTATATAAGAAGTG
>NC_068990.1:79969134-79971494 GCF_001194135.2 Octopus bimaculoides | reverse complement strand
GTGTGTGTGTGTGTGTGTGTGTGTGTGTGTGTGCGTGTGTGTGTGTGTGTGTCGTACACCTAGTATATGTGGAGCTGATTTTAACGCGATGCAAACGGAAAACAAGATAAATTCTTTTCGAAATCAATAGTCGTGTGAAAACCGGAGACAGCAATCATGGAGCAAATGTGTTATCTGGATAAGTCATCTGCACCCAAGACATATACGTTGCATTCAAAAAACGTCGTGGCTGACGAGTGAGCTCCGCCAAAAGGCCTATGATATTGTCAACGGCAACTCCAACGAAGTGATAAGGGCTATCGCCGAGTAGCTTATGGGGACTAAATTCATTATCAAACGTATTTGTGCGAGGACACCAGTTACAAATTCTATGTGACGAAGTAGTAAAGTTCTTATCCGAAGTAGTAAAGTTCTCAATTTAAACCCCTTATTTTGCTGCCTCAGAGGCGTCGTAGAGAATAGGAGACAGGACAGCGGGTACGTTACAATAAGAAAGCATTCAGTTACCATCATGAATGTAGTACAAAAACCCGAGTACGTAGCAGCAACGTCGCTATCACCTGGGCTGGATACAGTTTTGATGAATGACCTGTTTCTTCTATGTGTCTAGTTGAAGAGGCATGCTATTTTTCTGGTGATATATTGCTTCTCTGGTTGATGTCTATTGTTTTATTTTCCGTTCTTTGGTGCACTACGACTGTCGCTTTTATTAATGAGATTAATAAAGCCACTATTACTACGGTTACTACTACTGCTACCGCTACTAGTAATAGTGGCACCTCAATACTACCATTCACAGTAAGGAGCAAAAGACAACTACAACTGATAAAACCGTTACTGCTTCTACTACAACCCAGCAGCTATCAGAAGAAACCAACCACCAGCTCTATGTAAACTTTGTAAGAAAAATTTGTACTTCCAGAAATAATATAATGAAAGATTAATTTGATTTAATTTAATCCAATTTATTTTCCTTTCTGTTAGAGCATGGATATATCGTCTTTAAAACAAGTGAAACTGTTAGCGTATTTTGATAATCATTTTCTTTATTTTCCTCCGTTTTCCTCCAAGATAGAGTTCTCAAAGCACTTTCTTCTTTTCGGTTTGATATATGTATGTATGTGTGTGTGTATGCACACACACATAAAAGAATATGAGTAAGTGTGTATGCGTTTAAGTTTAAGTTTACAGTTTACTTAGAAATTAAAAAGTATGATCAGTAATTTTGGTAAACAACCAGCAAGTTCCACCCTTGCGGGAAGTTGTCTAAATTTTAAGTTAGATACATCTCGAATTTTGGCCAATATTATAGTTGTGTATGACGAGAATTTTGCTTCATAGTACATATTACTTGATACTTTCTTGTCTATTGCCACAGCTGTTGCTTCTATTTTTTTACTAAAAGTAAGTTACATGTACCATAATGTGGGAAAGGCATTAATTTGAAACAATGTTATAAAGGGTTATAGTGGACTTCAAACCTAATGTTTTATATATATAGTGTTTGTATAATGTCTTATAAAGGTTTGATGCGGAAAACAGTCATATTTCATACTATGAAAGCTTGCTAAGTCTTTGGTAAGGAACAGTCTATGGCGATGAAAAATCTATGATGATGAGCAAATAAAACAGCTGCATTAACTTTTCCTGCATATATCTGAAGTTATACCAAATATGGAACAGACTCCTGCGCAACCAGCTGTGCAACTCTACCGTTAAGCGCAATGATCAAGAAATGTAACAGATTGTTGTTGTTCACTTCCTCATAAATAATAATAATAATAATAATAATAATAATAATAATAATAATAATAATAGTATAAGCCTTTCTTCTAAAGGCGCAAGGCCTGAAATTTTGGGGGAGGGGACTAGCCAATTACATCAACCCCAGTGTTTCAAGGGCACTTAATTTATCGAACCCGAAAGGATGAAACGTAAAGCTGACCCCGGTGGAATTTGAATTCACAACATAGAGGCGGACGAAATACCACTAAGCATTTTTCCCGGAGTGCTAACGATTCTGCCAGCTGACAACCTTAATAACAACAACAACAACAACAACAATAATAATAATAATAATAATAATAATAATAATAATGTTTCTTCGAAACAATTCCAAGTTGCATTTTAATACAAGAGATCCAGCGAGAAAAAGGATTCGACATTACACTATCCCATATACTCAAAAGAAACCGGAATTTTGCAACATTATCTTATTCACTTAGTTTTACGTGCTTACAAATGTGCATTTTCCACTACTTGAAACCGTGCTGGAACTCTTGTGAAGTGATGCCATTTAACGCATCAATCGTTTTTATTTATTTTATTTATTTTTTTTTTTTTTTTTTTTTTTTTTTTTT
>NC_068990.1:79968069-79968835 GCF_001194135.2 Octopus bimaculoides | reverse complement strand
CTCTCTCTCTCTCTCTCTCTCTCTCTCTCTCTCTCTCCCTCTCTCTCTCTCTCACACACACACACATACACACACACACCACACAACACCCTCAACACAGACACTTAAACCCAAATTCAATTACCAAAAAGTAAAGTATTATCTGATTTAAACAAAACCTCAATTACTGGAGACAGAGACGCATAAATTGTATCGAATACATTAAGACACGATACGCACAGACGGCAAACATAGATGCAATAGCATACTCATCGGTATTATTTAAATTTCATTATAGAATAATGTATTTAGGTAAAGTTATGAAGTGCAAATGTCTATTAGACATAAGTACATGTCACACCCATTTGTGTGCGTGAGGAGGTCGTGTGTGTGTATTATTTTAACTTTTACTTGTTGCAGCCATTGGAGTGTAATCCAAGCGGGAATAAATATTACTTCTCGGTATTGAAACTGCCTCTCTTGTAACATATATTTTTAAAGTAGCTAGCTGGCTAACCGCGCCTCCAGTGACTGTTCAGGCACGGTTTTTCTATATTTTCCTAGATAACTTGCTGCTATCTCCAGCAGTCGATCGTCCATCACCGTCTTATACTTCAACGCCTTGGACTTACCCTATAGGACACCTTGCCAAACCGCTAGATTACGAGAATGTAAACAAGCAAGCATCAGTTGTCAAGCAGTTCACAAACACAGAGACACACGCACACATACACTTATACATACATGTATGCATATATATATATATATATATATATATATATATATA
>NC_068990.1:79961584-79966339 GCF_001194135.2 Octopus bimaculoides | reverse complement strand
GTGTGTGTGTGTGTGTGTGTGTGTGTGTGTGTGTGTGTGTGTGTGTGTGTGTGTGTGTGTGTGTGTGTGTGTGTGTGTGTGTGCATACACACCGTTGTACATGTACTTAAAATATCCGACTATACATCACTTAAACGCACACAAATCACCAAAATGTGATTCGAATATTTCTAATATATTTTCAGATCAATTCTAAATATAAAATAAAGTTATTAGTAGAATCCGTAAAAACATAAATAAAACCTAAAAGCATAAATAATCTCTAAAAGATGCTAATTTTGGCACAATTCTAGAAATTTCTGGTGGTGAAAGTTACTCGAAATCATCGACTTTACCGCCTGACTGATAATATTTTTTATTGAATAATGAAAGGGAAAATTGAACTCGATGGGGTTTGAAACAAGAACCTAAAGAAATACAAAAAATATCTGACTGTATATTTCGTGGGCTCCAACAATTCTGCTAGGGGGCAGAAAAATAACTGGCTTCGGATGTAGCTGTATGGTTAAATGGATTGCTTCCAAACTACATAGTGTGGGGTTTGATCCCACACCGTGATATTCTGGGCAACTTTCTCTACCATAGCTTGAAGTCGAACAAATCCATTGAATGAAATTTAGGTGTTCAATGAAAACTGTGTAAAAGTCATCTTGCGTGATAGACATAACCCGAAGACCGATTCAAAAATACCTCGACCTGGATCTTGAACTCCTTTAGAGTCCTCTCTGCGTCCCACAACTCCGTACGTTGCGCCAGTCTTTTCCTCAATAGCCCTGTGAATGAAATTGGATTCCTTTAGAACTATTTTGATACACTTTAATTGAACAAGTCACCCTTGTCGGATATTTCCCTCTCATTCTGTATTAGGATTACGTGAATATGTGTCTGTGATACATTCAGCCATCTCCACAATTATAAAATAGCTGCTTAATTCCGATGATAGAACAATTTCAATAACCATACTCAAAAACCAACGCGAGGTACAATACGGAACATTGCTTATATTGTGCATCTGGTTACTCTCACAAAGATGTCATTAAAAGTAGCATTTCAACATGTAAGGGAAGATAACTAATGATTAAAAAGATGGATTTTTTTAGAAATTTAATGTCTAGAGCCAGAAGTTCCCTTTTATTATCGCTTCATATTATTTTTATTGTAAACCACTGAGTAACTATAGCAAGAATGGTGAATCGACTAAAGTCGAATGAACGCAAATTAAGATGGATATAACTACAGCCTATGATTAAAGAATACACTCAGATAAATACAAAAGTATAAAAGTTTATTGGGTTAAAAGTAAAATCGGTCAAACGAAAATAAACAGAAAATATGTTGTTGTTGTTGTTGTTGTTGTTGTTGTTGTTGTTGACGACAAGGAAGCGGTGTGTATTTATGTGTATGTATGTAGTATATAAACTTGTTAAAACAAGCGAAAGGAGGAGGCATTCAATACATAAAATAGAGCTAACGGTGACAAACCTTACTATTTTAGGTACTGTCATCAGTTTTGAGACGAAGCGTACATTGGCGATATCAATCCAGTATATGGGTGGCAATTTATTTTATCGAATCCGAACATTAAATATGTGTTTCCAGCAACTGTTAAAAAACAAATCTTTCTATTGTTCTGATAATGCATACATATGTTAATACACACATACACACACATATGCATACATGCATATCACCCAATTTGATATTAATCACTTTGTTGTTTATAGTTGCTGTAAAATTTATTAATCCCTAACCATGATATTAAGCATTCTTTGTTCCGACAGATAACACTAAAAGGAATATTGTATGTCTGTCTATCAGTGTATATGTATGCGTACATACATATATCTACATACATACATATACGGTCGAGAAATGGATCGGTCTGGTTACGAAGAAGAAGCGACAAGCAAATTTCATATCTGCGCATTTTCTGATTTTCATTCAAATCGTATGGTACCCATTTGTCGATCTTTTTTGATTTTCCGATCGCATGCAAATGGTTGCAGGCAGTTTTTTGGCTAACTTAAAGTCCTTTTGTCAGTTCTCGAATGGTTTTACGTGGATCTTTCTTAATGACGGTATTTAATTGACCGTCATCGATAACAGATGGGTGTCCACTACGCGCACGATCTCCAAGGCTCAGCTCTCCACTGCGAAATCGTTTAAACTATTTTCGAGCTGACCACTCACTGGTCACTTCCTTACCAAACGTTTCGTTGATATCGCGAGCAGTTTCAGCTGCTTTACGTCCTTTTTTGAAGTTGAATAGCAAAATTGCTCGAGTATCGCGCTTTGACAGTTCCATTTCAGATGATTGTAACAACGGTGGAAAAAAACATCAATGTTAATTTATTGATGCATTCGATCAAGTCTATGTCTGTATTATCAGACAATTGCAAAGACTTTTTTTAAATTCAAGACTCTGCAAAAGTCCGGTACAAATACTTCATGGTTCAAAACGTTGCTTACTTCTTACTCAGCCTGATACACACACACACACACACACACCTACACACACACACATATAATGTATGTAAGTATGTTATGTGGGTGTATAAAAATACAGGTAGATTTATGTGTATCCCTATCGATACATTAATAAAGGCATATATATGTACAGATGTAGTTGTTGGTGCTGCTGTTGTTGCTGAAACAACGTGCCATAATCTCTGGTCTCACAATAATCTGGTCTCAGAATTATTTTTCCTCGTCTCTTCCGCCACTATTCTTGCAACTATTCTTGCTCCTGTGAACTATTACGCTGTGTATTGTCTCTATAAACATTTTTCACCATTAATAATCATCTAACTCATCCTAAAACACCACAATAGACACTTCACCCAATCCTGGAATCCTCTCCGGAATCCTATTTTTTCCAAATAGGCATGGATCTAAGAATGTTTAAAGTAAACATTAGCCTCATCGGTTTCACTGATTCATGAGAGTATCCAAAGGATATATGCAGTTCTTTGTTCATTTTAAAATACTTAATATGAATGGCTTCATTTTCTGAAGAATAAATCATATCTTTCAACTACCATATTGTCAAGATTCATTATAATTAGATTTCCATCGCTTCAAACAACTGGTTTATTTTTCTCAACACACACACATAAAATGTTTTGTGAGTATGCAAATCTTCAAGATGCCCTTGAACAATTAAAAGATTGTAGATGGTGAGATCGGACGCTTTTTTTCTTTTGTGAAGAAATGAAAAAAGTCGTCATATGAAAAGCCTTAACTGAAACTGGTGTCTTTGTCTTGATTAATGAAAATTTAATTGAAAGGTGCTTAATATGATTTTCAACTGCAGTTGTATGTACCTGTATGTATATATATATATATATATATATATATATATATATAATGAGAGAGAGAGAGAAACAGAGTACGATAGATAGATAGATAGATAGATAGATAGATAGATAGATAGATAGATAGATAGATAGATAGATAGATAGATAGACTATCTATTTGTTAAGTTTACCTTTTCAGTCAGGCCACCGTACACCTCATTACTTAAAGTTTCCTGCCTGAAGACATTTCTCACACGAGAGTGCTTGATGAGGAAAGCTTTGGTAGTGTCGAATAATACAGCATATGAGATGTAAAGTGGTCTGAACAGGATATTCAGTTTTACTCAGCTCTAGGTACAAGGTTTTATTTTAATTTTCCCTAATGTTATGAGAACAAATATTTATAACTATAATCTATTGTATGTCTTCTTTCTCCTCTAACCCTCACAGACCCACTTTCATCCACTACACATACCCATCCTGCCCTCCCCCATAAACTACACCATACACCTCACAAGCATACGCACTTACAGACATGCATGCCCCACACAGTAGTACAGCTTCCACAGAACCGTACTCCTGCACATTTCCTTTCGGCCACACATCCCCTACACACACACATTTTTCACTTATACACGCATACACACTCACATTGCACACCTCTATTCACCTACCGTCTTATCTCCTTTTCACACACATACTCAACTACAATTTACATATGCACAGGCACACACATACATACAGACATGCACATCACTGGCATCTTCATACGTTAGTTCTTTCACTCTCTAGCTATTCAGTTATACATGCACACTCTCTCTCTCACACACACTCACACACACACACACACACACACACACACAGCCCGTGTTTGGGCTGGCATCATTTAATTGCTATTATCTTCTTTCCCCAACAAACTCTCACATTCGCCCTTTCCCGCCGTTTCTCCCTCCTTCCATCCAATCCACTCTTCGCTCAGGATCATTCCTCTTTTTCTCCCACTTCCATTTACCATATTCATTAACATCTGAACCATGTGTGTAACAATGCCTAGCTTTTTACCGCCTTCCATATTATTTCATCTACTGTTGTGTCATTTTTCATAACACTTTTTACTACCATGTGGACATCTTATCCATTTCTCTAGATCCTTGAAAGATTTTGCGGATATTGCTTGTAGACATTTTTTTTCGTTACGGTCAATCTTAACCTGCATCCCACTTCCCATCGCAATTTCAGAAGTAGTTGTCCAAACAGTTTAAAACGCTTATTCGTTGAATTGATATCCATAAACGCTTTTAAAATTTCTTTATTAATCTGTATTATCGCAACTGACAACTGCCTGACGAATGGTTACGTGAAACTCTGACCAACTGTTACTGAAATTTTGTTCAGCTTACACACACACACACACACACACACACACACACACACACACACACACACACACACACACACA
>NC_068990.1:79957648-79961507 GCF_001194135.2 Octopus bimaculoides | reverse complement strand
AGAGAGAGAGAGAGAGAGAGAGAGAGAGAGAGAGAGAGAGAGAGAAAGAGATGCCTTTCTCTTTCATAATTTTACATTTAATAAAACGAATAGCAACAGTATACTGACAACCTATCAATGATCTTATATTAAAGAAATATGCTCCCTGATAGCAGGTGTATCTGTGTGGTATGAAGTTTGCTTCTCAACCGCATGATTTCGGGTTTAGTTTCACTGCGTGGCACCTTGAGCAAGTGTCTTCTACTGTAGCCTCGAGCCAACGAAAGCCTTGTGAGTGAATTTGGTAAACGGACACTGAAATAAGACCGTCATGTGTGTGTCTGTGTGCGTGTGTATGTGTGTGTGTGTGTGTGTGTGTGTGTGTGTGTGTGTGTGTGTGTGTGTGTGTGTGTGTGTGTGTGTGTGTGTGTGTGTGTGTGTGTGTGTGTGTGTGTGTGAGTGTGACCACAGCTTTACAACCGGTTTTGATGTTTACATCCCCATAACCTAGCGGTTCGGCAAAAAACACCGATAGAATAAGTCCCTGGCATAAAAGAGTAAGTACTGAGGTCGATTCGTCCGACGAAAATTTTTCAAGGTGGTGCCCCAGCATAGTCGCAGTCTAATGACAGGAATAAATGAAAGATAAAAGAAAGTAAAGCCATCTTTGTGGCATTTACTTTTGAAGAAAATTAGAACCGGAATCTGACAAAAGATAAGACTTTCAACTGTTATGTTCAGATTTGTTCTGCTGAAATCAATTTATATTTGTTGCAATGAAATATTTAATATAAATTTGTTTCTTCTTTTGAATGAAGAGAAATGGTTATTGAATGTGAAAGTTTCACCTGATAAGTAAAACACCACTTGACTGAATTTCTGAATGTATAACCATAACAAACCCCGTCGACAGACCTGAATTGTAGATTATGAAGTAAACAATATACATTCGAAATTGTGAAACTTAAACTCAGTATATTGTTATGGACGTTTATTTGGCAGATAGCTATAGTGAAATAAGAGACATTCTCACAAAACAGGTGAAGCTATTTTACAATGCAATGCATATATGTATGCTTGACACATCAGAAAACTAAACTACTTTCAAAAGGTTTTATGGCTAAAAACCGATTGACAAATTGCTTCAAATTGTTGAATATGATTCAATCACATTTAACTGAAGACTGCAGATTGTTGCTGTGTTTTGTTTCTTTACATTCGCTAGAGGCAGCTATTCAATGTTATGTGCTATATTATTCATTGAACGTGAGATGTATTACATTATTAAGAGACTGTGTAGTCTACGTAGTATAATAGACAGCCAATTATGATAAAGTTCCAAACTAAAATATTAGATCTATACAACGACAATTTTTCTCTGCTAGTTTCTTGTCAATTATTTATAAGCTGACAGTATTTACCTTCAACAAAATAGAATAGTAGAACTTCTGAATTGCAGGATGTTATAAGACTTACCTATACGTTTGAAAAATTGTTATATGTTACTACTCTACTTTATATTTAAACTGTAATTTAGCTTATTCGGAAGATAATAGTTAAAAATCATCGAAAGTTTATGTCAGTGTATATCCTTTTACTAATTCTATATCCAAACGCCAGAAACGATAATGAACATACCGTTTACGCTGTCTTCAAAAATAAATTGCTATAATTTCCCAACCGACATTTTTAGAATAGCGTCCCCGCTGTCATTTCTTATTGTATTTCGCTAACTTAACTTTTGATTTGCAATTTATCGCAGCCAATACGTCTCGTCGCCAATAAGTAATTCTATTTAGACAATCGTTAGATGGCATCTCAGCCAAGCACACACCAATTAAGCATCTATAATCTTCGAAATATTATCATTTGATTGCATATCTTTCAGTCAGTATGTCATTGCCATTGAAACAATTTAATCTTCAGATGCAACGACTCAGTGATATTGTTTCGACTTCTGGTTGGAGACATACCACTTCAATTATGACACTAATGTCATTTTGAAGGGTAGGAACGCTAAATATTCTTACACTTTACCTTTGAAAATTTCACTGTTTATAGCTTTACTATGATAAGTATTTCTATTGAAAGTAAAAATCACCACAACGTTGATACCAACAATATTTAAAAACGTATCGCTTTATTTTTATTTATTTATATCGATATTTCTATTGATAAATTCGCTTTGATATAAATATTTCCAATATTATCAGTGAAAATAACACCGACACCACACTGATACTTTCCTTTCAACTTTACTCAAGGGGACTGTCAGTCTCATTGATAGCAATATTTTTAATACTATCACAAATATCTCTGCTCAGATATAAATATTTTCTCCACATTTGCAGATTATCTCCACTGATATCAGTACTCAATGGTTTTACTCTAAAGTAGAACTTCGGTAATTTAAATATATAATCACGTATAAAAGTAATTAACTATAAATGCCACAATAAAATACTTTGCTCCACAAACAATTTTCCCAACCGATTTTCCATAGGAAATTCTACAAACACAATTACTTTTGAACTCCAAAATAATTGCATTGTTAAATACTATACAATTTCATATTGAAATACGTTATTGATGCTCTTATTATGAAAATATTTACTAATTTCATTAACTCTTTACCTAAAGACAGATTATTAAAATGCAACAAAAAAGAAAGGAAAATCATAATATAATTGTTTAAATGTTGTACCTAAAGTAAAAGCTAATGAGGAGTAGATAGACAGTCGACAACTGATGAAAGGTCTTTTCTCTGTGTTTTCTTGTCCTGATATACCACAGCACGGAAAAGGTTAGATTGCCTACTCAACACCACACTTGGTGATTTGGTGGATAAATATTCTGCATTTGTTTATTGCTAGTGTTACCAATGGTTTCATATATAACAAACAAAATCAGGCATTCTATTTCAGAATGTTGGGAATTTCGTTCATTTTGGACTCTGGTTAAGAATTTCGCTTCAAAGCTGCGTGGCTTCAGACTCAGTTGATCTATGCGACAATCTGTGACAATGTTTTCGACGATAGCCCTGGGCAGACCACTGCTTTGTGAACTAACTTGGTTATCAGAAAATGTACGGAAATTGGTTATCAGAAATTGTACGAAATTTAGTTATCCGAAATTGTACGGAAGCTCGTTCTGTGTGTGTATCTATGTATGTATATATACCCGTAAGCGCGCATGTCTATCTCTCACCGCTCGAGAACAGATTTTGGTTTGTTTACGCCTCCCTCTTTACGCCAGCGGTTCAGCATAATAACCCGATGTCTGATCAGGCAGCACACTTTAAATAGAAATGGAAGTCGATTTAACCGTTTGAAATTACTTAAGGTAGTGCCCCTAGATGGATACACTTCAAATATTGGAACAAGAAAAAGGACACACCTGACGAAAAAGTCAGCACAAAAACAAACTGTATCACAGAAGATATACAAGAAAGAAAACAATGAACATTTTAATGAACAATTAATAGAAGAAAATATGTTTATTCTTTAATATAACTATTTATTCGCTTGTCGCTTGGGAAAGTGTTTGCGCTGATTCTTCTTCGTTTGTTTATTCAATGAAGTGTACTTATTGTATCTATTGATTTAGTGAAATTTTCCTCAATGAAATGCCTGTTTGATTTGTTTTGGCGTATATTATTCTGTTTGTTGTGAGATGTGGGATGGAGGGTACCCTATTTTTTGTAACTGTGATTTAGTTGTCTGTTTCTATGGAGCTCAAATCGTGACGAGGTCAGATTTGCCTTTCATCCTTACGGGGTCGTTAAAATAAGTACCAGTCAGACACTGGAGTCGATATAATCTACTATCCTCGACCCTTGTGCCTATAGCAGAAATAATAATAATAATAATTATTATTATTA
>NC_068990.1:79954406-79957297 GCF_001194135.2 Octopus bimaculoides | reverse complement strand
ATGTATTTGTCTGAATATTTTTTTATTATACCTAAGGCACCTACTATGATAGGAATTGTTTCTGTTTTTAGATTCCACATTCGAGTTATCTCTTTTTCCAGGTCTTTGTATTTTGAAAGTTTTTCCATTTCTTTTAGAGAAACGTTGTCATCTGCTGGTATTGAAACATCAATTAGAAGGCATTTTTTTCCTTCATGATCTTTGACTATTATTATTATTATTATTATTATTATTATTATTATTATTATTATTATTATTATTATTATTATCATTAATATTATTATTATTATTATTATTATTGTTGTTGTTGTTGTTGTTGTTGTTGTTGTTGTTGTTGTTGTTATTGCTATTATGAAGGTGCATAGCCTAGTGGAGTATGGCCCCATGATGTAAAAAAAGGAATTTTCTAAATTCAGACAAATATTGTAACATGCGTTCAAGTTTGAGATACATATGCCTCACGACTCACCTGTACGATTTTGCGACACTCCTATATAATCTCACGACTCACCTGTGCAATTTTGCGACATACCAGTATAATTCTGCTACAAACAAGTATAATTTCGTGACTCACTAATCGATTGCGATACACAGTTAGGAAAACATTCACTTCGAATTTTGGAAGAAATGTACAAGAACACAAATGAAATGGAAGCATGAAAAGTAAATAACAAATGTATTAAGCTATGCTGGAGAAAGGAAAATGATAAATGTTTTTCAGTCGGTATTTCGTAAGCTTATACTAACTTAGTCACTTTCTGAATACGATCTCCAGCTGTTATGAAGGAGGAAAGAAATAAAAGGTAAAGAAATTATATCTGGAAATTTCTGAAACTAGAATGCGATAACAATATGCAATATAGCTTTAAACAACAATATAAGTGAAGAAAACGCAGCATATATATATATATATATATACATATATATATATATATATATGTATGTATGTATGTATGTATGTATACATATAAATACACGCACACACATATATATATATACATGGTAAGATAGAGTATAAACATACAGCCATACATACACACAAATATGAAAATATATATATATATAAATGTTGGGTGCAAACAAAGTTTTAAAAAATAGTTGGAATATAGTAAAAACAGTGTAGTAGAGACTACTCACATACACACACACACATGCACACACACATACACACGCACGCACTCACGCACATATGCACGCACACACGCGCATATATACATACACGACTTAAATGTATATTGTTAAAATGTAAACAACTGAATTCTCTCTAAGATACAAGATACGTAATTTGTACATATATATGTATGAACGTGTATATATATATATATATGTGTGTGTGTGTGTGTGTGTGTGTGTGTGTATAATTGGCGCTCAAAAACTGCAACAGCGATACTTTGGACGAAAAGGTGCGGCAATCTCAGAATGACATGCAGTGCTTGATCTCGGGATTGATATGAGCAATGATGCCTCGTTTAACATACATATCAAGATGGTGATTATGTGCAGGCAAATGGCCGGATGGATTCTGAGATCTTCAGAACAAGGGACCAAGGAAATATGCTGGTTTTCTGGAGGACATTTGTCATCAGCCGTCTGGACTACTGCTCTTAAGTGTGGTCACCCTACAGTGTCAGATTAGAAACGGAACTTGAGGCAGTTCAGCAATGTTAAAGAAGGAAGATTGCGTCAATGGAACAACTGAGTTACTGAAGTTGGGGACTGAAAGAGCCACGACTCTACTCCCTGGAGCAAAGATTGGAGAGGTAAGCAGTGATATATGTATGAAAGATCCTAGAGGAGCTGGCATCAGACTTTTGAATCGAGAACTATACCAGACCCCGAAATGGACGTCACTGCACTGTTCGGAAGGTCCCAGCCAACCCATCTGGAGTGAGGTGTTGCAATATCTTGGGTTTCAAAGGCCCGAATCTATTTAAAGCTTTGCCAAAATATCTGAGTTTTTATGGAGTAGGGGTAGAAGTATTCAAGAAACAACTTGACTTCCTGATACTCAAGGATTCCGGTGAACGAATATCAGGGCAGGAAATTCAAAAGAGGGCAGCAGTGTTGAACTCCCTCCTCCACCAAAAGCCAATCACATGAAATTGGCCATTGAAAAGGTTATTACACTGGTGGTATGCCGGCACGGCCACAGCTTCTGGGAGATGAAACGTGTTAAAGAATGTGTGTGTGTAGAGAGAGAGAGAGAGAGAGAGAGAGAGAGAGAGAGAGAGAGAGAGAGAGAGAGAGAGAGAGAGAGTGAGAGAGAGAGAGAGAGAGAGTAAGATAGAAAGAAAGAAAGACAGAAAGAAAGAGAATCAGTGGAAGGGGATCTGGAAATCCAGGAAATTACCTGAGACAACACCCCTGCGAACAATGGGAAGTAAAAGTTCTTGAGTAGACTCATTAGTTCCACACAAAATGAAAATCCAGAATTATATTCTCCGTCTCAATGCAAAATTAACAAGTGAGAAAAGAAGTTTTCATATCACATTTACTCCACGGTTTACAGCTGTTTCACTAATGTTTGGGTTCCACGTTGTATAGTAAATGGTGGAAAATAGAAGAGAGCAGAAATTATGTAATCAAATTCATTAGCTTATAGCTGTTTCTGCTATATTATAATAATCAAAGAGAGTTGAAAGCTAATGGAGTGTGTGTAATTCCTGTCCCCATTTCATTTATTTAATTTCATATTAGGCTGAGTCCTCGATCAACGCTTTATCCTTAAGCGGGTGTAATTGAGTTATAACACCAAATCATTGGTGTCACTTGGCCTAAGTAAAACATGTATATATGAATGCGTGTGCATACGTGTGTGTATGTATATATATATATATATATGTGTGTGTGTGTGTGTGTGTGTGTGTGTGTGTGTGTGTGTGTGTGTGTGT
>NC_068990.1:79946050-79954222 GCF_001194135.2 Octopus bimaculoides | reverse complement strand
CGATGCACAAATAGGGTAAAAATGGAGCGTACAACATTTCGCATCACCTGGATGAAATAAGATCGTATCCCGTAAAATTATGTCGACTTAAATAATTAACATGACTAGTCAAATTCTACAAATAAACAAAAACCACATAATTGGACATAACAAAATTTTGCCAGAAATTCCATATCTATTTTATCGCGACTGTGTATCCTTTCTCCCCCTAAAAATCTGTTTAAAACGGGTAAAGACACCCTTCGGTCATGAATGACCATAGGATTGCACCTAGAAAGTTCCCCTCCGAGGTACAAGTCCAGGCAAGGTTGTTCACGGAAGACTAGTAGTCGCCTATGCATGCCAGCCTCCCCTCTCCATGCCACCAGTGTTATCCAAGGAAAAGGCTAAAGCCGATACAGCTTGACACCAGTGACGTCGCAATTCATTTCTACACGTAAGTGAAATGGAGCAACGGGAAATAAGTGTCTTGTTGAAGGGCACAAGACACATCCCGGTTTGGTAATCGAACTTGTTACCTCATGATTGTGAACACTCGACGCTCTGACCACTGAGCCATATGTCTGCTAGAATATACCTATGCAATATCTGGAGAGAAAATAGTCTAGGACTAAAATTAAATTAGGATACCAACAGATTTGTTAATTAGGATCCTTACAAACTAGCGAGTTTAAGAAGATACATTATTAAGCTCAATACAAAATAGAAAACATGGAAGAAACAAAGTGAATACGCAAACAACAGACAAATACGCGATCAAAAACCGTGCAGACAACGAAACAAAATATAGTTATAAATATTGAGAAAGTAAATCGTGAAAACAGAACTAATTCGAACAAAACTTAAAATATAACCCCCAATGGACTTACAGTATATTGATCAACAAAAGCCGATTAAGAAGTACGAAAACAAACATATGAACACACGGGAATATGAGAAAGATCTAAGAGTAGAATTCTAGAGTTGTAAATATAACAGTAATCTAAAGATGGAAGAAATTAAAGAATTAAAATCGATAGATATTCCGTGGACCACCAAACGACTCCACTATGCCTTGTAAAATAAGTCTAATGATAAAATAACAGTTTTTAAAAGATGCATCGCAGAAACAGTTTTAAATATTTAATTACTAGAATTTACTGGAATCAGGCTTAAGCATCAACATTACTAGAATAAAGCCGGAATCATGTGGTTGGTAAGCAAGCTACTTACCATATAGCCACTCCTATATGTACATTTGTATGTATATACAAATATATATATATATATATATATATATATATATATGTATGTGTGTGTGTGTTTCAGTATTGCTGTAATCCCAGATCAGCGCCTGTCGAGCATAAATTTCATTAACAGCGTCCTAAACACATTGAATAACCACATAATGGTCCGTTTTTCCGGAATGTTAGTGTGTCGGTATTGATCAAAGAGTTCCTTAATTACGTTGGACTACATTATCTAGTGTATCTCTTTTAATGTCATAGATATTGGATTGAGATTGGATTACTATTTCTAACAAGTCAAACAAGTATACAGAGGCACTTCATGTTTGTCCGTATATTTGGATGCGTGAGTGTGTGTAGATGTGTAAATTTAAATATATTTTTCAGTAACGTTTGTAATACAAGATGTCTAACGTGACATATATCCAATTTAACTCATGTCATTTATGTTTATCTATTTCGGTTATGTCTTGTGAAAGTGTGATACATTACATTTTCAGATCGGAAGAATGGCTTATTACATTTAAGGATAAAATTTCATTATGTCGGAAGTCTATTTAAACATACATTTACTTTTTTTTTTTTTTTCGTTTTCTTTTAGAGAGACTGACAATAACACGAAATTACAATGCGAATGAAAATACTAAATTAGTAAAAGAATTTTGAAACGTTGAAGTAAAAATATTATGATTTAATGTGTCTTAATAGTATGTGTGACTAATGGATATTGTAATTAGCTTTACTACAAATACTCAACTAAAAATTATGAATTAACTGAATGGGTCTTTTGAATAGCTGTAATTAAATTAAACATTTGCCGCAAAGTTAACTATAACAGACAATTTTTCATTTCTTTTTTTTTTTCAGTTTTTTCTTCTTTCCTTTTTGCTTTTAGGATTTTCATTTTCCAGATTATTCTATACAGGCAAATAACAAAAGTGCCTTTAACTGAGGATTTATTACTGCTGTTGGAAATTCATCGCTCTAATATTTAAATATTTGGTGGGCATATTCTAGACTATGTAAGTTTGCATTAAACATCTTATTTTATATCCGTCATATTAGATTTTAAATATCTTTTTTTTTAAATTACGCCGTTATTACAGAAACATCTTTGAAGTCGTAAATTCAACCAAAAATTACATTTTCACGCAAATTTAAATGGATTTCGACCTTTTAGTTTTTGATTTATTTATCAATGTTATTTGTGATCAGATAATTTGAATTTTTGAGAGAGTGCATATTAGTGGTGATATGTGTGATCAAATAATAAAATAATCATTATACTCTTCATCATCTTTCTCATCACATCATCATCTTCCCATCATCTCCATCATTGTCATCATTATTATCATTATCTATTTGTGATATAAGGTATATATAACAAGAGTAACAGATTCAGTACTAGTAACGTCATAACTTTTGCATAGTTTTCATTCATTCAAATAATTATTTAATCATACAGTAATATTTCCTAGAATAATTAGCATTGAATCAAAGTTTAATAGTTATAGTCATTCTAGTTTAATTTAAGTTTTTTAAAAATTTCTGTTTAAATTGCAAATAAGATCGTTAATTCCACCGTTAAAGAAGGCAATTCTTACAATATTTACATAGACAATATGTTTTGATCAGTTTTAACAGCATTATTCAGGTATGTGCACGTCGTCCTGTACTAAATACAAACAATAAGCTTTTATTTTTAAACGAAGAATAATATTATTAGCAGCTAGATAACTGTACTTGTACAAGATAAGAATATTATTACTCCAACAGTTTGGTGAATTTAATTTAAATTTCAAGTACAGTGAATCTTATAGTTGCACATCTAGTTGACTAGGATATAGTGTGTTTGCAGCATAAACAGTAAAATTTCGGAAGTAAATGATAGAAAGGAATTACTGTTTCAAGTTACTAATAATCTTATTGCGTGTATAATTAAGCAAGTTTTTAATGCTAGAAAATTAATCAATATAATTGCCGTCTCGATTTACACAATGACATTTTAAATAAATTCAGCATTATATCAATCTTGCATTTTAGTTACACAACTGAAACTTAGAATGATATTGTAACTGCTTAAGTCTTAATCACGTTCATTTATTGATTAAAATGTATGTTTGGGTTATTTGAATAGCGTTGCCCTTGGAGTGGCTTGGTGTCTTTTTTATCATTGGATTGTAATAGTGACTTCCGTATTATGCCTTAATTTACATATGCGATTCCATGTTAGTACTTGGATTCTTTCTTTTGTATGTGGAAGTCCTTAAAGATAGACCATTGAAATATTGGTTCTATGATGGTATTTTTTGACACTGTAAGCTGTCGGCATATGTGGTTCTTTGAATCATGGTATACCTTTATTTGTTAATATGTTTAATTTTTAAAATGTATATGTCTGTTAATTGTAATCAATTCATTTGTAAATTTTGGTTTGTATCGAATAAGTTGACATGTAGAATTTGTAAGTTGATCATTCTATGTCTTTTATGCCTTTCTTATTAAGCTTGAATGCGGTTAGTTGTGTGTTCTAATTTTATCATATAATTAGATATGTGGAAGGTGTACGCTTATTATTTGTGAACCTAGCACAAATATTTGGAGTGCACACACTCAAACAACGTTTGAATTTTTCTAAAATTGTTTGGCACCACCAGAAGTAATGATGCTGCTTTGGATGCCAAAATCATGTCATAGGGTAGGTAGCAGAGGAGGGAAATTTCCTTGTTGTTTTAAACTGGATTTCGTTCTATATTTATGTCTCCGCTTCTTATTACTGCTCGTTGTTTGTTTTTGTGTTTCTGAGGTGATTTCTACAGATAATGAATAGATTCTTAGGTCATTTCTGTTCCTAGGTAGAGTTAGTTGCAGAGTGGGATATAATTTTATCCAAACGTTACGCAAATAGCTATAGTTTGGCATATGAAAATTGCCGTTCTAATACGAATTTGAAACATATAGACAGATAAAGCTTTAAAAAGCCCACATGTAAAACAATGTCCGAAATTTTATGGGGGAGGGAGCCAGTCAATTAGATCGACGCCACTACGCAACTGATAATTTATCGATATCCGAAAGAATGAAAAGCAAAGTCGATCTCGGCGGAATTTGAACTCAGAACGTAAAAACAGACGAAATACTGCTAAGCATTTCGCCCGGCGTGCTAACGTTTCTGCAGCTTGCTGCCTTGAGAAACTATTGAATATCACAACTTATACTGGTTAGAGCAGAAATAGTGGAAATTAAATTAGGACTACTAATTAATAAGAACTCGGAGGAAGTTGATAAGACATGCAGCCATAAGATCCGCAAAGTACACTTCTATTGTCAAACAAATTCGTACCCTGGTGATGATACTATGAATTTCCCTTTAAATCTTTTAGCACATATATAATAATTAAACCATCCCCTTCTTTTACAACTTGGCTGTAAACATTCTACATACAGGAAACAATGAATTTGACATTTTTCCAAACTTATAGCAACTTGATTGCTTCCACTCAACACCTTTTAACATTTTGTTAATTTTATAATTTTATTATTAATGATTTAGTCTACATAAAAATATTGGCCTTGATCTTGATAACAGATCAAATAAAATGAAAGGTTGCTTTTAGCTGTTTTTTTTTTAAACATATAGTTAGTTATGCTTATGTGCAGAGATTAAGCAATCAGCATTTTTTTTATTATTTTTAAATGTTTTTTTAAATCATGCATATTCATAGGTTTTTCAAAACTTGCCACTAATACATATCACATACTTAATATTTCCATGAATAATTATTGATTGATAATTATATATTACGGCCCATAGGGACGCCATTTTTTAAATAAAAATGAAGTTAACAACAGACATAGAATCACTTGATTGATTGTAGATTATCTTTTTAGTAATTTATTAGTTGTTTTTCAATTTTGTTTTTTTATTTTTCTACACATTTATTTTTCAATGGAATTTTTATAACTAATTCAAATAATTAAAATACATACCTAAAAGAATTTACATGCACTTTTATGGAGACATTATAATTGAATGTTTATATTAAAGCATATTGTCTTCAATAGAGGTATAATATATTAGAATATAAATATTATATTTCCATAAAACTGAAGTCAGTAGAGTTTTACTGCTATTTAAATTGCTTTATCTATATTGACCAGCTTATGCATGTTTGTATATATCTATCATTACTGATTGAAAATTTGATCTTCGTTTCCGCTATGAGGTCATTTACTGATTTACATACTACAAATTGCTTTCAAAGCTATATTCTATAATTCTTAGAATTAAATATATTCTCTTTATCATTACTTGAGAATAATAAATTCCTACAGGCTACAACAACATATGATAATTGTTGTACAACTTCAACAGTCAGCAAAATTATGTTTGTATGTATGTATATATGCATACATACATATACACACTCATATATGTAGGTAAGTATATATGTATGCATATATACATACATACATATATATATATATACATAGTTTTACTTGTTTCAGTCATTTCACTGCGGACATGGTGGAGCACTGCCTTAAGGAGTTTTAGTCAAAGAAATCGATGCCTGGACTTACTCTTTGTAAGCCCTAGTACTTATTTTATCGGTCACTTTTGCCGAAACGCTACTATGTTGCTGAGACGTAAACACACCAGCATCGGTTGCTTAGCGATAGCGGGGTGGGGACAAACACTGCTACAAAGGCACACGCATAAAAATATACATATATATATATATATGTGTGTGTGTGTGTGTGTGTGTGTGTGTGTGTGTGTGTGTGCATATATATATGTATGTGTGTATGCATATATATTTATATATATATACATATGTATGTTTATGTATATATATATATATATATATATATATATATATATATATATATATATATATATATATACATATACATATACATATATACACATAATATATGTATATGTATGTATGTATGTATATATATATATATATATATATATATATATAGTGGTTGTCTACTCCTTATGCAGAGTTTGACCACCTTCTGTACCTACACCTTAGAACCATCATGGTATCTGATGTTGTTTTCTAAACCAGACAATGTTGTTTTGAAAAGACACCCACATAGATTGCATATCCGAATTGGACCACCAAGAGCTGCAATTAAGTTCTGATCTTTGTAGATCTTAAAATGTCTTTTGAGACCTTCGTTAGATTTGCAGACCTTCTGACAAACATTGCATTGAAAGGTGTGCACAGACATATAGACAGAATAGTCCTTCTATCCATAACCATCTAGCTTGACACATATTTGCAGATGTTCGCGCACGTGCACGCTGACAACAAAACAAACACTCTAAATTTTATTATGGTGTAGATTAGGTTAAAGAGAATACACGCATTTACTAACTTTTGTAGAGCATGCAATACTCATGAGGGGTGTAAAGAAACACTGCACTAAGAGCAGGTGTATCAAGGCATAAAGTTTTTCTGAGACTAGATATCAAGTAGCTGTTTGTAATAAAAAGTGGACTAGACTAAAAGTTCAACTAGGGAAGTGCAAAGAAACCCGTTTAGCGCTACGAATCTTTTCAGCACGTTTTCAGATATAATTCAAAAGAATGTTCATCGCTGAACACAATAGATGCAAACATCGTAATAGATATAAATCAGCTCTGCTGCTGCTGCTGCTGCTACCCCACTATCACTACAACTACTGCTACTACTACTACTACAACTAATAATAATAATAATAATAATAATAATAATGTTTAAGGTAAAGAATAACCGGTAATTAAGAACTATCCGAGGGTCTTCAGAGTAATAATAGTAATAGTAATAATAATAACAGCAACAACAACAACAATAATGATGATGATGATGATGATGATGGTCGCTCCCATTAGCTTCGACGTATGAGTGTTTGAAGGAGTGGACTTAAAGTTAAAGAAAGTAATAGAAAGAGAAAGAGAAAAAGAACAGTAAGATGCATCTATCTGCGATGGATGCGTGAATGTAATGTCAGTCCAGGTACAGATTTTGCTATAAAGTTGCAATGGAGACATTGATGATTTTGATTTTTTCCGGGGACTGGGCAAGTGTGTCTGTTGGTTGCGGTATATTGTTCTATTGTTCTTCTTTCTGCAACTCAAATTGTTTGGGATCCATCGTGACACATTTTACGCCATGCAAACTGGAATATGATGACGACGACGACGACGACGACGACGACGACGACGACGACGACGACGACGTTTACAATGGCGATGATCACCAGGATCATGATACCCCTGTTACTATCATTGCTGCTGCTGCTGCTTCAGCAACCTTTGTGCTACTTTACAAACACATAGGAGGGGACATGAGATGTTCTGCGCAATCAATATATATAGACTGCATATTTCATGGCGCTCTTTTTATAGGTTTCACATACGATTAATGCGAGGCATACGTCGTATGCCATTCATCTATCACAAATGTCATGCGCACGCGTACAAACACAATACAATGAGCATACACACAAACACATGCATATTAATATACATGTATATACATATATATTGAAGGCGCATGGCTCAGTGGTTAGAGCGTCGAGCTTACGATCGTGAGGTTGCGAATTCGATTCCCGGACCGAGCTGTATGTTGTGTTCTTGACCAAGACACTTTATTTCCCGTTGCTCCAGTTCACTCAGCTGTAGAAATGAGTTGCGATGTCACTAGTGCCAAGCTGTATCGGCCCCTTTGCCTTTCCCTTGGATAACATCGGTGGCGTGGAGAGTGGGAGGCTGGTATGCATGGGCGACTGTTGGTCTTCCATAAAAACAACCTTACGTTGTACGTTCGCCGGTAAGGCGACTTTCCGAAAAGACTTGTACCCCGGAGGCGAACCTCTTAGGTGCACCCATGGTCATTCGTGACCGACGGTGTCGAGTTTTATACACATATATATATGTACATATACATGC
>NC_068990.1:79942148-79945977 GCF_001194135.2 Octopus bimaculoides | reverse complement strand
TATATATATATATATGAAACTTATGCCATGGACGGAGATTCTGCTATAAATAGCAAACACTTTTTTTCTCAAATGCAAACCTACCATCTTGAAAGAAAAACTGAACACAGTAAATATCGTAGTCTCAGTTACATAGATACATTGTGCCCGAATAAAATGAAGAGCGATTGCGGGTTCGAATCTCAGACCGGACGATGTATGTGTTTATGAGCAAAACGCCTAAGCTCAAACGCTGCTCCGGTGAACTTCTCTTGACCCTTTCGCCACAAGTCTCCCTCACTCTTTCCTCCAGGATCTAGCAGCTCACCTGCGACGAACCGGCGTCCCGTCCAGGTGGGGAGCCAATACGCCAATGAGACCGGGAAACCGGCCCTTAAGACCCAGGCATGGCTCGAGAAAGAACAAACAACAATCTACCAAACAGCTAGAAACTATACAAAGTGTTTAGCTTTTTAAACAAATTTAACATCCATTCATAAACATTCATATATAAATACATACATAAATATGTGAGTTTATCTGCGCGTATTAGAAATTCCTTGGTCGCTAATCTCTAATGAGTGTTTAAATTTGTGTATGTGTAATTTACCATATTTTAGCTAAAGACTACACTGTAATATGGCCATATTTCTTATTTTCCTTCGATTCCTTTATATCAGTCTCCTCCTCTCAATTTTATCTATGTATATATTCGTGTGTGTTTACGTATGTATGTGTACATATATATATACACAAACATACGCACATATATATATTTATGAATCTATATATGTATACATATATATATATATATATTTATATTTGTGCATTTATATATATATATATACATATGTACGCACACACACACACACACACACACAAATGCGCACACAGAAACTCTTCAGAAGTAGGGTGTGTGTGGGGAAAACTTTCCCCCTTTGATAAATGCCGACTTTCATCTTTCTCATTTCTCTTTAAATATCCACATCAATTTATCTCCAATATATATGCTGCTTACTGTGTGTGTGTGTGTGTGTGTGTGTGTGTGTGTGTTTTGTGTGTGTGTGTGTGTGTGTGTGGGTGTGTGTGTGGGTGTGTGTGTGTGTTATTTGAATATATGCGAGATAGATATTGTGTATGAATGTGCATGCGTTCGGTTCCGTACATAATAGCGAGAATGTATTTAAGTTGTGTGCGTGTGTATATGTGTATGTGTGATACTCCTGTCAATTTTACGGTAATGAAGAAACATAACAAACCACTTACACCACCACCATGTACCACCGTCTTCACCACGACAACCAATGATACAACCATTACTGTTAGAGCTGCTACCGCAGCTGTCACAGTTAACACTACATCTTACCACTACTATAGAACATTACAGCCACCACTACTGTCACAATAATGCTTCTTCTCATCAGAACCACACCAACAAATTGCTATAGTTATGATTCTACGCCACAATTTCGCCATAAATAACCACCATCTTATATTGAATGCAGTCAAGAAAATTGCCACTAATATCATCATGAGCACTATAAGTCACCTATTCTACGATTAATACAACGCCAACCACCACCAACAGCACTACCACTGCACACAAGCACCACCATTTCTATCACTTTCATTGCTATTATTACTACCAGCACATGTTGCTCAACCACCGCTACCTTTACCACTTCCATTTCTACTCCTTCTACTACTGCCAAAATAGCAAAAGGAGCGCGTCAGATAAAATATTCTGTGATATAACATCAAAAGATGGAAAGGTCACACAAGGAACGTCTTTAGCTATGACTACAGTCTGTTTGATCAGACATGACTTGGAGTTAAACAACGCCTCAAAACTAATAAATGAGCTTAATTAAAGCTGACTTGGGTGTCTTTTACTATGATTACAGGTCGGCCAGTGAAGGAATTTGTGAAGGAATTTGGTAGATCGAAAATGTATAAAAGCCCATCGTGTAACGATAGATAGATAGATAGATAGATAGATAGATAGATAGATAGATAGATAGATAGATAGATAGATAGATAGATTCATACATACATACATACAATTGTGTACAGTTGTAGAAATCCGCTGCCCAGCGGATGTTAACATAAAGCTGAGGTTCAGTGTAAAAGAGAATACCTACGCTGAACTATTAAGACATAAGAGTCAAAACAATCCTTAGCAACGTGAGAGCACTTCAGAGCTTGTCTTCCTCGTCAGTCGTTAGAAAAGTGCTCTCACGTGGCTAAGAGTTAGTTTGGTTCTTATTTCTAGCAATGCCGGTGCTGACTAGCACTCTCTGTCACTTTATATATATATATATATATATATATATATATATATATATATAAAACAAAGGTAGTGCAGAAAGAACACAACAAGCGGAAATCAACAAAACACATGTAGAAGAATAGACGATAACATAACAAACGACAACCAGGACAAAAACAAGAAACACGGATCATTCGCAGCCGATTTCCTCTTCAGTCAGAGTCCAGAAAGTCCTTGCAGTTTCGCACTCATTATCTTTGAGACTGCTCAAATCCGGCGAGTGCCAGGGACTTAAGATAAAAGCAACGTTGTGTTCGCCCGATAGTCGAAAAACCCTTTCCGTTATTTATTTATTTGTATTCGTAAATGTACAATTGTTTTTCTTCTGTTGTATAACCGAGAGGCGTTCTGTTGTACGTGTATAATTCTAGCTTTTTTCATTCTTGTTTCCGTACTTGTTTTCGTTCACATTCGTTCACATTCGTTTGCCTTTCCCAGGGACTTAATGCTTTTAGTTTAAGTCTCAGCACTCACCAGATTCGAGCAGTCTCGGGGATGAGTGCGGAACTGCAAGGACTCTCCGGATTGATTTCGTACAACCTGTTGTTTACTTTTTTCCATGTTGCGTTTTGTAAATTTCCGCTTGTTGTGTTCTTTCTGTCCTACCTTTGATATATATATATATATATATATATATATATATCAAGTGGTTGTTGTGTGGACTTGGTTCGGCTGCAAAAGTATAAGTGTTACGTATTCAGTATTACAATAAGTTCTATTTATATACTCAAATCTCGTGTTTACTCGTCACTATTGCGGAACTGATAAATTGAGTGCAATATTAAATTCTGATATAGTTGTTGTCCTCGAACTAACCACAAAAGTTATTCTTGCTTCTTGAGAAGAAATTATTAACATAGACGATCAATGTTTTTGAATCAGTTCTCGAATTGAACTCCTTGGTACTTTTCAGCACCTAATGATTCATTTGATTATTATATAACTGTAAAATACTGATATCAAATTCATTGACTATAAACATTTTCCTACAAATTTGGCTGACCTTAAGCTTGATCAAAAGAAATAATGTCTTTTATTGCGGTGGTTTATGTTCTTAAATCTCTTTTGAAACGCATGAATACAACAATTATATGTTGTTTTTTTTCTCTCTCTTTAAAGAAGAAAAGCTCTGGGCTTATGTAGAAAAAATATACATTTCTTAGTCTGTAGTTTTTTTAATTTGTTTCCTTTTTATCCTTAATCCTTGCCACATACAACTGAGTATGTGTTTAGTCATCTACTTAAACTTTATTACTTCATATTAATTTCTTACCATTTCGTTTCGAAGTTTCTCAATGCCTGTGTATTGCCTTTTTACTGTCTATCTACCTATCAATCTATATTTCTCTGTCTGTCTATCTCTCTCTCTTCCCCTATCTCTCTCTCTTCCCCTATCTCTCTCCCTCTCTCTCTCTCACTCTTTCTCTCTCTCTCTCTTCCCCTCTCTCTCTCTCTCTTCCCTATCTCTCTCTCTCTCTCTCTCTCTCTCTCTTCCCCTATCTCTCTCTCTCTCTCTCTCTC
>NC_068990.1:79936129-79942138 GCF_001194135.2 Octopus bimaculoides | reverse complement strand
TCTCTCTCTCTCTCTCTCTCTCTCTTCCCCTATCTCCCTCTCTCTCTCTCTTCCCCTATCTCCCTCTCTCTCTCTCTCTCATATTGTTGTTGCAGTATAAATCTCAGCATATAATATTGCCTATTCATAACAATGTAGACATAACAATTTTAATGGACCACGTTTCGATTACTGCACTCCTGGGAGTTGCAAAATGAAAGTAGCACGATTATCGTTAGTCTTATGCCACGTATATAGTTCAAAATTATTATTTCATATTTAGATATAGTTTCTGTTAATCTCTGTACGAAAAGAATCTATCTAAATATGCTATAAATCTGTAACTGAGAAATGTTCTTATTAGAATTTTCAATGTTCAAAATTCAGATTTATATATAAATTGATATTTTATGAATCTATTTAAGAATATTATATTTCAACTGACGTTCTTTTATTGTCGTTTGTTCAGCATTTGAAACGGCTTTTGAATCTGAAATCTTATGCTTGATTGAAAAGCTGGAAAATCGTCAAAAATATTTATATAATTTCGTATCCTGTTTTCTGTTTTTACTCAGTTTACACCTTGAATTAGTATAGGTTGTAGTGTAATTTGTTACGTACAATAAATAAGATAACCAGACAACAGTCAAAACAATGTAACGAAATAACAAATCTCTTTACGAACCAACAATAAATATTCCTTGTGAACTAACCCACCGACACCTGACTTCATTGCGAATTAACACGAACTTCACTCAACTCCGAAGTCTGAACCTTGAACTCACTCGGATCGGTACTATTTATACTTTACTCGGACCAGTCTATCTCTCGGAAAGGGTCGTCGTAACTCGGTCGGTACGGAGGGATAAAGACGTTGATTTTTGTTTCTGCATTTTAACATTTGACCTTCGTAATTTTATTCTACCTTGTGAACTCTTGTGACCAATTCTTTTGCAACTGTAACATTTTTGATTTTTAAATAGACAGTCTTTTCTGAAATGTATGCCCCCACATCCATAACAAGGATTGGAACTTGGCGATCTTTTTTGGTGGTACTTTCCCGGTCGGCATATACTCTTTTACTCGTTTCAGTCATTTGACTGCGGCCATGCTGGAGCACCGCCTTTAGTCGAGTAAATCGACCTCAGGACTTAGTTTTTGTAAGCCTAGTACTTATTCTATCGGTCTCTTTTTTGCCGAACCGCTAAGTTAGGGAGACGTAAACACACCAGCATTGGTTGTCAAGCAATGGTGGGGGGACAAATACAGACACACAAACACACATACAAATATATACATATATACGACGGGCTTCTTTCAGTTTCCGTCTACCAAATCCACTCACAAGGCTTTGGTCGGCCCGAGGCTATAGTAGAAGACACTTGCCCAAGGTGCCACGCAGTGGGACTGAACCCGGAGTCATGTGGTTGATAAGTAAGCTACTTACCACACAGCCACTCCTGCGCCTATATGTATATCTGTATTTTTGTGGAATTCTTTACTTGGATTTTTTCTACATCATGTTTCATGTTTACCATCATTTGTCATTCTTCTGCCACGGACTGTAAGATTAGATCTTCGTATGCTTGTTCCAACTTAAAAAGAATCGTTGCACCAATATTTGTATCTTCGCTTGCTGTAAGATCTTGTACGAAAATAAAACACTTGAACATCTCGGGTGTAAGTTCTTTGAGTTTAAAACTTTCACACAACCTGTTGATTGTTCTTGCATAAGTGATAAAATCATCATTCTCTTTTCTCTTTATATTCAGCACTCCATTCGAGTGTTAAATAGAGAAGTTTTATCACCAAATATGTTGGACAGTGATTCTATTGTTTCTTTAAAACAAATTTCATTTGTTTTTTGGGGCAGTATGAAATTACAGTAACGTTCATGCTCTAACGGAGCTAATTTTCGCAATAATAATCTCACTTTTTGTTCGTCCGACCATGATTTGCGATCTTGTTTAAAATCTCCTCGTGCCTTCTGTAGTACGATGCAAAAGTTATACCCTCCTCTGAGTTATAACTGAATTCATTAATCGAGTTCGAAACCGTGTGGCAAAAACGAACGTATCTCATTTTTGAACTTCTTTGAACATAGCTCAAATAATTGTTGTTGTAGTTGTTACTGTAATAGTTGCTTCTGCAAGTCTTGTTACTGCTCTTGTTGTTTTTGCAACTATACTACGGAAGTTAATAGGTCTTCCATTATTTAACAAGTTGCATCACGAACAAGTTGTTAAATAACCTACATAAGCTTCAAAACCCTCGTCGCCAGATGTTGTAACGTAACTTATTATGTACAATAAGATAACCAGACAACAGTAAAAACAATTTAACGAAATAACAAGTCTCTTTACGAACCAACAATCAATATTCCTTGTAAACTAACCCACCGACAGCTTCCGACTTCGCTGCAAAATAACACGACCTTCATTCGTCTCTGAACCTTGAACTTACTCGGATCGTTACTGTTTATGCTTTACTCGAAGCAGTTTAATGTTTAAATTTTATATCAACTTCTACCGTCAGTTTTAGGTAACTCAATGAAAAATCCCTGCCATTTACGTTCTTCATGATAGTAAATGCTTTATAGTGTTTAGTGTCATTACTTTTCAGGTTGAAGACGATTCATTCTTCGCCTCTCGTTTGTACTCAAATGAACAAACGAGGGAGCTTGTGAAAAGCTGCACGACATTTTACAAAAAAGCAGGCATAAGCTTTCCTATCACCATTGTTGTTACAACTAGAACATGATGGACTCTGGAAAGGAAGAAACATGTTGGACTCTGGAAAGGATGCAGTATCATATACTGTACTGTGACTAGATAGGACCATATACGATGAACCACAGTTTATAGTCGGCAAAGGTTCCAATCTAAACGCTGCAAAAATATCTGTATAACTGACCGCATCTATTCAGTCAACGAGTATTTCTGAATTTCAGTTAACATCAACAGCAACAACAATAACAACAATCATGCACCATAAAACAACACCAAAACTACATACTATGCAACAACAACTATAACAAGCAATACATATTGCATGACATCATATATAATCAAGACGCACATCAGTTTACCCTCATATAACGACATAAACTGCCACATACCACTTCATCTCTAAACTTTCGCCATTAGATATCACACATGAGCCAAAGCGAAAGCGAAAACATCACATCACATACTTTAGCCTGTACACCACCATACTCCATGACACGCTACCACACCACAATATACTGCAGCACCACCATTCACTAGTACCATCGCATTGCATGCAACACCACACACACCATCATTCACCACCGCCACACAAACACACACGCCGCCGTATCACCTCACACCATCACGTACAGCACGCTGTACTATACCACATTACCACTCCCTACCACTCTCTACCACTCTCTACCACTCCCTACCACTCTCTACCACTCGCTACCATTTCATCACATCACCACCACCACCACCACCACCTCACAATCATACCATTATTATACTACCTCCGCACATTACTAATCAACACACGCCGACAACATCACAACACCACACACACACACAATCACACACCACTATGCACCAACACCATCACCACATCTTGCTCCATACTAGCTACCACTGCTCTACCGTCAACTATACCCTCTACATCTACAATGGCAACCATACCATCACTATTACTACTAGTACCTCTGCTATTGCTACTGCAGCAAAAGATAATCATAATGAAGGTTTTTTCTGTTACTTCAAGAAAAACTATTACTACTACTACTGCTGCTGTCACTACTACTACTACTACTACTATACAATTTGCAATTCACTGTTCAGTTTATTGCTATCGTTTACAGCTCTATTGGCATTACGATTACTGCTTACCGCCTCCTCCATTGTCGTTACACCTGTTACCGCCACCACAACCATCAGCGTTACATGCGCTACCGCCCATTACACTATACCTGCTACTATTACCACTTCCGTCGTGTTACATCTGTTCGCATCGATTACCGCCACTGCCACCACTACTAATCTTATACCTGCTTACCACTCTGTATCTCAACCATTACACCTGCAACTATCACCACCGCAGGTTTGTTACACCTGTTACCGCCCAGAAATGTTATGCCTATCACCGCCATTTGTACTTACACGTTACACCTCCTACTACCACTGTTACTACCACCAAGTATATTACATCTGCTACCAACAGACCTCTACTGTCATTTTACACCTGTTACCGCCACTACTGCAGTCATTTTAGACTTGCTACAGCGATATACTACAAACGTCACGCCTGTTACTATTACCACTGTTGTGTCTTACCTGTACCTCTACACAACGGACCATCTCATTTTCTTCTTCATATTTATGTTTATACACACACGCACTCATACACATATATATAGAATTGTTTTATGAAATACACATATATATAGAATTGTTTTAACAATTCATTGCAGAATCTCTAGCAATACTAGTGATGACTAGTGTCCTCAATCACTTTAGTTACGTATATATATCTGCCTTGCGAACAAGCTACCCTTATTATTTATAATTTCCACTTTCAAACAAACAAACATGCTCAGTTGTAATTACAGTTACAACTAACCGCTAAGGCATACATGTACATAAGCTCCCACAACTCATAAACCCCTCTATCCGACATATACTATATACATTTGTATACAGTCATGTACACGCACAGGCCAACACACACACACACACACACACACACATACACATACACACGCATGTATGCGCATACGTGTGCGCATACGTGTGCGCTGGTGAGGGCGCTTACGTGCATGCATATTTCAATCTCACAACTTCACAAGCACTTTCATACACACTCCACATACATACACACCTGCGCGTTTACATACATACATACATGCATACATAGGTAACATCTCAGTTCTCTGAATTAGCGATCCCCTATGTGGTCATTCGATCTGCTAGAAATAGCAGCCAAGTCTCCTTCTTGTATACCCTACAGTCTTAAAAAAAAAAGGAAGCAGTGGAAAATGTATTTCCCGATATACTACAAAAGACAAGATTATCGTGCTGGAACGCTTCTAATGATTGGTCGACTCAATTAAGGCAAACCTAGGGCTAAACGACTACGACAGCCTCAACACTTTATCTTGTCTTTGGTTTCTCGTTAATTTGATTGTTAAAGGAGATGTCTTGTTTTTAGGCTTTTATTCATTGTCTCTACCAACCACTCTACAACACTCTCTCTCACTTGCTCTATCTATCTACCTATCTTTCTCGCTTTCCCTCCTTTCCTCTCTCTCTCTCTCTCTCTCTCTCTCTCTCTCTCTCTCTCTCTCTCTCTCTCTCTCTCTCTCTCTCTCTCTCTCTCTCTCTCTACCTCCATATCTTTGAATTGTTGTCTGTATTTCTGTATTTGTCGCTTTCGTTTCCCGGTCGTCTTTCATACTCAAATATATACCATCTTCCATTCAATCGGATTGTTATGTTATTTATAATCAAGAAGCTATCTTTCAAATTCATTGTCTGCAGCAAGTTACTTCTAGAAATAGACAAAGCGCTATATACACATGTGTGTGTGTGTATGCGTGTGTGTGTGCGTGTGTGTGTGTACGTGTATGTGAGTGAATATAAATAGATAGATAGATAGATAGATAGATAGATAGATAGATAGATAGATAGATAGATAGAAGGTGCTATATAGAGACATATAAAGATATTGTTATATATGTGCTTTTGTATGTGTGTATTTATATCTATGTATGCATAAGCATGTGTGTGTGTGTCCGTGTATCATTTTTTTTTATCTTTGCCTCAGTCATTTGACTTCGGCCATGCTGGAACACCATCTTGAATTTTAGTCGAACGAATCGACGCCAGGACTTATTCTTTGTAAACCTAGTACTTATTGTGTCGGACTCTTTTGCCAAAGCGCAAAGTTACGGGGACGTAAACACACCAGCATCCATCGGTCGGTTGTCAAGTCATGTTGGGGGGGACAAACACAGACACACAAACAAATACACATACATACATATAT
>NC_068990.1:79934215-79935480 GCF_001194135.2 Octopus bimaculoides | reverse complement strand
TTATATATATATATATATATATATGTATGTATATATGTATATGAGGTCAGTTTCTACGCCTATTCATCACTTTCAGGTGTTTAAATACCCGGAGCTTTGAGAGATTATTCTCCACCACATCAAGTTGCAGCCTACCGGCAAATACTCGTATGGCTTCTACGTTACGTATATGTGAACGATTATATTGGGTTGGTGCATAATTATTGCGGCTATTTTTTTTTTCAACAAATTTTATTCAACAAAAACGATAACAATATTTAACAAAAACATCTGTAAATGACGGTCTGATCGTCTGCCAATCAAATGGGAAGCAGTAAATGAAGCAGATGGTGAATATGCTCCGGAATAATCAGTTAAAGATGTTTTTGTTACATGTTGTTATTGTTGAATAAAATTTGTTGAAAAAAAGCCGCAATAATTATGCACCAACCCAATATAATCGTCCACATATACGTAACGCAGAAACAATATGAGTATTTGCCGGTAGGCTGCAACTTGATGTGGTGGAGAATAATCTCTCAAAGATCCGGGTATTTAAAAACTTGAAAGTGATGGATATTTAATATTTATTACACTGCCGCTGTTTCTATTTCATTTAAATGTATTCTTACGTATGCATTGTCCGCAGCGCAGTACACAGTTTTCTCACTATATGCATATAAGTCGTGGACTAGCGATATGATTCATCTCCGATTCCGTTTTTCTCTGGGCAGAACCAGGTTCACAGAAAAAAAGCAAATAATGACTTCTTAAGGGAACCAACCAACAGGAACGATAGATGACCCTCAGGTAAAAACAAGTTACCGAGTCCCTACCAGGAAGTCAACCAAGCAAAACGGTGAACATTGCCAAAAACAAAGATATTTTGTCCAAAACTGTAAATATGTTTGATCAAAATAAAGTGACGTCACGATATCTACCACCAACCAGAACTATTTTTATAAAAACACAATATGACTGAATTGTCAACAATGTACATTTGTTATGATTTTCGACGAAGATTAACACTTATGTTACAAATCTATCCCTGTGAAACTCATTGAAATTTCTGTGAACATTCGAGAGTTTAAACATGTTTTTTACCAAGTAACATTAAACTCTCCTAAACCCTTTATTTATATATTCGTACCATTGATAAGCAAAAAATTGTCGAAACAGGTTTCGTATTTCAATAAATCTATTACAAAATTTTACAACGACTACACGTTTTGAGGTTCAGGTGCTTTTTCAAACCCCAAAACAAATTCTCGTATATATATATATAT
>NC_068990.1:79933037-79933532 GCF_001194135.2 Octopus bimaculoides | reverse complement strand
TATATAAAGAAGTTTTAAAATGCCACTATATAAAATAAATTTTAATTTGTAATTTTCTCAGGGATATTTTACATGTTTCGGTTCTTGAAAAAACGGACCTTATCAAATATACATATTTAAAAAAAATGTAATTAAAAGAAAAGTTCATAATGGTCTCTTACTAGTGTCAACGTAGTCCACGTGGGAGCGTTTATTGTGTGGGGACATAATGCCCGTCTAGTGCGTTGACTTCAATCGTTCTCTGTAGTAGTAGTAGCGACCGTGTTCGTAATGGTAAACGTGAGTGACCATATATATATATATATGCAATTATAACATGCGTTTCCTCCAATCCTTAAATTCTTAAATATACTCAAATACCCAAAATTTCAAGGAGTTCCTGCCTTAAAAACAGGAGCTAACCACAGTTATTTTGTGTTCTTTGCTACATTGGTTTCTATTAACCCATTTATTCTATCAGAAGAATTTTTATTCATTAAGATAGAAGAAATACAC
>NC_068990.1:79930367-79932760 GCF_001194135.2 Octopus bimaculoides | reverse complement strand
TATATATATATATATGCATATATAAATACGTATATACATATATATATATATATATATATACATATGTACATACATATCTATCTATCTTTCCATATATATGTGTGTGTGTGTGTGTTTGTGTGTATGTGTGCGTTCCACCGCAATATGTACACTGCTTAACATAAAAGTTCAAGATTTAAAATTTCAAGTATTATACTTATCCTTTGTCTCTTTTCCTCCCCACATACACAAACACCCATACATACACATACATCCCTTCACAAACATACATACAAACATATTTATATATATATATATGCACTCATATATGCATATATATATATATACACGCATACATGCATGCAGAAGATATTCGTTCTTTATTTAAAATGTCGAATGCATCATACTCCGGAGCAATTATCGTATTGTTTTTTAAACAAATAAATAAATAACGTTTCTGTAGTAAATTAATAATGAATAGAATTTCAAGAAAGTGGAATAAATAAATCAACCAACAAAACACCGTGGGTAAGTGTCAAAAAACATGGTGTAATATTGATCTTCCAGTTATAATAATTCTATTGAATTTCCTTATCGATCAGCTGGAAGCGAACCAAGGAAAACTATTTCCATTCAGTTATTACTCTGGCAGGGCTTCGGGATATAATTACAATATCAGTGTTGTTATTTATTTTAAGCTTTTATTGTAATTACTTTTTTTCTTATTTATATAGTTATTATTTCATTGCTTGTTGACTCAATTATATATTTTATTTTAATGTTTATTGTTTGGTATTTTTGTTTCGTTCTTCTTTATATATTATTTTTATTTCTTTTGTACAAAAATATTTCCGAAGACTCAAATATATATATATATATGGATTTATTATTATTTTCTAGTATTTTCAAGAAAACAATAAAGTGAACTACTGATATGACTTGCTAATAACTGTTAATAAAATTTTAGTGTCTGTTTATCTACCCAACTATCTTTATGTCTGTCTCTCTTCCTCTTTCTACATACATCAATATATTATCAAAGTAATTTTCGTTTTCAAAGTAAAAAAATGTGTACGTGCGTGTGTGATTATGCGTGTGTGTATTATATAGGATAAATCGTTATCCAATATAATAATCTCTTATGGAAATATAAATAACATGCAAATAATATATATGTGTGTGTGTGCGTATGTATGTATATATGTATATGTGTGCGTGCGTATGTGGTTGTTATGTATATGCATATATATGTATATAGGATGACGATGACTGCTTCATCATAACAGATGATAGCCATCTCATTATTCATTGATTAGTCAACTCTCTTCAAACGAAAAATGAACAAAATGAGGTGATGAGACATCTGTAACTCATTTGATTATTATAACAAAAGTTTATAAACTACGTACGCTACTCTTCAAGTATTTGTTGTCGAACATCAAGTGACAGGCTAGAGATTTTATATCATAAAACCTTCTGATATCCACAAAAGCAATAGATTTCACTTTCGAACTTACCTGATCCAAGTGGTTTCATTGCACATGTAGAAAAAATTCCTGAGGGCCCCTTTAAGACCAGGCAAATAATCGCAGTTCTTTCAGGAAACCAGAAAGGCGGAATGTCACAATATTAGCTCGTTGGCTATGAGATTTAAAGTTAGATGCACCGTCACATCACATCAACTGGAGTTTGATGAAAAGATCTAGGCTGTGTCTTAACGGAAGTAGATGCAAACTCTGCTTGATGAAAACAAAAAAGCATTCCAAAAATCTCACATGATGCGGTTGCTCTCCCAAACTTGAAAAACAAGATTTTAGCATAATGTCATCATGTCCTAAAGAACCACACGCATACACACAAGCTAACACACTTCAGTCTTTCCCTCATGGATTGATTTATCAATCCACGACGAAAGACATATTTCTTCACTCCTTTTTATTTTACTTGGGTTCTTCAATCCACGACAAAATAATAGTTTTCACTATTATTCGTTCCACTCCTCTACTAACAATGAACAGACCTTGTATATATGTAGCTCCAACGCTAAAGAGATGTTGCTCTTCCGCCAAGTTAGTGCGGGTAGTCATCAGTAGTTTTAGTGGCAATATTCAGTGCAATACCGAAAATAAAACTCTGACAAGTTATATGCAGTTACTAGTAATAATAACACTTTTATTTGCTTCAGTTAATTGACTCACGTCATGCTGGAGCACCGCCTTTTGTCGACGAAATCGATCCCAGGACTTGTTCTTTGTAAGCCTAGTACTTATTCTATCGGGGTCTTATGCCGAACAGCAAAGTTACAGGGATGTAAACACACCAGCATCCATTGTCAAGCGATGGTGGGGGAAACAAACTGAGACACACACAAATACATGCATACAAATATATATATATATATATATATATATATA
>NC_068990.1:79922674-79930237 GCF_001194135.2 Octopus bimaculoides | reverse complement strand
ATATACCGAAGTTCAGAAATAGCAGCTAAAAAAGCTATCTGTTGGAGTCTCAGCTTTTTTAGCTGCTATTTCTGATAATGGTGCTTACATACCGAAGGGCTTGGTAAAAATTATTAATTGTTGATTTATTAATAAATTAATAAATTGATAAATCTTTACCCTTTTAATTTGTAATAATTATATATATATATATATATATACAAGAGACTTCTTTCAGTTTCTGTCTACCAAATCCACCCACAATGCTTTGGTCGGCGGAGCCTATAGCTGAAGACACTTGCCCAAGGTGCCACACAGTGGGACTGAACCCGGAACCAGGCGGTTATAAAGCAAGCTTCTTACCACACAGTCACGAATGAACGAATGAACAATATATATATACATATATCTAATCTTTCTTTCTTGGCCGGCCGTTGTCCGTGCAACATCGATATTCCTCCCTGAGACTGTGAAATCTTGTATCCCTGCCGTAAAGCTTTTTATATATATATATATATATATATTGTTAGTGTGTATATGTATGTATGAATGTATGCATGCATGTATGAGTATGTAAAAGGATAACACACACACATATATATACACATATGTGTATGTCTGTATTTATGTATATATGTCTGAATCGTGTTAGTTTTACGACAATGAATATTCTTTCATGCGTTGATAAAGACATGTTTTGCACAGTATATAAAACACTATCTATATTATTGTATATCTATAAAACCATGGCAAAGATATTTTTATAAGTATATAACGGTTAACTACTAAAGACCTTCATACGTACATGTGTGTATATGTATATATATATATATATATATATATATAGAGAGAGAGAGAGAGAGAGAGAGAGATACATATATATATATATATATATACATGTATATATGTGTATGTATATGTATATATATATATATATATGTATGTATGCTTGTATGTATATATTTGTGTATGTGTGTGTGTGTGAGAGAGAGAGAGAGAGAGAGAGAGAGAGAGAGAGAGAGAGAGAGAGAGAGAAAGATGTGCGTACAAAGGTGGCGAATGTGGAGAAAGGAATGTAACGGTGAGAGGCTATGAAACTGAGAACAAAAGGAAGACGAGGAGAAAGAGAGATGTAAACAAACTTTTATGTAATGAGTGTTGAAAGAAAAGGATGATAAAGACTTTTTTTGTTTATTTGTTTGACTGTTAAAACTACATTGAAACTATATAGCTGGCTTCTGCTGACTTCGTTATATTTTATGTAAGGAATTATTGATTGTTTGTATGTTGTTGTCGCGTTTCGTTTGAGCATGTATGTAAATAAAGTGCTAGAAGTTAGATCGAATTGGAGAACATGTCACAAATAGGTCACTGACAGGTCACATTCAATGTATTGCATGTTGGAAGTCTCGTTAAGTATAGTTTGTGCAAAATAACATCGCAGTTTCAAAAGACATCATTATCTGTGGAGTCTTGCAAATGCCTCAACAGAAATCCCTTGAAAATTACTAAATCCTAAATCCACTAGATTTGTACATCGCATTGTCTACTACATTTTGACAATCAATCAAATATCGTTATTTAATAAAGTTCGATGTGCTTACAAAAATATTTTCTTATATTTTTTTCAAAACTTCTTGTTAATCGTTTGGATAAATGGAAACGTGAAGCACGAAGTAACGCAAACGCACGAGTCACAATCCGTAAGCTTGCTGTAAAAGCAGAGTCTGGTCACCGTATTACGAAGAAAAGTAAAAGATACTAGGTTTCGAAAAGTGTATGTAAAGTATGTACCTCGGTAAATGACACCTCATTTGAATTCTATTGTGATCAGCTTGAAGCGTTTCAAGCCAATAAAGACAAGTCTTTACCTTTACAAGGTATGAAATGCGGTTATATCTTTATGATACGAAAACAACACTTCAGTCCACGAAATAGGATTAAACCTCTTCTCCAATGCCTAAGAAATTACGAGCCTGCGAGCGATACGGAAAGTCATGTTGAATGTTTGGGGAAATGGCAAGAGTGTGATTTCCCCTGGGTTTCTGAAAGCTGTACAATGAAACACTCAAAAGGTTTAGAGCAGCCATTACGCGACAGAAACTGAATAGGAATCTGAACACGATCTTCCTTCATCATGACAATGGACGACAACTCATACCATTGGTAATAAATAAGGCAATCGACAAAGCAGAGTCTTTGGGAGCAACTATTTGATGAGAGTGGGTGGGAAAATGTAGGCACAACATTCACACCAGAGTATTTTCAAAGAGGAACCGTGCGTTGGATTCAATGATGGCATAAATGCATTACACACTGTGGAGACTATTTTGAGAAACAGCTTTTGTATTGAAGATATGTTAACCTACCAACAGACGCAAGTTGAACCAACCCATATCAGTTAATAAAGCAATTATGTCAACTTTTATATTAATTTCGATATCACAGTCTTCTATCAGAGTTTAACGTGTTAAAGAATTGAGCTCTTGAATTCTGCGGTTATTTTTTACTAGTTCTGAAACACTTACTCTGTATATATATATGTATAACACATACACAGTTGTACACGCACACACACACACATACAGACACACACGTGCATACACACACACATGACATACATATATATATATATATATATATATATATATATATATCTTTTTTAGTGAAAATATTTCCGTTGCAATTATTTTAGTTCACTAATAATAAAAAAAAACTTAATCTTCCCACTCAGTTACAGTTTAATAAATCATTAAAAAATTCGATTTGTGTCAAAACGCAGTAAATTTTCTATCCAGCTGTCACCTCCTTTTCATCACACATTTTACATAATTTCAAAATTGTGGTGTTCACTTTCAATAAATTCATTTCTTATTTCATTTGATTATCTTATTTTGAGAGCGCTTGTTGTCTAGCTTTTGTATTAGCAACATTATGAAAACATATTGCTTTGTTTCGTAGAATCTCTGTATGAAATGAAACTGGTGAGACATTTTCTAAACTTCAATTTGTCTTCTTACTTTGCAACCTTTCTATTGTTTATCTGGCAGTATCAATTTTATCATCTTCCACCATAGGTCGTCTTGTTGATTGGCTATGGACAGAATCTTTGTTCGTTGAAAATCTTTAATCTTCCACGTTACTGCGCCTCAACGGCATTTAGCTGAAATGCCACATTCGTCAAAGTTTCATGGTTTTTGTCCCAACCCTATGCAATCTGGAATAAAAATCTTCTCGAAATCAACTTCGCCTTCCATCCGTCTCCCTTTGATATAATTAAGTGCCAATCGGAAAGAATGGGTATGTGTTACTGTAAAACGTCGGACCGAATGCTTCACGGTATTTGTTCAAAATCGGCAGTTTACTTTGGGAATTGTAACAGGCTTTAATTCCAACACCTGACATCTTAAGGGTCTTAAGCTGAATCTATTCTGTTGCAAGAATTCGGGCCAGGTCTCTGGTTTGAGAATACTTTCTTTCTTCCCTCTTATTCATCGGTCTCAGGAAATCTATAAAGGATCATGAGTACTGCCTTCCTTCCTGACAATACATAAAAATCTGAATTGACGATTAGAATTAAAATAGTTTTTGCACTCAATGAATTGTGACTGTAACGTCCAACATTACGTTAACGCTATTCAACAATTATCAAAGTGTAGTATTTAGTTTCATATCAAATATGAGATATCAGAAAGCTTATGTGGTACATAAATGGAGTATGGAATTCTGCTTAGATGATAAAAGTAATAATCAAACGTTTATCATCCATCGGGTTAACCTACATCTGTGAATATTATTATGTGTATAGATTGTATTTATATTTAGATCTAAAATTTCTCTAAAGGAGATCAACGTAATAGTTGTACCGGCAAATAATATTCGTAGCCACTCCAACATTGCTGTCCGTTCGAGCGGACTCCATCGTGAGTTTTCAATTCCAAGAGGACATCTCTAGTTGATTAATGATGCACAGCTACATCCGATAAAATTGCGAGCAGGGGAGCAAACCCCTACCGTCTCCTAGCGACGGGACTAGTAGACCAGTCCTGGTTTCGGGCTATTTCTGCCACACCTCGGTATTGGACACCTCGCCTGCTTGAGATGATAACAGCTTCTGCACGCAATATATTTCAAGCGAATACACAGTCACGGATTTGGTAACAAGCAAAAATGTTGGTTCTAAAATCTCTCTAGAAGATCAACCCAGTAGGACAGCCATGTTATATTATTTTTATTTTAAATAAAAGTTTTTATAATAATATAGTTGTTTCTTAACGATTTCTCATCGTTTAAAGCAATGGACTGATTCAGTGCGTATTTATTTCGAGAATTCACTAAATTAAAAGTTTAATGTGTGTGTGTATGTGTGTGTGCGTGTATGTGAGTACGCGTGTACAGATAGATAGATAGATAGATAGATAGATAGATAGATAGATAGATAGATAGATAGATAGATAGATAGATAGATAGATAGATAGACAGATAGATAGATAGATTCAAGTATATACGTTTATTTATATTCATGAGTTATATATGTACATGTATGTATGTATGTATGTATGTATGTATGTATGTGTGCGCATGTATATTCATATATTATGTGTTTATATATGCATCTCTATGATACTTTGCTGTGGTTGGCAATGTAAACATGACACATTCATTTTAAAAACATTGTTACGATTGAAAATATCATATTTGTTGTTGCTATCGAAATCCCAAAATAGCTGTCGGAAGTTTTAAAAAATTGCCTCAGCCAAACTTATTACGAAGACTTAGATTTTAAATTGCAGTATAGACGTCCGTGGCTTTTCTTGATGTTCGCGTATAATCTGGCAATCATTATATATATTCAGCGGTATAACAAAAATTTATGATTTGTGAACAAGTAAAAGTTCACAACAATATTTTTAAATGATTTTCAGTCACATTTTCAGCATGGTATTTCGAGTGTTATCACAATAAGTTAAAATTGTAAATATATAGCCACCAAAAAAGAGAGGAAACGAAAATTGATTTTGCTTTAGTGTCGAAGTATCAGAGAAAAGTTAAACATCGCAGAATGTCTTCTGGCCGAAAGCTCGCCATAACGAATGTTCCAGCAACTGCTTGAAATGCATCATTCTCGTATCTATGATTTTCATCTTAATACTGCTCATTCCTGCACATAGAATTTCTTTTATATTTGCTCTGATGTTGATTGCCTTTTCCCCGTAATAACTTTTATCTTTTACTTATTTCAGTCATTGAACTCTGACCATGCCAGAGCACCACCGTGTAATGGTTTTACTTACAGCACCTAGATTTTCCAAGCAATTGCCCATCTAAGTCCTAACTACCCTCAATAAAAGTGTATTTTCCTCTAAAAAAAACTCACAGCGATTTTAGTCATATTAGTCAAATTTCTTGTGCGGAATTGTTAAATAAATTTAATATTATGGTGTATATTCAACCATAAATATCATTATTTAATGTATCAAATCATATTTGTAGACTTCTGTACAGTAGATTGAATATTGAAATCTAACAATATGGCTGATACAAAATACAAATGCATATATATATATATATATATATATCTTAAGTTGAAAAACTTCGATGAACTAAGATATCCCAAGCAATTAGCGGATAAACTTCATGATAAGGATATTCAAAATCTTAGAACACGTAAAGGAAATAATCCTAATAAGACTACCTAAACGAAATTTTTGGACGATAAGGAGAACAGGGATTAGAGTGAATCTAGATTTTTATGTCAACTTTCGAAAGGATAAATTGATGTTCGATGTTATTTGACTTCTTCACTAAAACATGTTCTACTTAGTCTCAGTTGTATCTAATATTTGTACTGATATAATTTCCTATTTATCAACAATAGCTATAGGAAATATTACTCACCGTACAGATATAAATTTCTTATATATCTTTGCAGTGTACTTCTTATTTTAAGTTATTTCTATAAATGAATAAAATCTCATTTTTGTGCTAACAACTTCAAACATAGCGTCAGTATGATATGTTTAACAACAATGCAGAGAACATTTTAGATGTGGAATAGCAGTATTTTTAGTCAAAAATCGAAACGTAATAGAATATTCGAGATTAATTTCGTTGAGAGGAGTAATCTACAATAATTCAAAAATAGGATTTGAAGAGTGAAAATCAAGGAAGCTCATTTTTGAGATGAATCCATGTTGGTCATCTCAGTATTGAAACGTTTCTTAAAATTGAAAGACAAATAATTTACTGTCCAGGTTGGTTCAATATCATCGCAATCTAGACTCATTCATGCAGTAATTTACAATATTAGAAGGTCGGTGATAATCAATGAGTTTTCAAGTTTGTGAAATTATATGCAGCTATGTTATTATTATTCAGATTACACAGACGTGCATGCCTCAACAATTCGTTACGTCACTGTGATAGAAGAGGAATTAAATATGATTTCTCTTGTAGAGAAATTGAAATGAGTTGGAAAGTGATGTCAGCCCACAATTTACCATATACGAATTTTGTGTTCCATCATACATCATCTCCGAGTTTCCGTACTCAAATTGTAAAATATGCAAGAATTGTTAAATCTTTGATGATTCGAGTTTCCGTTTGGGATTATTTGCCAATAGTAAAGTAATTCTAAATCAAAATTAGCTTGCTTATTCAACTTTCAGTTTAATTCTCAAACAACGGAAGGAATTTCAAAACAATTTACCAACTACTCATACATCACATATTCTTTTAAGATGTACAAGAATATTTCAAGTTCTATACTATTTTTTTAACGCATCAGTTATATTTGGGCGAAGTACTCGCTTCAGAGGATGCAGTGAAAAACGGATACGCCAGTGATACAATGCTTATGCCAAAATGTGGACAGTAAAGGAGTCCACAGTTTAGAATTACTATACAGAGAAAAAAAACATAACAGACATTCTAAAATTGACATTGAAAAAGTTTTCAATAGTATGTGATATTAATGTAACAATGCTAATGTATGAATATTAATGTAAGAATGGCAATAAGATATTTATTCTAATATTCTTTCGACAGAATAAGATTGTTAAATAGAAATTTCAAATAGTTTTCCAGAAGAAACCTAAAAAGAAATTATGATCATAATTGCTAATATGTATTACGATACTAACAAAGATATATTTATAATTATAAAATTAAATTAAATAAGAATAAAATGAAATATGTTAAGAATTACAGTATTTGTTAAAACTTTGAATCTTTTCATCACAAGCTTCAGATATTTGCAAGCCAATTAGATATATTAGAAATTTGATATTATCTTCTTCAAACTTTTGATATTTAGTTTGACATTACATAAAAAGGTTTAGAAAGAAAACTTAATGATATGTAAGTTTCTTTCCTGTTTACTATAAGCTCCTGTGATTATACAGAACAGAAAGACAACGAATCCATTACTACGAATCCAGCATGGTAGTAAAGCATGCGATATTTGTTTCAAACGTCAAGAATTATACGAACACAACTCCGTAGCCGAACGTAACTTAGGTATCGGGTATCGTCATAACAAATTCATTATTTCTCAATCTATATATATATGTATGCATATATATA
>NC_068990.1:79921852-79922602 GCF_001194135.2 Octopus bimaculoides | reverse complement strand
TAGTTTGACATTACATAAAAAGGTTTAGAAAGAAAACTTAATGATATGTAAGTTTCTTTCCTGTTTACTATAAGCTCCTGTGATTATACAGAACAGAAAGACAACGAATCCATTACTACGAATCCAGCATGGTAGTAAAGCATGCGATATTTGTTTCAAACGTCAAGAATTATACGAACACAACTCCGTAGCCGAACGTAACTTAGGTATCGGGTATCGTCATAACAAATTCATTATTTCTCAATCTATATATATATGTATATATTACCAACTTAGTATTTTCTTCGATATCCTTTTTTGGCATCGTACTTGCTGCATTGTTACTCATCTTCTTTTCTTTTATTTTTACTATCAAAAACTAATGTCTTTCTCTTTCTGACAGACTCTAATTCTTCACAATATTTTTTTAGCGTCTTTATGCTTCATCTTTGCCAGTTACCAAGAATTAGCTATATATTCCTCTTGGCTTTTACTTATCATCTCCCCATTATCAATGTCCAAGGGACTGCATCGCATGATCGTTAACGTCAGTAAGGTAAATGTGTTTCTAGGTATCGATGCAACGAAAATGTCTGGGGAAGCTATTGCTTATTTTTCGTTCGATTCGTTTATGTTTATGTGCTGTTATTATTTGTGCCTAATTTCAGTTTGTATATATATGCACATGTGTGTGTGCTTGTCTTTCTCTTTCACTCTCTCTTTCTATATATATATATGTGTGTATGTGTGCGCGCGTCTATATGTATATAT
>NC_068990.1:79917749-79921650 GCF_001194135.2 Octopus bimaculoides | reverse complement strand
TATATATATATATATGAGGTGTGTTAAAATAATTTTTCGCTTTGGGTAAAGCAAAATACAGGAGGATCAGTTAACTATGATTTTATTCAACGTAGTTCCCACACAGATTCACACACTTATTGCAGCAGTTCTTCCGTTTTACTAAGCCTTGTAAAATATCTCAGAAGGCCGGCTGAAATGTTCATAAGCTGACCAAGATACTGTTATGGAATATGACCAAATGAGGTTTCGTCTTCAACATATTTCCCTTACATTCCACACACTTTTTTCTTTCGGTGTTGCAGTGCTTGCATCCCATTGGTGAAGAAACTTTCACCCAGTTAATCAAAGAAGTTATCAGCAGCATATATGACGTCATCACTGCTATATTGGTTCCCAGCCAAATGTTTTTTGATGTTGGAAAACAGGTGAAAATCTAAAGGAACCAAATGAGGAGAATAGGAAAAAATGATCAACCAGTTCAAAGCCGGAGTCACGCACAGCAGCCATTGAGACTAAGGACTTGCATGCTGGAGCATTGTCCTGGTGAAACAAGATCCCTTAAGTTAGTTTTCCTGAGCGCTGGTCTTGATAGCCTTTCGTAACAGCCTCAGCAGGTTGGCATAGTACTCTCAATTCATAGTGTGGCGCTTTGGGAGATAGTCAACAAAGACAATACCTTTATCATCTCAAGAAACTAAGACCATCATCTTCCCTGCAGATGAAAAAGTATTGGCTTTCTTTGGAGCATGTGAGGAGATATGTTTGCCCTGTAGGCTTGTCTCTTTCTCTCTGGCTCAAAATGATGAACCCAACACTCATCTTAAATAAGATAACGTTCAAAGAAACCAGCCGAACTTACCTCAAACAACGTCAGAATTTCCCATGCTGAACTTTTGATAAGTTGGTAGAAGACATGGCACCCACCGAACAGAAACCTTCGTCACGCCAAGTTCATTGTCCAGAATATCCTCAACTCTCACAGGTTATATATTAATAACATTGGCTATGTGATTTGAGTCAATCCCCTGTAATCCATCACCATGCCTTGAACACGATTAATATCTTCGTAGGTGGTGGCAATTTCAGGACGTCCATCTTCAATACTCTCCATTCCCCTCCTAAATTCTGATGCGCATCTTTGCGCTGTTGATAAAGCTAGAACATCATCCCCTAATATAGCAACCATGTCTGCATGAGTGTCTTTGGGGTCTACACCCTTTATTTCACAGCTCTAGCGCCACTCCTTCATATTTAGCCTATGAACGTTTCAGCCCACCCTCGTACCTCAGAATGATTAAATATATCTGTAGTAGAACTGTGTAGCGATTATTATATTTGTAAGTTGGTAAACCGGTTTATTTACTTATAACTAAATGATTTGTGCAATTAACAATAGTCAGTATTGGTTCTAAAACAAATTCAGACATTCCTATGAGTACAGTTTACCATAATTATTATGTATGCTTAGTTAAATATATATTTATGCATGTGTCTACATGTGTGTGGTTATATGCAAATATATATGTATATACTTATATATATTTATCCTATCCTTATGAAATGGCTGATGCTTTAACAAACGTGTTTCTTAATACTTCAACTTGGTCATTCGGTTGTGTATCACTTGCAGAGAGACTATTGCAAAACGTCTACATCAATAAAACTCGAACAAATACTAATTTCCTATATACATATATATATATATATATATCAAACGTTTACTTTCATGTTATCAAGATCAAATGAAAACTGGTTTTGTCGTTGAAAATGCACTGACCCTTAAAAGGAATTGTAGTTTTTTAAATTTTTTTATGAATTCGTTAAAATACCATACCAGTTTTAAGAATTTTTTATTTTTACTTTTTATTGATCACTGAAAAACAAAGGTGCATTTTCAACCACAAAACTAATTTCTCTCTCTCTCTCTCTCTCTCTCTCTCTCTCTCTCTCTTTCTCTCTCTCTTTCTCTCTTTATCTACTTCTCTTTATCTCTCTGTTTAGATAAAAGGAGAAAGAGAGAGGTCCTAGAAAGAAGAACATTCGATTGGCTAGTTGATGGGTTAAATGGATGGCTGTTTTGCAGTTTAATGAAATGCGTAGAGCAGTATGCGAGAGAAATGTGGTGTCAATGTAATCAATTCCTAATAAAAATTTCAAGCCACGTAACATGTGAAAGGGAAAGCAACTTTGTAGAATCGTAATTTCAATTAGATTCAATTTTTTAATCAGATACAAAATAATATATACGATGACGAAATGTAGATTTCGATATTCCCTTGAGTGTTGAACCTCTGGGTTTACTGTATACTGCAATGTGTTTTCAATTAAGAACGGCATATGTGTATTTTGCGAGTGCGTGTGTGTGTGTGTTAGATGAATTGGATTACGTTTTCTAGCTATGTCTCCGTTGGATCGATCCTTTGCTGTCGACTGTACACATTACTGGAATGGGAAAAATCTGTACTATCAACCAAATGATCGATTGAACGAGCAAACACTTCAAGCGAAAATGTAATCATATTTAGTTTACACATAAATAAACATATATTCAGACTATACACACTTGCAGTGTAGCACACACATATATACACACACACATACACGTGTGTGTGTGTTAGCGCGTGCATGTGCATTCACTATATGTACACGAAGTAGCATGGATCAAAATAATAGATAGATAGATAGATAGATAGATAGATAGATAGATAGATAGATAGATAGATAGATAGATAGATAGATAGATAGATATGGAGAGAGAGAGAAAGAGGGAAAGGGAGAGAGAGAGTTTTCTGTGTACTCGGGAGCATAATCAAGTGGTACAAAATAGTCGCGCGTTTCGATTCCCGTAAATTTCTCTATTTCCACTTCCTGTCGTATAATTTCAAGTTTGTATTACATTTGGAAATTTTTAACCATGTATGTTGGATACCTCAAGTTGCAGCTATTTTCAAGATCTTTCTGTTTGTCTGCTACAAGAATTAAGAGCAGCAGACCAGTAACTGAGGAACTGCTGAGTTAATATGTGTGTATGTCGTTTTGCCAAATTTCCCTCGAATTATACCCATAGCTTGTTTTGATATGGTTATAATTCCAAATTTGAAAGATTTTTGCAAATATATTTTCTTAATAACATTAATTCACTTCACATAAACTATTGCAGTAATTCTGGACTGTGTCTATAAAAAAATAAACATAATATTTGATTTCTTAGATAAATGAACAGCTATTTATTATTTTAAATGTCTTTGATATTCATGAATAATTTCTTAAGGACATTTGTAGTTTACTTGAATAAAAAGCAACAACTTTTCTTTTCCAGTCAGCTGTCATATTCACAATTCTTTGCAAGCAAAACTTGTACTTCATACACTTCTACCCACGAGGTTAATTCTTTGATCGAATTAGTTCATTTGTTCATTCATTTCTCTCAGTCTCTTAATCTCTCTCTCTCTCTCTCTCGCTTCCTCACTCTCTCCTTATCTTCTCTCTACAGATATATTTTTACACATGTTTATTTAAATTTTTTACAAAATATACATTTTATATGCTCATAAAATATATTATAAATAAAATATGTGAGCTTGCGTGCGTGCGTGCGTGCGTGTGTGCGTGTGTCTATGTGTGTGCAATGTGTGTTGTTTGCTTGTATAGCCTATTATTCTCTTATATAAAGATGTGTGTGTGTGTGTGTGTGTGTGTGTGTGTGTGTGTGTGTGTGTGTGTGTGCGTGTGTAAATATAGATATATAAGCAGATTGATAGACATTCAAATGTTATAGTTTGTCAACAGCTAAAAGATAGTAATCAATGCAGTAAGTAAAACGTATCGTTTATTTAGAGTGAATTCTATTGTTTGCAAACTGAATTACATGACACAACGAACTTCAGTTGAGAACTGCGTTCTTTCTCCGTTCAGGGTG
>NC_068990.1:79914169-79917264 GCF_001194135.2 Octopus bimaculoides | reverse complement strand
TATATATATATATATATATATATATATGTATGTATGTATGTATGTATGTATATACATGGTGTGAATGGGGAGTAGTAGAGGAGGGCAGTTAAAGGAGAGATGAGAAGAAAAAGACAAAAGAGAGAGTTGCAAGTAAGAGGGAAGGTGAGAGTCGCTGGGTGGGGTTGCCATCTATAGGCATACATGTGTACTGCTTGAGAGCCTTAATTTGGCTGATGAAATTGGGGCCAAGGTAGGTCTGGTAATTCTGCTTCTCTTCTGGAAGCTGCATCAGTCGAACAGCAGAATCAATGAACAAGAGATCGTTGTAGTAGGTTCCAGAATCAAACATATGGAAATCACCATCAGTGACTGATAAGAAAAATTCTTGTCCATAATTCAGGAGATTCCAGTAATTTTGAATTGTGCTGTTATCTTTATAACTTCCAGTAACAATGGCATTTGCAGGAACTTTACCAAGTTGACACTTCTCCCAGTCATCGATGTTAGCACGACCATCACCTTTACACAACAATTCGTAGTCATCAGAGCGCCGGTTCCTGGCTCATTTTGCATGGTTCCGCCATTCCGTATTATCCCTAGGTGTCAAGTGACGAACAAATGCCACATCTCCGCTAGACTCAACGAGACAACGGAAAGCGCCGTTTGCACCATAATACTGTTCTTCACTGTTCCTCTGACATTTTCGGAAACCTTCAGCGCCACAGGCTTCACACAAACTGATAGACGTTCCCTCTGGATTATACTTCTTGTCTAAGGCACCAGGGATACATGCTCAGATAAACAACTCTCCAATATTCCTGAAAGCATTACACTTTTTAGGAATGAATTGCTATGTGTCTATGTAAACACCAAGCAGTATGACCCATCCGTCCCCTTGTCCGACCCCTGCTTGACAGGCTCGTTTTTTTTTTCATATTAAATAACGTCATAAAAGATTCTGTCTTTTTCGCAACAACAACAACATGGAATGACATGGTCATGTCACCATAATCTTCAGCAGCAGTTGGTTCCAGAATTCATCGATTCAGCATCCTACATCCTGATTGGTATTTCGTGGGTTAATTCCAATCGTTATTGATCAGATTTAGGAGATCCATTCTGAACTCAGATACATTGCTCTAAATTAGATGTTTAAAAACCTTCAATATTTCTATCCAGTATGATATACTTGCATACATACATACAAATGTAACATACATATACACACACACACATTTATATAGAGATAAAGATATATAGATATATATAGATAGATATGCACACATAGCTATTACTAGATATATACAAATACATATTTATATATACACATATTTGTATTATATCGATCTACCTATCTACCCATCTATGTATGTGTGCGTGTGTGTGTGTGTGTGTGTGTGGGTACGTGTATATGTGTGTACATGTGTTTGTCTATGTACATGAACGTGTGTTTGTATGTATCTGCGTATATCAGTGTGTATATGTATGTATATTTGCGATCGTGTGCAAGTGTATGCGTTTCCACAAACACATGTTTGACTCGCCATGATTCTAAAACGTTTCCGTGATGTAACAATGCTAATGATGTTAAAAATAGCTGGTTTCTAACTCATAATAACGTAATCTTTCTTTATCTGATGGCTTCCGTTTTGAGGGAGGGAAACTACTTTTTTCCCCGAGTATGCATTAGCATCATATTCCATTGACAGTGCTGCTACAACTACAAAAGCTAGAAACATAATAACTATTACTACCGTATGAATTATATCATGGTATACTCGACCCTGTTATATAATGTCGTTCATGCATTTTTCTGTATTCATAATATTGCATCTACCATATTTTTTATTATTATCATCATTATAATTATTATTATCATTATTATTATTATTATTGCCATCATCACCATCGTTGTTATTATTGTCATCATCATCATCATCATTGTCAGCATCATCATTACTGTCATTATTATTATTATTATTATTATTATTATTATTCACTATTATTGTCATCGTCATCACTGTTATTATCTTCAAAGAATATCATTCAGTTGAGAATAAAGTTTTCTATCACATGTTTAATTCATTCTTGGGAATTAACAACGATAACTCACATGCCATTAACTCGGATACATTGTGTAGAATTCAGAATCTTGTTACCATTTTTTATTATTCATACCATTCGTGCTGGGATTTTTGTCGATGATGTTGTCTTTGCTTCCAATCGGTGTTGTTTCTCTTCGTGTTTTCTTCCTTATTTGACGTGCCAAGAAGATATACCAGTGAGGAACAATCACTTAAATATTTCATTAATTTTTCATCAGTATTGTTAAAAGTGACTGTTGTTGTTGATGTCTTTTGCTCGTGATGTTGTTGACGATTGTGATGTTCTTGCTACTGTCATAACTTTGTCCTAGATCAGCTATGATTATGTACTTCTGATTATAAGCGTAACTTACTTTAATACCCGTCTTCGGGCAGAATATATCTGGAACTATATTTTCCAATGTATTCTTCCTTTTCAGACACTGAAAGAGTATCACTTGATGGACATTTAGCCGCTATTTCTAATAACTAGAGCGCTCACACTTCACATTAGTAGATTGATTTTGTTGGTCTAGATTGATCAAGTGAAATGCCTTCTGCCCCTATTCGTAAGTATCCCAAGTTTTATTAAGCATTGTGATCAATGATGCCAGATTAACGTTGATATACAAACGTGTGTGTCTATGATTGTACTTGTGTGTTTGTATTTGCATATGCATGTGTGTGTGTTGGTGTCGATGTGTGCATACATGCATGTGCGCGTGCATTACCAAGATTTCTATTCACGATTATTTTTGCTAAAACATGAAGCACTTTGTAAACATATGCGACGACAATATAGACCACTGATAATTAATACACACACGGGCGTACACACACATATATATACACCTATGTGAGTGTCTGTGTGGGTATATATAGATAGATAGATAGATAGATAGATAGATAGATAGATAGATAGATAGATAGATAGATAGATAGATAGATAGATAGATAGATACATCTATCTATCTATATATATATATATATATAATTATTATAAGATCTGGTAATTAGTCATATATTAAT
>NC_068990.1:79898748-79911933 GCF_001194135.2 Octopus bimaculoides | reverse complement strand
TATATATATACATATATATATATATATATATACATATATAAATATACACATACATATCTATACGCATATATATATATATGTACATATGTATACATATGTGTGTGTATGTGTGTGTACATATATATACAAGCAATTATACCCTGCTTCTATACACGCTCAACCTGATCCCTCTTATAACCTTTTTTCCTTGTGGAACGATCCTCTATAAAGACATCAGTGTCTTTTGAATCTTTTGAGCAATACTGTCTTCTATACAGAGAACATTTGGGTCTCACCAGTGAATTATATATATATATATATATATATATATATATATATATATATCTCCTGGGGCTAAAAGCAACAGTAACATCAACCCCTAGGGGTCAGCCACACTTAAGTGGCAATATACTACACTTTATCGTGCAGTTACTGTTAATACTTCATTTAGAGAATTAACATTGCTTATATATATATATATATATATATATATATATATATATATATATATATATATATATATATATACACACACCTATATAGAGAGAGAGACTGGATAAGAGAAATATACATATATGTATAAACATGTGCCTATCACACACACTTACTCACTCATAAATAATATTATAGACATACATTCACATTATGTACACACGCTCACATGTATCGCAGGAGGACGAAACGCCATTCACAAGACAAATATTCATTTTAAACGATCTTTATAATTGTATGATTGTCTGTATTTTTGGTACGTATGTATGTATGCATCTATATACGTCTCTATTCATGCATCTATGTATGCATGTATGTACATACCCATGTATGTACATACCCATGTATGTACATACCCATGTATGTACATACCCATGTATGTATGCATGTATGTATTTCCATATGCATGTATGTAATTACGTATATTTGTATGCATGTATCTATTTATGTATGCATGCATGTATGTTGCAAGTATGTATGTATGTATGCATGCATGCATGTATGTAGGTATGTATGCATGATATACACATATATTAATTTGGTGGGGAAATAATTGCAGCTTTTGATATTTTAATCATTGATGCTTAATATGGAATAAGCTGTTATTTAACTACGTTAATGTAATAAACCATTTTGAAGCGCAGGTATTAGTTTATTGATTCATGCTAATAATTTTGCTTTTACTTGATATTCCTGTTTATTTTAGCTTGTTAAATTAATGATCAGAAAAATCAAATTTGAACGGTTATATTTTATGAAACTGCTTGCAAATTCAACCAAACATTCGGCAAGGAGACTCTCACCGAACGCACACTTTAACTTTTGTTCTAAAATCTTTGTATTTCAGACGAGAGCTTTGGAAATGAGAATGCTCTAGTAGGATTTCTACGATCGACAATGATTAACTGAGAAACACTATTTAATCCCCAAAACTTTTTGCAGGTTGCAGATCAACTAAATATTGGCGACTCAACAGTTGATTGACACTTGTACCAATGTTCAAAAATCAAAAAGATCTCAATACATTTGTCTTGTGGACTAGACGAAATATGGCTTTGAAAAATGGCATTGTTATTAAGGGCAGTGGCTAGACTGAACAGGTGCACCTAAACACTCTCCCCAACCGAATCTGCATCTAAAGAAGGATATGGGCACTGTTTTTCCTGCTAACTACGTATTAAGCACTGACACACGTATAAACAAGCTCGTGCGCACGTGAATGTGTGTATATGCGTGCGTGCCTACGTGTGTGTCCCTGTGTGTGTGTGTGTGTGTGTGTGTGTGTGTGTGTGTGTGTGTGTGTGTGTGTGTGTGTGTGTGTGTGTGTGTGTGTGTGTGTGTATGTGTCTACGTTTGTGTGTGTGCGTGTACTCAAAAAGATACATAGCACCGCCGCCTAATTATAAAGACACACAGATACGCAATACAACGAACCAAGCTATAATTGAAGAAACAAAGATAGAATACTCAGTCTGTGGGTCGAACAGCGGGTGCGCTTTAGCACGAAGAGCAAATGCAAGCACGTAACCGATAAATTCACAGAGTGTGGCAAAAGGTTTCTGACGAGCCAATTGATTGACCGAGTGAGAGATCAAGTCATTTATTAGTTAAATAGTGAATTGAAAGCAATTTTTTCCGACGTAGGTACACAGCCTAAGTAAATATTGGTAGGTGAGTATTATTCGATACCATTGACTCAAGTAATTAACTGGTACATTATTTTATCAACACAGAAGTAATGAAAGGTAACGTTATCCTCAGTAGTATATAAACTAAGAACGTGAGGTGTCCGAAAATATAACATAAGTTATCTTCAACGATGCTTTGACGATTTTGCCAAGAAGTGAAATGTAACTAGTGCGTGTGTCTTCATTTGCACGAAGACCCTCCCAAAGCACAACCAAATCTGTTTCAGCACACGATTTTTTAAAGAAATATATGTGTATGTTTAAGTGTGTGTGTGTGTATGTGTGTGTGTGTGTGTGTGTGTGTGTGCGCACGCTTAAAGATATATTGTGTTGGAAATATGGCTATAAATCAAAAATGTTTCTAACGTTTGCCGGGCAGGTTTATTATAAAAAAGAAAAACCCATTTTAAAAATAAAAATCATCTTTCCAGTCTTTTTACGAACATTCCAGTGGTAACTAATCATTTTTAAAGGTGGAATTGCATCATATTTATTTTTGTTATTCATTTGTATCTTCCCTTGTTTTAAGCATTGTATCTATAATAATAATAATAATAATAATAATAATAATAATAATAATAATAATAATAAAAGCAGCAATAGCAGCAGCAGCAGCAGCAGCAGTAGTAGTAGTAGTAGTAGTAGTAGTAGTAGTAGTAACAAAAATAAAATGATGAGAGAGAAGGCAGGACTTCCACAACGCCGACGGCAATGATGATGATGATGATGATGATGACGACGACGACGACGACGACAACGATGACGATGATGATGATGATGATGATGATGATGATGATGATGATGATGGTGTAGTATGTAGTCATGTTTACAAATTTTTTTACAAAGGAAGCCAACTCCCGCCATATTGTCTATTTACTCCTGTTCTATTTTTTAATAGAATCGTGTTCTTTATTGTTGCTACATTTTTATATGTAGTAATTATATTATGATATATAGTTGTAATATCTTCCATTATTATCTTCTCTTCCATTGCAATAAATTCGCTTTATACCATAGCAATTTTGTATATTTTATACTAGAAGTTTCTGTGAAATGTTGGTTCCCTGCACAGGAACATTCATGTCAAGTCGATATATAGTACATGGTCGGTATTTGCGTAATATTATTTTACTTATCTGATACAGAATATGTTTTGATGATTTCAGTTATTGCTTTGTTGTAGTTGTTAGGATGTTTAACTTGTATTAAAAATTTTTTTCTTGACATCTATCTACTAAACATCATGCTTGTGAATTTGATTTTGCAATACATACCGAAATGTTACGATGTCATATTTTCCGCCAGATCATGCAACTTTATTTACTTTCAGAACAGGATGAATTATATACAAAAGAACATTCACAGGAGGATATTTCAGTTTAGATATGAAATGATTGCTGTCTAGTTCGGCAAATTTTGACATGTTTGCAAATCTATATTCACTGATATATTACATATGCTCTTTTACATAACACTTAATATTTTTAAGACTCCTACATGACTAGTACCACACACCAGATAAGTAAGTTCCAATGTTTTATATTCAATTTCATATTGAAATAAATTACTGTCGATAAAGAGTTTTTTGTTCATGCTATTAGAATATATATGCCTATGTTGTGCAACATATATTTCATGTAAGGTTTCCCGCTATTTTGTTTAAAAAATCCTTTTCCCCCATTTTTCATTTGATTTCTACCCCTTACTAACACTTTTTGCAGCCTATTATTTCTTTCGCACTACTCTATGCGTAATTTTTTTTTTTTTGTTTTTGTTTTTGTTTTATTTAACAGTGTACCACGATATTTTAATGTTGATTTATCATTAATACTTCCAGAATAATGCAGTGTTTACTAAACAGAAAATAATCCTTTCTTCCAAAGGCACAAGACCTGAAAATTTAGGGAAGGAGGTTAGTCGATTAAATTGGCTCAGTACTCAACTGGTGCTTATATTTTACCGACTACGGAAGGATGAAAAGGAAAGTTGAACTCGGCGAAATTTGAACTCAGAACATGAAGACAGATGAAATGTCCATATGCGTTTTGCCCGGGGTGCCAGCGATTCTGACCAGCTCGCCGCCTATACTTAACTGAAGCTAATAATATCAGTATTGCTACGAAGTTTCCCAAGTAGTTTGGCAATTTAGTGATAATATATTTCTAACGAAGTTTCCAATTGTGTTAGTCGCCATAATATATTATCTTCGGGTGGAAATATCCAATATATCTACTCTAATGTGTACATTAATTTAAAATACTGAGTTGATGTTCAGTCTGATAACATTATTAAAGAAATGTAGCGCAGTAATTTGGCTGAAATATCTCATGATATCTAATTACGTTCCATTGAGTGCATCAAAAAAGTATATATAGTTAGATTAATTAATTTCAATATACTTCTGCCCCAAAATGTGTATAGTTTTATTCCAATGTTAGAAATTGTAAATATTGGTTTCAAATTTTGGCACAAGACCAGCAAATTTAGGAGAGAAAGTCAGTTACATCGACCCCAGTGATCAACTGGTCGACCTCAAAAGGTGATGTAAGACAAAGTCGAACTTGGTGTAGTTTCAATTCAGCCAGCCCGCTACCTTAGAAATCGTAATATTATTCTTTTCTACTCTAGGCACAAGGCCTGAAATTTTGTGGGAAGGACCAGTCGATTGTATCGACCCCAGTACGCAACTGGTTCTTTATTTATCGACCCCGAAAGGATGAAAGGCAAAGTCGACCTCAGTGGAATTTGAACTCAGAACGTAAAGACAGACGAAATACCGCTAAGTATTTCGCCCGGCGTGCTAACGATTCTGTCTGCTCGCCACCATAGAGATTGTAATATTATTAAGAAATTGCAAGGCAGCGAGGTAGCAAAATCGTTACCACGCCAAACAAAGATATTCAGTGGCATTTCGCCTGTCTTTACGTTCTGAGCTCAAAATCAGCCGAGGTCAACTTTGCTCATTATCCTCTCGGGTCGATAAAATAATTACCAGCTAAGTGCTGTGGTCGATGATAACGATTTGCCCCTCCCCTAAAATTGCTGGCGTTGGATCAACATTTGAAACCATTATTAAGAGTGTGAACTAATAGAATTGTTAAAATGTCGACAAAATTCATGGCCTTATTTCTTGGGCTTTTTACATTCTGAGTTCAACTTTGCCTTTCATCTCTCCAACGTCGATAAAATAATTTAATATTCAACACCATCGACCAACCTCTTCCCCAAAGATTCAGTTCAGATCTTGTTACTATCTTGGAAACCATTGTTATTAATTTTATCAAGGCGGCGAGTTGGAAGAATATATATTGTTATGATTACAGCTCATTTAGTATTGCGTAGTCATCTCAGTTCCTTCGAAGTGAGATTGTTGTTTGACACTGAGTTAATACAGACAGATTCTCACTGCTTTCTATTAATGGATTCCCCTTTTAACCTTCAATATGTCAAACTAAGTAATTAGAATATGCTATAATATTTCGTAGTTGCCACACTCTGTGGTAAAACATATTTTTAATAAACTATATCTGTTGATGTTGAATAAATATGCTCGGTCATTACACGTCATTTCATATATTTCTTTTCATTGTTGACAATAACCGGAGTTGCTTGACGAAAATTACACCTTAGCACTAATAAGTCAAAGGCAGTTGCTGTCAATAAGTCTTTGTGTTACAGCTGAATGTTCTAATTTATTTCAGGCCCAATAAACCAGGAACCAGACGAAAATTATTTCTTTCTTTCACCAAAGTGTTTTCTTTGAGTAATTGATATATTTATTTATTAGCAGCGTGTTATTTCACTAAATTGAATTTAGTATTGAGTGACTCATTATGAAATGTAAACTGTAACCAGTTTGTAATGTATATAACTCTTAATAAATAATACTTCAGGAGAATTCTACTTCAGTTGATAAACGAGACGCGTGTAGTTTTGTAGTTTCGGTAAGGAGATACTTTAATCTATTAGCTTCTTAGATGTTTAAATCCTTTCCATTTATAATACAGTTGGTTTCCAAATTAGATGTATTAATGGAACATGATATAAGAGTCACGACCTTCTGAAAGTGTTAGTAATGGTTAAGTGCATAGCAGGTTATATGATCTCCAGCTATTATAGCCAACTGCTATGACAGGCAACGCGTATGCTGTTGCCATTAATATTATATATAATGTGATAATTCATATATAGAATCTCTGAAAGCTTAAATAACACACGCACTTACAAATTCATTTTCTATTTTTGAAAAAAGTTGATAGAGGAAAGCTCTGATAGATAGGTTGTTTGACGAAAGTAATTTCTGACGAATAATTTTGTTATACTCGTTTTATCTCTTTACTAATTTAATTAGCTTTGATGTCCTTTCAGGTATTTTGAAAGCTACTTAAAACGGGAGAAGGAATGCAATATCGAACAATAAATATCAATGAATTAAAACATTAATAAAAGAGAAATGCCATCATTATCTCGCCTTTATTTAAAAATTGTCATTTTATCTCACCTGAATGAAAAAAAAACATCATTAATTCAACTCTACATTAAAAAATTGTCTTCATTATCACACCTGTATTTTAAAAAATATGTCATCATTTTTATCTGACTAGTATTTAATGCATAAAAGTGGAATAAAATAAAAACAATAAAAGACAGTTTTTTGTAAGGTATGAAATTTTAGATTTTGAAGGGGTGTGAAATGGAAATTGTCTAATAACATTCTCACAGGAAAATGGATCAAGTTCACAGCACCACAACTATCCATTTTCTCTCCTTTTTTAATGTCACATTTGATTAATTGAAACAGCTAATCAATAATTTGTTCGTCTGTTTCAAGCTGCCAAATCACAATAATTTAATAAAGCGGTGTAAGTTTGTTCTTTGATTAATGGGTCACTTCTTAGCGTTATACTTTTCTTTCTCATAGCAAACTGGCTTATGAGAACTTTGCGAAAGTTTGACAGAATCGAAAGAGCATCAGACAAAATTCTTTGCACTCTATGTTCCAGAACTTTATAATCTGTGTTAGAGACGTGCCTAGGTCAAAGTTGTCTTCCATGTTTTGTTTTGTTTCTTTTTAATCAATAAAATAAAGTTCCAGTCAAATACATGAGTTTATGGTATCCATCAACCCCCTCTACTCAAAATTTCTGGCCTTGAGCATGAATCAGAAAGTTATATGCTGACCAAATTACACCCTGAACCCTACAGGCGGCTGAAATTGTATAGCCTAACAGCTATAGTATCGTGTGTGTTACGGTCAATATTTAGATGTTTACTTCTCACTGTTGATTTACTGTTCGTGTATAAAGTGACATTCGAAATTGTGTTCTCTTCCTTCCAGTTATTCATTTCATGTTTCTCTTGACGTTGCTTTTCCTTTTTTTTTTTTTTTTGCTTATGGGAAAAGGCACTTTTAAATTATTTTTCTTTACAATATTTGAAGGCATGTAACATACATGGTGACATAGTCTAAGTTTCTTGCTGCCAATCATTACTCTTTTTGTCTAACAAGTTTTTTTTTTCCTTTTTTCTCTATTGAAGATATTTTTATGTATGTAATCAGCATGTAGGCTTATTGACTAAAAAACCGTCCCTAAAATCTCTTCTTTGGGAATCATTATCTGCTATGTCACCGTTCCTATCGATTCAAGTTCTTCAGATTTCGAGATAAATAGTATAGTTCATGGTTTCTTTTTGATTTTGTCAACTACACAATATAGTAGGGTCCGTTTAGCACCATCTGAGAGAAAAAACAGTACCATGACGCATTCACTGTGCCAGAAATTTGGAAACGACATCCTGTACTACTTGGCCTTCGCGCCGGAAGCTCCAATACGAACATTTCAGAGTGTTTGGGTGTGAATCTGCGGACAGTGCAGAGAATTCGGGAAGAGTCTAATGGTGATTACGAAGGTACGGCAGTCGAAAAACTCACTCTGATCGTTCTGATAAGAAAACAAAACTCCTATATTTGTTGGTGAAATCTAAGCCATGACTGACAACGATCCGTCCAAGTTAATCAGGTCCATCGCCAGGGACATGGGACTGTCTGAGTTTCTTATCAGGCAGGTAGTGCATGAAGACATTCGGTATTCCTCATCCACAATGAGAAAGAGCAAATTTTTATCCCAAACCATTAAGGACAAAAGGAAACATCGCACTACGAGAACTTTTGAACAAACTCAAGCATCCCCTCCAACTGAATATGCTTTGGTTTTTCTCAGACGAGATGGTGAACACAGGGAACAACTGTTAGCTTGCCGTGTACTGAGAGTGATAAATATCAAACATCCAGTCAACACCATGGTGTTTGGAGTAATCACTAGTGTTGGCGACGTTATGCCTCCATTCATCTTCCTAACGGCCTCACACTCAATACAGAGGCCTACATCAAGTGCCTTGAGGAAATAGTGCTGAGCAGGGTCAAAAGGGTGGCTGCTAGAAGACCCTATGTCTGGCAACATGATTCTGCACCATGCCACACAAGCAGGAGAAGCCGATCACGGCTGTCAGAGAATTTCTGCGACCACATCACCCCTAACATCTGGCCATCTAACTTGTATATATATATGTGTGTGTACACAGACACACAGACACACACACGCACGCACACATAAATATGATGAATGAACAGACTGAGGAAAGAGGTGTTGGACTGAGAGAGGCAAGAGAGTTTATTAATGATAGGAAAGCTTGGAGGGTGTCTGTGGATGGTTGAGTGAATTGATGTTGCTCAAAGGGGTACGGAATCAGCATGATGCGGTGGGGGTAAACCAGCATATACTGTCGGGCCCCGCTGCTGATATCGGGGGTTGCTTTCTATGCCTTGACCCGAGCATAGGACGGGGTTCGCCTCTTTGAGCTGAGAAAGGAATGGAATGCCTGTTGTGTGTCTTATTGTGGCTACCCAGTCCTATGGGGAACGGGCCTTGGTAAATAAATAAAAAACACTGCAAGCATTTTATAAGTATAAAAGTGAGCCTATGCACATACTTGTCAATGTGTATGTATATATGTTTGTATGTCTGTATTCATTATATCTAATATCGTTTTTCTTTCTTTCTTTCTTTCTTTCGTTCATTTCTTCGTTTTTCCATATGAAAGGAAAATATTTAATGATTTAAAGTCAGTTTATAGGGTATTATTCGTAGAAATGTTTTTGCCTGTTGAAATATAACTACCCCGCTTCAGTTTCCAAACACATTGTACACGTAATCTAATTAAGTCTGTGGCACACTCGCTATACTTGGACCAATTCCATTAACACGCCAATTGAATATCCAACAGACCGTCAATTAATCATAGCAAGCAGAGTTGTTAGCTCTGCTAAGCTTAGATTCTAATTTCGCATTCAATTGAATATTTCCTTGGCTCTGTTTAGCTTAGCTTTCTTTTCACATTCACAGATTTTTTTCTTCTTTTTTCTCTATTACTACTAGGTTTCATTTCCACTTCACATTCAGAATAATACTTTCTGTTATTTCCTTGCCCGTTAAAGCTTAATTCATATTTGGTTAGGATGAAATTTTCTTTCCACTATCGTTTGGTTCCTGAGAACTAACTAAAATGAATCGCGATGAGCTGAATAGTGTTATGATTACAAGAGAACCAATATCTATAATGAATTTGTCACACTGAAATATGTTTATGTTTGCAACATATACTGTATTTCAGTGAAATGAAATATTTAGAATCTGCTTCAGGTTTTCATTTAAACTAGATGTGAATATTTTGTTATTTGACAATATGCGTAATGACATCGCGGCGAAATTAAGCGGAGCTGCAAGATACCTAACGATGCTAAAACTCTGGTGTGTTTTTATATTTGTACTGTTTTATAGATAACACATGACATACTCCATATAATTCCCTTGATCTGCTACCAATCCTCTCATTCTCTGCTACTGCTCTCTATCTCTCTCTCTCTCTCTCTCTCTCTCTCTCTCTCTCTCTCTCTCTCTCTCTCTCGTTGTTCAAGGGCTAACGTCCAACGTTCTACTGCCGTTTCTTCTTAATGTTATTTAATATGCAGTCGACTCAGTAATGTTGTTCTTTTCACTTTAGTTAAAAGACATTCACTATTGAATATCCAATGTCATAATACTGTGATAACCAAAGATAAAATACTGGGAGAGCAAGTGTCATTGCGCGGTGATATATGTTATTGTGGTGGATAGTCAACTGCATAATACTGAGACGACAATAAATTATAATACTATGATAACCAGCCTTGCACTACTGAAATGACGAGCTCTATAATAACCATCATCATTAAGCGGCCCTTGTAACATACCTCTCAACAGCTCCCCGGATATCGCGATCCTCTCTATTACTATAACAATCGCGCTTCAAATCTTAAATTTCTGACGATGGTATCAGGAGATCCCAGCTTGCAACTTTTCTCACCAGCTTGCCGAAGTTTCCAAAGTACAAACGATGACACAAGCACGTCTTTAGCACTGAAGAGGTTCCCCAGATAATTGTGCGATGTCTGTATACTTTTGAGACGAGTAGTAATGTCCTATACATTTTGTATCGTGTCGGATGCACAATCCATGTGCTGTTTTGAATTTTACTGGAAAACAAACAACCTGCTAGTCATTTTTTGAAGTTTTATAGAAAGTGCCCATACCTCAAAAGACAAGTGATTCAATAGAAGTATATTTTGATTTTAAAGACTTGACTTGGATCAAGTGTCCAAATATTGGCCAATTTGTTTCAATACCTTTTGTGCGAAAAAATCCTTTTATGAACACATTATATAAACCTAAATATGTAACACCATCCACACAATTCCAAATATTGCTTAAGGCTCTGTTTTGTTTTGTTTTTATGACAAGGAAGACGTTCTGCTTGTCAGTTATTTAGGTCGAGCCCGGAATATTTTACTACTGCCTTGAGGTGACTGTAGCTCTCATACATCATGCAATGAATTAGTAAGTCGTGCGAGATCATGTGCAAAATCTGTATAGGTTTCATGCATGGATGTATAGAATGAACATTATTTTCTTGAAAACATTTACCTATTTATTATATCTACTGATACATAAAGTATATAACCAAAGACAATGATAAAAGTGAAGGGCATTAATGAATCATGGTGAAGAATTCCTGCAACTGGAACGAGTTTCTGTTTCCCGACCAGAGAAATGATAGTATCAATTAAATGCCGAAGTATGCCATATGAATGTTGTATTGCAAACAATTTTACTTTGCGATTAAAATTTAGACCCTTTTAAAATCTAATAATATTACGACTGCGTCAAGATTGCAATGAGTTATTACTTTAATGATTCGTCTAATTATTTATACTTAGCTCACGAACGAAAACCATTTTCATTGTTTTCCTACAATCAGTTCGACAATAAGTAAAAGACGATTTAAAATTAGCTTGTATAACTTAACAATAGAAAGTAAAGTTTTCCTACAATAGTTTGTTGCTAATATGACTTTCTTAGAAACTGGAATTATTTGCAACTTTCTTCAAATGGACGGCGGAATGCGATTTTTCAAAATTGCAATTAATTCAGTAAAAATAAGTTAGGTATTTGGCTGCTAGCTTTTTTAATTTAACGAGAACTCATTTATATATATATAAAGCAAAAGTGTGGCTGCATTATCAAAGGCTGACAGAAATGGCAACTTTTGAAATTTTACCATTTCTGCTTGAAAACTTGGACTTTTGAAATTATTAAACAAGTTTGATAAGGTTTTTTTTTTTATTGTAATGGATATTCTTTTAATAATTATTCGAGATTTCACCGCCTTTCTACTGATAGAATTTATGGATGCCCATGCGGTAGAATACTTTTGCATGTATGAAGAATTTATTTTTCCTATATTTCTCATCTCTTTAAAAGATGATAACTACTACAGAACTATGATAACAAATAATATAATTATATGAGGACTGGTCATTAGTGCTGTAATGACCAGCCCTCTACTTAAGATTTGTCAATTATCCTTTAATTAACAGTGAATTGGTGTTTTTCTTAACAGCCCTGGTGGTCCTGTAAAATAGAAGAAATTTCACGCTTGTCATTCATAATTGCAATATCGATATTTCTTCTTACTTAAATGAAATAGAATTCACTTAACCACTATTCCGTTAATTCCCCTTACTTTCTAAACAATAGACTGCATACCCCTTCCTTAATACCTGTCATTTACCATGTGAGTTATGAGTTCAATGTCTTGTAAATATGAAAGCCTTGTCATTGCCACTGTACTCATGGCACCTTAGCGAAATCGAAATGCATGTGTCTTTATCTATTCAATCAATGTGAATTCTCAACTGATCACAAAGAAGGCTTGAAGCTAACATGTTTCAAAAGAATAGACGCGAATTTTATTTAATGTAAAAGTCATATTGTACTGATCTTCATACATAAAGATAGTAAGTGCTTAATACCTTCTTCCTTATAATCTCCTTTAATATACAGTTGTTAAAGAGTGTTGATCAAGGAAGATAACCTGACGATCTATTACTGATACGAAAGAGATAAGATGTTTCTTTGAAATTCGAGAATAAAGTTCCTTTGTGTGAAAAATCAATGAATGTAAAAGCTGTCCATGAAGAGTGAAATGTAATCAGTAATATTTGTTCCTTAATAATAAGAAAAGTATATTCTATGTAACATATTTGATGATTACAACAAATGAATGGAAATAAAATGTAATCTGGTACTGAGATAAGTTAGAATAGCAAATTATTCTATACTTTATCAATATATATTCCAAAAGTGAGAATAGATAAGAAGTGGTGCAGATAGATCGAATAGTCGAATAGCAAGCTCGAATTAAAGTCGCTTTTGTCGAGTGTCACCAAAGAGTTGATAAACTATGCACCTACATGTAATATAGTCATATTTATAATTTCCTTCTCAAAACTGAATAGTTTTAGTAGATCTGGTGAATACTATAAGAAGTCTTCTTTCAGTAATCGAAATCTGAAACCTGGTTAACAGATAAAGCAAATTCATTTTAAATACACGACTGACGCATATATATATATATATATATATATATA
>NC_068990.1:79896028-79898579 GCF_001194135.2 Octopus bimaculoides | reverse complement strand
ATATATATATATATATATATATATATATATATAAACCAGCAATATTCAGTTGTCCAGTGACCCCTTCCTATTATAAGACATTTGTGCTGATTTCAGAGGGATTTGGCCAGAAGTTCCACCAAATCAAAAGATGGCTTAAAGGATTTTATGTTGGTTAGTTACAGTGAATGTAAACATGTAAGTAAAATAAGGTGGAGAATTGGCAGAGTTGTTAGAGAATCAGATACATTGCCTTGCTGTATTTGTTCTATCTCTTTATGATTTGAGTTCAAATCCTGACGAAGTCAGTTTTATCTTTCTTCCTTCCCAGTTTCATAAATTAAGTAGTTTTTACATACTGAATTAGTTTCTTCCTTCTTTCTCTCTCTCTCTCTCTCTCTCTCTTCTCTCTGAGCTCCAAAGCGACGAAAGAGAATAATCCACGGAGTCTGTTTCTCTCCAGAAATCTAGAATGTCTAAGCGGTTGGCTTGCGACCGCTTTTCATAAGAGATAAAAAAAAATTTGAAAAACGGTGACATGTTACTGTAACCAGTCAAAGCAGGCCTGAGGTGTTTTGTACTGTACAAAACGAAAATAAAGAAGATACGAAAACGCTCCAATTACTAAAAGAACCACATCGATATTTTAGACTAACTAGTTTGCTAAACCACATTTGAAAAACCAAATATTGACGAGGTCAGATTTGGTTTCCATCGATGAAATAGATGATTAACTAAGGCATTATTATTTCTAGTGGTAATATCAAAGAGCAGCAGTGTTCTTAATTTAAATACGAATGCTCTTAGTTCCAAAGCACCCTCGTGCCATGAACATATCTAAGAAAATGCACCCGATGGTACTTAGAAAAGCAAGAGATGAAACGTCTGCTAGATGAAAAAAAATGTTGTAAATATATATTCTCGGACTGGGAAAAACAATACGAAAATTTTGTAAGTTTTAAAGCAACTCATCTTATTTCATCAATTCTTACAATATCGATGGGTATCTAAGACCAGGGTGTAGGTTTGAAATCTATTTCCGTTAAGATAAAAGATGTTACATTTTATTCAGAGTCTTCTTTGCAGTATTTAAAGGTATTTGCATTCGCAAAGAATCCAACATCTAGTAAGCGTTCAAGTATATAATATCATATGCAATGTAAGGCGACGAGCCGGTAGAGAAGTTAGCCCACTGGGCGAAACGCTTATTGGTATTTCAGCTGTCTTTATATTCTGAGTTCAGATTCCGCTGAGGTCGACTTTGCTTTTCATCTTTTTGGGGTCGATAAATTAAATACCAGTTGAGTAATGGAGGGTCGATCTAATCGACTGGCCCTCTCCCCAAAAATGTCGGGCCTTGTGCCTAAAGTAGAAAATAATAACATACACAATGTAGTTGCTGTTGTAAATGATGATGACGATGACGACAATGATGACGTTTTTTAGCCCTGCGTCAAACCTGGTCAAGCAGACATATATTCATTATAATCAAAGATGTTCTCGTTATGACTACTCCTCATTTCTGCATAAATAGACATACATTTCCTATTGATAACAGTGGAATGTGATGTAAGGGAGCTTTAACTACTATGTCTAGCATGTTAAGCGACAACGTAGACGCTTCAGTTTTAGCCAGTAAGTTGAGAGTAACGATAAAAAGCATACTCTGTTTTTCGATGGCCGGCACCCACCGTCACCTGATTGAGAAAACCTATTATTAATGACTTTCCCTCTGTGATCAATCTTATTTTATATCGCCCAGACTCAAAGCATCCATAACAACATTATGTAATGTGTCTTTATTTTATTGGCTGTAAAAATAAAGATGTCATCGCCATCGTCGCTGTTATTGTTGTTGTTGTTATTACTGTTATTGTTGTTGTTTAGTCGTAGGTCAACGTTGATGGAGCAAGATGAATGATGAAATGCATATCACCCGTGACTATCTTAATGTCAGAGGTAGAATAATATATTTCCTGATTGACAATTTCAAAACTTGTCTATTTTGATTAGAGAGTGTTTTAGGTACTATCTCCAGCAGGCCGAGCGATCATAATGGGGCACCCATTTTGGATTGTTATTGGCTGTGATCCTGTGAGAAAAAGAAAAACAACAAAACAAAGCACTCTTCTTTTCAAAATCTAGAACAATTAGCACAGAGCCAACGGGATACTCTTCAATGTGCTACTGTTTTACTGACAAAGTATAGATTCTAACTACTGTCTCACCAGAAACAAACACACACGCACAAACAGTCACTTATACACGTGCACCTACATACTCAAAGCACATGCATACACATAGACAACCACGCAAGCACTCACACACACAAACAGTGCAGCACAGTACGCAATATAAACATTAAAATTTCATGAGCAGCGCCTCACCTACATAGTCACTTCAGCTCCACTTAGAACTGTCTAAACAATCAATAAAAAAAAATACATCAGTCTCTCAACTGTCAGTAAAAGATATATGTATGTGTGTGTATGTATGTGTATATGTATGTATGTATATATGTATATGTGTATATATGCATAAATATATATATATATATATATATATATATATA
>NC_068990.1:79895128-79896018 GCF_001194135.2 Octopus bimaculoides | reverse complement strand
ACACACAAACAGTGCAGCACAGTACGCAATATAAACATTAAAATTTCATGAGCAGCGCCTCACCTACATAGTCACTTCAGCTCCACTTAGAACTGTCTAAACAATCAATAAAAAAAAATACATCAGTCTCTCAACTGTCAGTAAAAGATATATGTATGTGTGTGTATGTATGTGTATATGTATGTATGTATATACGTATATATACATATATGTTTATGTGTATGTGTGTATGCATATGTATATGATAGTAAATGCATGGTGTGTTATAGAGGCTCCTGTTTTTTGTTTTTGTTTGGGAGTATGTTGTTTTGATATTTTTTGGGGGTAATAATTCAATGAGTATATATGAATGTCAGTGTATGTATAGTGTATATGTGTGTGTGTGTGTATGTACTTGTGTATATGTGTGTGTGCGCGCGCGTGTGTGTGTGTTTTGCTAATAGTTCAGAGCCACACCCCTGCCGAGCATGACTCGGATTAGCTCTTAGTTGTTATTTAGTGTTGAAGAATTAACATAAAAATTTATCTCTTTTTCTCTCTCTTCCTCTTTCCTCCTCTTCCTCTCACCTCCCCTCTCTCTCTCTCTCGCTCTCTCACACACACACACACACTCCTCCTCCCACTTTCTCTCCAAATAAAAACCATGAGATAGAAACAATAAAAGAATGGTAATATAGACGATGGCGGTGAAGGCAAAGATGTCGTTCATGATGATTTGGATGATCATGATGATTACGACGACGACGATGACGGTCGTGGTGGTAGTGGTAGTGGTGGTGGTGGTTGTGGGGTGGTGGTGTCGGTAGGAGTGATGGTAGTGGTGGTAGTGATGGTAATGGCAGCGGCGGTAGTGGTGGCGGTGGTGGTGGTTACGATAGCGATGGTGGTGG
>NC_068990.1:79892085-79895024 GCF_001194135.2 Octopus bimaculoides | reverse complement strand
TGGTGGTGGTGGTGGTGGCGGCGGCGACGGCGAATATTATGATGATGCAACTATGGATGGTGATGATGGTAAGATGCCGGTGATTGTTATAATGTTACAATCAATGATGTGATGATAAATGATAATACTACAACTAATAATTATTATTGTCGTTGCGTTTCTGTAGTTGTTGCTGTTGTTATTGTTATTATTGTTGTTGTGGTGGTGGTGGTGGTGGTTTTGGTGGTAGTTTTGGTGGTGTTGTTGGTGGTGGTGTTGGTGGTGACGGTCGTAGTATTTTATGATAAAGTTGGCGATAATGGTGCAGAAGGTCGTTGGTGATGTCGAAGACGACGATAAAGTCAACAACAACAACAACAAAGACAACGAAAATGGGAGAGCAAAGACGAAAGATGAGAAGTAAAAGAACATGAAGAAAGAGGAAGAGGAGCAGGAGGAGGAGGGGGAGAATTTGGTAAGAAGAAACCAAGTAGTAACTAATGAATAAATAGATAAATAAACAGAATTTATGGTAAGAGTCAACAGTATCGATTGATTCCGACTACCAGATTAGGTTTCAGCTTCGTCCATACTGTGTGTGCTTGCTTATAAAGACGACTGACTATTGATTTTATCTGTTTTGCAAGCTGCATATTTACCTATAATTTAATATCACCAAATATCTTGACATACATTCTTCTATCAGTTCACCTGTGAAGATTTCCATGTGTATACGTGTATACGTGTGTGCATGAGTGCGTAACTGTTTCTATGTATGAGTATCAATGTGTGTGTGTGTGTGTGTGACAATGTTTTATGTCTCTGGATAATGAAATAATGCCAATATATGAGCATACAATTATAGTATGTGAATATGTATGCATATATGTATGCATTTATGTATGTATGTATGTATGTATGTATGCCTGGTTGTCTGTATGTATGTGTACGTGTATGATTGTGACTGTAAGTTTATGATTCTACGACGGTGTGATTGAAAAGTCCGCTTCTAACCACGTGGTTTCTACGCTCAGTCTCACTACGAGAGATCTTGGGCAAGTACTTTCTGTTATATCCTCGGAGAAAGACCTATGCCTTGTGAATGAAATTTGGAGTCGGAAATGATAGGAAAGTTCATTGTGTATATATTATATGTAGATAGATAGATAGATAGATAGATAGATAGATAGATAGATAGATAGATAGATAGATAGATAGATACATACATACATACATACATACATACATACTTGTTGGCATTCCGTCGCTTACGACGTCGAGGGTTCCAGTTGATCCGATCAACGGAACAGCCTGCTCGTGAAATTAACGTGTAAGTGGCTGAGCACTCCACAGACACGTGTACCCTTAACGTAGTTCTCGGGGATATTCAACGTGACACAGTGTGACAAGGCTGACCCTTTGAATTACAGGCACAACAGAAACAGGAAGTAAGAGTGAGAGAAAGTTGTGGTGAAAGAGTACAGCAGGGTTCGCTACCATCCCCTGTCGGAGCCTCGTGGGGCTTTAGGTGTTTTTGCTCAATAAACACTCACAACACCCGGTCTGGGAATCGAAACTGCGAGTCCTATGACCGCGAGTCCGCTGCCCTAACCACTGGGCCATTGCACCTCCACACATACATGCAAACATACATACATACATAGACAGATATATATTATATATGTACCTGTATACATACAAATATTCATATATATATATATATATACATACATATCTATATGAATTTATATATATATGTTTATGAGTGTGTGTAGCGATCTGTGTATCATACTTAAAGCAGACACATCACAAGCATATATATATAAATACATATGTGTGTGTATGTGTGTGTGTATACGTATCTATGTATGTTTATATACATACATACATGCATATATACATAATTCAATCTAGTTGGTGTAGAGATCGATCTACTAATAGCTACTTGCTTTGAGGTGCGGGTCATAAACAGGTTTTTATAACAAGCGTTGTGTCTACAAACAATCTAAGACTCTGAGCACATAATCTATTTGCAAATCAGGACGCTTCCTCGGTCACGAGTGGACGGCCATCATGTATGTATGTATGTATGTATGTATGTATGTATGTATGTATGTATGTAAGTATGGATGAATGGTTGGATGGATGAATGGATGGATGCACGCATGCATTGCTGCTTCATTTGTCGTTCATCTCTATTGTAAACGAAAGAAACCTTTTTCAATTGTCTAAATTATTTCATTTTTCCATAGAGGAGCGAATCTAATTTTATTGGAATTGAGTATAGTATATAAATTTAAGCAATTGTCTTTTTCTTTTCGTTTCATTTGAAAAATCCTTAATAATCGTATGCAGCTGCTATTTCGATTTGCTTGATGTTTGTTAGTACGAAACAACTGGATCTCCGTCGGTTACGAGTGTTCAAGTTGATCCGATCAACGCAATAGCCTGCTCGTGAAATTAACATGCACGTGTCTGAGTACTCCACAGACAAGTGTACCATTAACGTAGTTCTCAGGGAGATTCAGAGTAACACAGAATGAGACAAAGCTGGCCCTTTGAAATACGGGTCCTCCTCATTTATGCCAGCTGAGTGGACTGGGGTAATGTGAAATAAAGTGAGTTGCTCAAGGACACAACGCGCCAGCGGATTTCGAACTGATTACCTTTCGACTGCGAATTGAATACACTAACCACTAAACCGCACGTCTTCAAAATACGAAACGAATAAGGAATGATTAATTATACAATATTATTTCATTATTTTTAAAAAAAACACAAATAGGAAAAATATTTTAGAAAATAGAATAGTCGCGGAGATATATAAAGGTATTTCCCTTGCAGGTTTGTGTTAGTTCAGTAGCTGGATTGAAAGAAAGAGAGGGAGAGAAAGGGAGAGACAGAGAGGGAGGGAGAGAGAAAGAAAGCGAGAGAGAGAGAGAGAGAGAGAGAGAGACAGA
>NC_068990.1:79890754-79891167 GCF_001194135.2 Octopus bimaculoides | reverse complement strand
TGTGTGTGTGTGTTTGTGTGTGTGTGTATGAATGTATGTATATAGGTATACTCAGATTGGATGAAACAAAAAACAAATATAGCCCTGTGTGTATGTGTGGAATTAGAGAAACTTAAACAGTGATAGATAGATAGATAGATAGATAGATAGATAGATAGATAGATAGATATAGAGATGGGTGTGTAGAGAGATAGGTAGATACTTAGGCATGTGGCACATAATTGTAAATAGGTGTGGAGTACAATAGGCTGACACACAGACAGACAGACAGGCAGGCAGACAGTCTGTTAGTCAGGTTTTAAGGAAAGTTCAGGTGAGGCAAGTTAATGCAACAGTTACCGTGACTCATTATTCTAGAGCAGTGCGACATAATATACATACTTCATATATATATATATATATATATATATATA
>NC_068990.1:79888917-79889435 GCF_001194135.2 Octopus bimaculoides | reverse complement strand
CCAAACACACACACACACACACACACACACACACACACACAGATACGCACTACACAAACGTTTACTCAAGTAGACATATATTCATACGTACGCATGCGCACACGTCGCGTTTCTTTAGCATTCAGCATCAGCTTGTTCGTGTATGTATATGTGTGTAAGTGTGTGTGTGTGAATTTGTGAATATAATGTGTGTATCCATACGTCTGTAAATGATGTGTACATATAAATACGCACACACACACACACACACATATATATATATATACACATATACATACATACATACATGCATACATACGTACATACATATATACATACATACATACGGCAAAGAGCACACATATATGTATGCATGCATGTACGTATGCGTATGCGTGTGTGTGTGTAGATGTGTATGTGTGGTGAAGTGTAGACATGTGGTTCTGTGAGAAGGGATCATCAGAAATGTGATGGTTTGCAAGGAAACGTAGCTGTTTGTAGGGAACTGTAACAGTTTGTATGTTGATGACTTGCAAGAC
>NC_068990.1:79881672-79888817 GCF_001194135.2 Octopus bimaculoides | reverse complement strand
TGTTCGGAAATGTGTCTTCTTTCACTTTTGCTGTAGTTTTATTTGTATATTTCTCTATTTTAAAATTTTTTTCTTCACATTGATACGATTGCAATTTACTCCATATTAACACAGCTAAATTTCACTGGTGTTCTATCTCTGCAACAATGTTTAAATTATGAAACCTGGAAAATGTTCTTTACTTTCTATTTTGTTTCCTTTTCATTTCTTGTAAACATTTTCGTTACTTTTAATTTTCATTAATTGCTATGTTTGTTTTATTGTAATTTTTCTTTATCCTCGACAGTTCTGTGTTTAATTTATTTGCTATATATTAATATTAACCAGGTGTTTAGTTACTTCGTAAGAATAGATGTTAAGAATTATTAATTTGAAATATTTAATATTGAAATGCTTTCTTTTTCAATTTTGTTCTTTCTGTTGGACAAAACCACTAATATTTAAACGAACTTAATTTGGAAACATAATTGCAGCATTTTTACTTCTTGTGATTACTGGAGAAAAATGTCTTGAGTTGCAATTAGATGTTTCACATTCGGTTGGAAACATCTCTTCGTTACCAACTGCAACATTAGTACTAGTCCCCAGTTATTATTCACTGTGTCGAAACGATTATTTTTCTCAAACAGCTTTTGTTCACTGTAGTAGTCAAAGACTAAAGTCTATTCAAAGTTGCCACCAATTCCTACCATTGATCGAGCTGATGTTTTCATTGCCGAACAGCATTCGTAATTCTAATCACATTGTCTGTGTACATATATGGAAGAGTTCATATTGTGTACATATTGGTCCCCTACTCAAAAATTCTGGGCCTTGTGCCTAGAGTAGAAAAAAATATTTCTCTAGAAAATCTTTATCCCTCAACCTTCCCAAGAAACTCAACACCAATAATATATAAGGATTGTTTCAATCGTTTATAGCCTACTTCCAAAATGTCTTTTGGATTTCTGCCAATGAGGGAAACCAGCACCACCCACTTGACACGAAGTGGAGATTCTTTTATTTATTTCTTGGTTTCTGTCACAAGATTGCGCTCATACTTTTTAAACCGTCCTTAAGTGTTTAATTGATCATCTTGACTCCGGCACTTATTTGAGGCTGCTAATTATTTTATCGATCTGAAATTGACTGAGCTTAAATAAATCGATAAAAATAAATTCCTTCTTTACAAAATACCGATTTTAAATGGTATTGTTGTGATAAACACCAAAATTCTCTCTCTCTCTCTCTCTCTCACACACACACACACATATGTATGTATATATATATACGTATGTTGGTGACAGGCTTCTACCCACTTTCTGTCTGCTGCAATCCATTGACAAGGTGTTGATCAAGTCGAAGCTACGGTAAAAGATATTTGTCATGATTCAGAGCAGTTGGATAGAAACCAGAGCCACATAGTCACGAATCAGCGAAAACTTAGCAACACAACCAGATTAAATGGTAGGTAATACGGTGATATTGTCAGATCATTCTTTTAAGTTCAAATCTCACCAAGGGGACTTCAGAATACAGCTATCGAGGTCGATAGAGTACCAGTAATATAGCTGATTTCCCATCCCCCAGTACACTGTTTACAGCTAAAGTTTCATTTCTGTGTAAATCAATATTTTTCCTGGGGATGCTATAATTTACGCTCGCTATCTGATACTTTTCTAGAATCATATGTCTTTCTTATGCTCAAGGCGGAAAGTGTATAAGCATGCGAATCAACCTTTACAACCGATAGTTCACCTTCATTTTTTAATCTATTTTACACTAGTTGCTTTCTTAACTTCCAGTGAAGCCATGCGAAAACAATAATCAGATCAGTTATATCTTTACTTATTTCTTTATTTCTTTACTTATTTATTTATTTGTTTGTTTGTTTGTTTGTTTGTTTGTTAATCGCCATCACTGTATATAAAATTAATTCACCTTTAAAATTCAGACCTAATTTTGAGAATTATGTTGAAATTAAATTCCGAATAAAATGAGAATATTGCTGACCAACGTAAAAAGAAATGCAAGACATTGGTAATTCGTTTGCATTAGAACGTGATGGAACATATTTCTGTCACGATACTGTTTATAATCGATTTCGTATTGCCGAAGCACTTTGAATGAAACATTTAACTGCAATGTCAACTTACATTATCTTTCAATAAATGTGCGCGCCTTATGTTGTGAAGCTACAAACCACCTGGCTTACCAAGCCATTTTTAACTGTGACAGTTTAAATATACATTCAGAAATGACACATTCAACAAACTTAGTCTGAAAAATACAGTCAGTTCTTATATCCATATAAATTTCTGTGAAATGCTTGAGAGGCCAAACTGTTGATTCTAATTTAGTAAATGTCATTTTTATTGCCAAGTATAAATTATTGTACGATTTATCACAGAACGTGTTGGAGTGAGAAAATATACCATCCTCCAGATCTGAAACTGACATTAAGTTAGGACCTTGGGGAATGTGACTATGTCATTTATGCGTTGCTTGATAAAACGCAATGCAAAATTATACATTATCAGAAATATCAGATATCAGATATCGCAAGCACATTATTCATCTGAAAATATGGAAATGCATGCACTAACAATGGATTGGTAAATAAATAATCCATCGATCTACGCAGAAGATATGAAATTCAATAATAACAAATATAATCGAAATTGAATATTAAAAGGAAAGAAAGAAGGAAAGTGTTTTATTATCATTATTACTATCCAGAATTGATGTTATTTCCTGTAATTGAAATTTGAATATTTGTGAAATATGTATTTATGATTACCTTACATCAAAGGTAAGGAACATGATAGTAATTAGAATTAACCCACGTAAAAGTATATTTATTAGAATTTTTTTAAATGTATTTTCGCACCATAATCAATACTAGTAGCTTCATATTTAGATCAGCGGAAGCAGCATTTACATATCGTCGATATCATCATTATCGTCAGCATTCTAGTCACCATCAATCCTTTCAAGCAACTATACCATTAATGTATTTATTTATTTATTGCACTGAACCAAATTCCCATCAAATAATATTTTGTCAACGCGTGGCTATAGTAGGCGATATTTTCCCAAGAGACACTAGGTAGAATCAAACATGGAACACAATTATGACTTGCTTAGCTTTGTTTTATTCCTAGCCACTATACTTTCTTTTCATTCTAATTATCTACCTATTGTTCCCTTTCTGTTTTCATCTTATATCTATCTTCATAATTTGTTTCCATCCCCTGTGACGGCGAGCCGGCAGAATTGTTAGCACGCCGGGCACAATGTTTAGCGCCATTTCGTCCATCTTCATATTTTGAATTCAGATACCATTGACTTTGACTTTCATCCTTCGGGATCGATAAAATAAGTACCCGTTGAACATTAGAGTCGTTGTAATGGACTACCTTCCTCCTCCAAAATTTCAGGCCTTGTTCTTGTTGTAGAAAGGATACGTTATTCTGTTTCCCTGTTATTTTTAGTAACTCACCAAGCTACAAAACTTGAAATGGCTTAAACCATTCTACCAAATGCGGTTGATTAGATGCACCAAAGATCAGAGTATGTAACTTCCAGATCGATAACAAAAAATACACACACACACACACACACACACACACATACACACATGATTTGCAATGACTGTGGCGAATGTGTGTGCGTTTCTGTTGTGAAATCCTAGTTCAGTATTTCATAGTGCAGCAACATAGGCAATTGTTGTTCGGTAGCTATTCTTGCGGAGCGTATTCCCTGGCAAGTCAAACCAAACTACAAACGTACCAGACTACTGACTCCCAAGGAAGGACTACCTCACAGAAGAGAGCATGTAGTCTAGAATAGATGTTGGAAGCAAGCTAAACTGAAGAGATAATAAATGATCTTCCCGCCTAGCAACAAATACCACAAAACATTTTTTTCTAACGATTGACATTCTGCCGGCTCGTCTGCCGCAAACCAAAATCGGTCTTCTCTCTGAGCATTTAAATTACCTTTAAAAATTCCTTAATATATAAATTTTAAAGTTGATTTAAATGTTTAGGGAAAAGGTAGCCTCAGCTTTGTTTGCTGCAGCCAAGGGACAACTATGGTCATATGTTTTGGCGGGTTTGAATGCTTTATATTTTATTTAAACAATCATGCATATCAATAAATAGATCTTTCCGTAAACAGAGCTGCGTATATTTTTGGCCGACAGTTATTTGCACAATTGTAAATAAAAATTGCTTATGTCATGGATTTGGGTAATTAAATTAAAAAGTGAATGAACTGAATGTCCTACGTGATGAATTCTTAATTTATTGAGATTTCCCTCTCAGTCAGAGACAGAAAATAGTAATACCTGTGTGTGTGTGCGTGTGTGTGTGTGTGTGTGTGTGTGTGTGTGTGTGTGTGTGTGTGTGCGTGCGCGCGCGTGAACATAGACACTCATATCAGGATGTGTGCGTTCACGTATAAATTTCATCTGATGAATTATAGAAAATACATTGGATACATTTTGCTTGTTTTCATCAGCCATCAATGTTCATCATTCCGCCATATTTTAATAACACTTTCACGCACACAGACAGAAACTTACACAGACACGCACACTCACATACATACACGGGTATACACAGAAACGCACACGTGCGCGCAGACACACACACACAGTAATGTAAAAGTTGATTTCTTCTCGAAATATTTGGTGACTAAATTAAAATCGAAAAAATATAAATTTAACTAAATATATAAACAGTCTTGATAGTAGATGTTTTATTTGAAACTATTTAGAGTTGTATATTTTAGGAATTGGGTAGGGTTGTAGAGTTATTCCACTACAGTTACAAATTAACGATGTCTCTTTTAAATCGTATTTTTTACGTCTCGGTGAGAATGGAAAGCAGCACAATACCCCTTTACAGAGCATACACTTGGGAGAAGAAAAGGAAAACATCTTCAACCCGGAGACCTAAATCGAATATTTATTATAGAGTACAATCCGACAAGCGCTTCACAGGAGCAGATGATGGTGTTAAACCGGGTGGTAGATTTTCTATGAATTAACCAGAAATAAATGTGGCCAAGCTATGGGAATACTGTCACAAAGATAGTATAGTTTCAGAATGGTTTAAAGAGAATATTATTACGCTCAAACCTTTCGTGAAATATTAATTTTTCTCTTGTGGAAAAGCAGATCATATCGTATATTCGAAGACTTTTCGATAAAAATCCAGTTCATTCACGACCTTCATAATAGGATGTTAGCTTTATTTGTATTCCGTTCGTGGCAATGTCATGAAAGCATTTTAATTAAGTAGCTATCTGTATTCTTTGTTTCTATTGATACCACAAGCCGTGTCTTTCAACAGTGCCATATTTACGTCTATGTCGCCTTAATAAAAGAATCACATTTTCTGCAGCCAATAATAATTGTACCTTCAATGAACAACGCACTAAATGAATAGAAGTGATGTATCATCTAGCTAGTAAATACATTTCCCAGATGTCTTCAATATTTAATTTATGGATACGATCATGCAGAACTACAAGCTTTTCCTTGTCAATGATAATAATTATTAAGTACAGTTGTTGGATCTTTTATTAAATAGGATTATGTAATATCTCAATCAATGTCGTAATCTGATCATATAACACAGACGGCAGCAGATACTATTACATTGGCAAATTCATTAGATATAAGTATTCCTAATAGTATTACATACGCTTTGTTGGTAAATTCTATTCATATAAATGCGGCTTAAGAAGTCTGCTTCAGAACATGATTCTATGTTTGCTCCCAGTGTAGACCATCTTCTGAAAGGTATTTTATACCATATATGATATAAAATACATGTGTGTGTGTGAATGTGTGTGTGAATGTGTGTGCGTGTGTGTGCGTATGTGTGTATGTGGTGTGTGTGTTGTATTTGTATATTCGTGCTTGTGTGTGTAAGATTTATATACACACACACACGCACGCACGCACGCACACATACACGTATTTTATATCATATATGATATAAACATGACGAAAGTAAATAGACTAACTTAAAATTTATTTAAATCTGAAATTATATATTCAAATTATTTATTAATTATTATAATGTGAATAATAATTAATAGACATGCCCTTTGCATTTTTCAATACAGGGACACTATTAGGCATGTTACTATTCAGATGACGAATATTCTCTTGCGGAATATCTTGCCAACTTTTATACAGTAATATCAAAAGATCTGGTATTGAAGATGCTTTCTTGTTCTTTTTATGAAGCGTCCTGTCCATTATGTCCCAGAGGTATTCAATAGGTTCATATCTCATGACTGGCCCGGCCATGGAAACCTTTTAATGGCATTCTCATCCAACAAATCTTGGGTCATTTTAGCCGTGTGACAAAGAGCCCCATCTTCCATAAATAGTCTTCTTTAATCATTTCACCACTGGAGAAGATTAGGAGTCCTTTCTGCAATATGGACACATATTTATCTGAGTTTATGTTTCCCTCACACTCCACTAGCTCTGATCAACCATTGCTCCAAATTCCTCCCCAGACCATCACAAAATAGCTGACGTGTTTCACTGTTGGCTGCAATCTTTTCACATCACATCAAATTCTTGATCAGTGTCTCTAGACCCACACTTTCAGGAAATACAGCAAATCTGGACTCATCAGAGAATATGACAGCGTACAAAAATGCTAGTGGTCTCTCCACCATCTCACTCACCCAATCTTTTCTCCGCTGGTCGAAGAAGCAGCTTCCTTCTTGCTACTCTGTCATAGTAACCAAGTTTGTGGAGATACTTGTCAGCTCTTCTAGGACTGACATCAATGTTTTCTGCTATGTCAGAGGCCTAGCAACGAGAATTATCCTCCACACTTCTCTTAACAAAGAGAAGGGTCTTGTGAGAGGGACCTGGTTGACCTGGGTGAGGTGACGTGGACTCCTTTCCCTCTCTGGTGAATTTCACAATCACTCTATTAACTGTAGAAAGTGGGATCCCAGGGTTTTCTGCGATTTTACGCTATGTCCACCTTCACAATGACCCACAATACGGCATCTTTGAAATTCAGACAGTTCCGAGGTTTCTTTTGTACATAGCATGATTAAACAGTCAGATATAGAACCTAAAACATAAAAATGTCAATTAATAAAAGATATAAACCTTTACAAGT
>NC_068990.1:79869156-79881662 GCF_001194135.2 Octopus bimaculoides | reverse complement strand
ACAGAGAGAGAGAGAGAGAGAGAGACAGACAGACAGACAGACAGACAGAGACAGAGACAGAGACAATTTATATATTATTTATGTATTATATATAGGGTGGCCCAAAAGTCACGAAGGTGTTAATAATTCATTTATGGTGATTTAAATTTACGATAGAGACAGACAGACAGACAGACAGACAGACAGACAGACAGACAGACAGACAGACAGAGGTGGGGAGAAAGTCACGTATAATTAAAACAAATTTATTAAGCTTTTAGACCCCTCTGTGACTTTTGCGCCACTCTGTATATTGACTATGTATAGTGCATTCACAGACAAGAAAAAAGAATATACGTCATAGATTGATACGAAACTTAATCACAGCTTGACCGTCACTAGCATAAATGACAGTTTAAACTTTCGGTACATCAGACAGTAGTGAACAGACGTAAAACATTCTTAAACATAAAATAGTTTTATAAATTGTTAGGTTGTGAAACGTCTCATTCTGGAAATTATTATTCCTGATTTGATTCGCTATAAGTCGTCTCACTTGGAAAGGTTGTTAATATTAGGAATGTTGTTTGAGGCAGCGAACTGGTATAATCGTTAGCTTAGCAGCATTTCGTCTGTCTTTACGCTCTGAGTTCAAACTTTGCCGAGGTTGACTTTACCTTTCATCCCTCCGAGATCGATAAAATAGGTACCAGTTGAGCACTGGGGCCGATGTAACTGACTTTCTCCTTCCCCCATAATTGCTGGCCTTGTGCCGGACTTTGAAACTAATATAAGGATTGTTGAATTTACTGGGTGGATAGTGTGTTGCAGGGATGGAGAGGGAGAAAGAATAACGTGTAATGGTGGTTGAGTGTAGAATGCGTAGGTTGAAAATGAAGCGTCTGTAGTGATATGTTTTACAATTTATGATGGAAGAGATGTTATTCGCAGAGTTAATTTTAGTGTAAAAGAATAGTTAATGTGTGGGCTTTTGTAGTACTTAAATAAAGATTAAATTACATGTCCTCGGAAAGATTATAATGTTTGAATTGTGATTTGAGATATTTCAGAGATGTAGCAAAATTTCAAAATGTTCCTCTAATGCGTAGGTTTCGGAAAATCAGAGATTATTGGTGTTTTTAATTATGTCAAAATTTATAATTTTTCCTCCTTCATATTCAGGAGGTGCTTTTTCAGAGTGTTGTCTTTGCATCTGATTTGGTTCCATAACCTTTGTGTAAGTTGTGTTGGTGCTATCTTAGTTAAACGGATAAACTAGTTTTTATGCTCAATTGATTATATATTTACTAGTAACAAATAGAAACTTTAGATGGTGACACATGTTTGGCATTTAACTTCTGGGTTCGGATTTATTCAATTTCATGGCATGATGATGTGTGAAGCACACATATTCAACAGGAACAATGGAATTTGGAAGTACTAGAGTAACTGAATTTGGTCTCTTTTTTGTTAGATATTTGGTGAAATTTATGAGTTCTGAATAATATGGAATTTCTGGGATTTCTTATGCAGGATTTTATTCAATTTTTGATAGATATATTTGCAAATATCTAATTTTAACGGTATTCGAAGCAGTAAGTATTTTGAGGTTTGAGTAGACATTGATTTTAAGGTTCAAGTATTTCGATAAAACTTAATCAATTTTCCTCTGTTTTTTTTTTGTTTTTTTTGTCATTCCTTCAGTATGATAGTAGTAAGCTTTCACTGCAGTACAAAGTACCTTTTATTAAATTAAATATAATGTGTACAAAGTGTAATAATTAAAAGCCGATTAATTCACGTATTTCAGCTAACAAAATTGCTCCTGCATTGACGTCAAAGTAAAAAATACGATTTTCCATTACCCTCAAAGTATATGCATGAATCTGTATATCTCTCGCCGATGTATAAAGGCAAAGCATATAAAAAAAAACAGCGGTAAGAAACCCCAACAACCGGTGATTTTCAAGCGAAGTCTTTTGGAATATTTGTTCTATATCAAATTACAGGAACTCTTACCTCACTCACACCCTCAAAAATGTGAACCAATGACTGACTCATTAGAAACATTTGGCTAGCAAGACTATTGTTCACAATTTTCAATATATAATATATAAATAAATACTATATGTAGTAACCCAAGATGCATTTACTCGATGTATTATCAGGTCATAGTAATACATACACTTACTAATTATTAAAAAAAAGTATTTGTGATAACGTTATCTCCGTACTGTCTCAAACAAATAGCTTCTAATAATGGATAACAATTGACTTCCTAATGATGTTACTATCTCGTGATAACAGCAAAAGCATCATCATTTCCTGGGAATTTCAATAATTAAGAACTAAAAATGATACACTTGTAGTATAAGTCATTAAAAATAGACTACATGTGTAGCCGTTCATACACCTCTGATAACTGTAATGGTAGTGCTCCTAATACATCGGTAACCTGTAACGATACATACACGTATAACAGTAGGGAACTGTGATACTATATACTTTTGTCAATGCAATGTTTCAATAAATATATATGTTAGTTGTCAGAATCTACAGCGATGCTAGTAAAATAAGTTAGGTACTTTATAAGAACTAAATAAAACAATATTTATTCATTTTCCGTGGTAAAATATTTTAATAAATGCAACCAGTGAATAGATATTCACTTGTTACTCTAACACAGTTCAATGGGCGCAAGACAGCACATGTATGGAAATAATTAGAGCTTCTGGATATAACAGCGTACAAAACAACAACGTAACTCAATATTTCGCTGAACACAGATATCGAATTTGAAATTATTTCCGTTCAGCAAAGGTACGAATAAATGTAGTTAGAGGATATAACAGTAAATGCACACACTTCAGTAAACACATCAACAGCACTGTTGGATTGTACTAACAACAGGGCCACAGTGACTCTCGTCAGAAGAAAGTGAATGTTATGCATAGCGCACAAGAAATATTAGTAATATGATTTAACACTTGTTTTAGAATGTCTGGGGGGGGGGATATTTGCTCTGGATTGACGAATGATTCCAGTTTGTATATTAAGCATAACCAGAAATTCTTCATAGAACAGATACTACTAAGAATACGAGCACTACTCAAAAGAACACTGTTGTTCATAAAAAAACTAGGATCTCTATATAACATTTATTTTCCAATAAGTTGGTAAATTATACAGATTATCCACCTTCTTGAAACGATTCTCTGGGTCACGAAAATAGCAATTGTACAATCGATAGAATAATAACAATGGCGAGCCGGAACACAGAACGGACTTTAGTGCCTACCTTGACAGCCTGCCACGACCCTCAGCAAAAAAAAAGCCTTCCATAGGGTCGACATGCAAATACATATTTATTATGTATTTGTATGTTATATATATTTGTTATGTATTTGCCTGAATATTTTTTTTATCATACCTAATGCAGCCACTATGGTAAGAATTGTTTTTGTTTTTAGATTCCACATTCCAGTTACCTCTATTTCCAGGTCTTTGTATTTTGGAAGTTTCTCCATTTCTTTTTTGAGAAACGTTGTCATCTGCTGTTATTGATACATCAATTAGAAAGCATTTTTTTTCTTCATGATCTCTGACAACTATATCTGGCCTATTGGCCTTAATTATTATTTTCAAGGCGGCGATCTGGCAGAATCGTTAGCACGCCGGGCGAAATGCTTAGCGGTATTTCGTCTGTCGCTACGGGGTCGATAAATTAAGTACCAGTGAAGTGCTGTCGATCTAATCAACTGGCCCTTCTCCAAAAATTTCAGGCCTTGTGCCAATAATAGAAAGGATTATTATTATTATTACAACACTCCATAAAGTGTATGGAGTGTGTTGCTCAGTCCCATGAAGGATACACAGGTACATAGCCGAAACTTTATATTCCTTCTCACCATAGATAGATAGATAGATAGATAGATAGATAGATAGATAGATAGATAGATAGATAGATAGATAGATAGATAGATAGATAGACAGGCAAGCAGACAGAGACAGATAGATAGCTAGATAGATAGACAGACAGACAAACAGACAGACAAACAAACAGATAGATGAAGAAAGAGAAATGGAGAATAAGAGAATCGTATGGCGAGTTTTTATATAAGTTAGATAATAGTAATGTCTTTAGAAAATGCCTTTTTAAAACACTACACTCGTGTTTTTCTTCGCTTCAAATTGCATCTCTATTTTATAGCAATTCTATCACACGTTATTTATATATGTGTACGTGGGTGTGAGTATGGTGAGTATGTGTACGTGGGTGTGTGTATGGGTATACCTATGTGTGTGTATGTGTATATAGGTAGTACGATAAAGCTTTTTAAAGCTGATGGTATGCTACACTTTTAAGATCTTATCCAGTGCGCTGTGAATCGAAAAGTCTTGAAAATTGAAGGTAGTGATAGATAGATAGACATGCTTGGGAATGTTGATGCATATAATTTTATGGGTATGTACGTTGATTTTCTTGTTATGTAGCCTTTAGATGTGGCCGATGTAAATGACGTTCGATCGATGAACAGGTTACTAGCTTGTTGTCATTATTTTTGAAGTTTCTTGTCCTAAAATGTTATCACGTAAAATATGCAGCTCGTATTATATAGAAGCTATGTTCAATAGGTTTGACAAAAGCATTAAAGAAACCTTTCACTGATTTGTATGTATATTTCGAATGTTTGCGTACATATGTTTACTAAACGTGTTTACTATATATACAACCCAAAGCAATGTGGGTTTTGTACTAAATTCGTTTTGTTTTTTTTTCCTCCTTATAACTTTTCGAAATATTAATAGATGTGGAAAAAAAACCGGCAGTATTTTTTTGTTTTTTAATAATTTTAATGTTTTCATAGATTATCTACATTTTATAGATTTTTGTTCTTTTCTGTTCAAAGCTGAATATTCTCCTTTTAAACATTGTGGATTGATACCACTGCGTTTTTGCTGTCGTACAGTTCCACACTATCGATAGCTTTTATTTCTTTTTATTGTAGTTATTTCATCATTCTTTCAGTTTCCCTTCTTTAATCTAAACTTTAATTTTCGATATTATTTTCATTTTTCACTTGCTTATTTATCTATATCTTGGAAATTTTCAATATATTATATTTCCTTATCTACGCATCACTTTATTTATTATTCTGTTCGCTATAGAATGGCTAGTCGTTTTCTTTTCTTTCTTCCTGCCTTTTGTTTTTTTGCCGTTATTTTTCCATCTTTGTTTCTAATGTTAGTAGTATAGACAAAGTGAAACAGTAGAAACTTGAAAACATTAACATGGTGATAATCAATAGGTCGAGAAGATGCCTGACCACATTCGATTCCCTATAGTGTTAGATGTATTTCAATCAGGTCTCTCTAACACTTAGACTGCCGATGCTCTTCAACTTCTTACCCTCTATTTTAAATACTTATATCCATCAACGTTACCGCCACTAGCCATCCCTACTATGAACCAACAAAGGAGCTTCTATATTACCGCTCAACATCACAAATAGCTGTCAAACTCTTTCAAATTAGACTCTTTTCTTCATTACATGCCATACAAGTGTTGATAGTCACAGTCACTCCAGTGTGTCCTACACAAACTTAACCAGTTATTAAGGCGGTCTTTCTGTTACCATGGTAAGATTATCAACTATCTGATCTATTTGTCTGCCTGATCTTCCTTTCATCTTTCCAGACTTCATAAAGTATTCCGAAGCCTTCTTCTCATATGATGGCCAGTAATCATACCCTGAAGGAAGACGATGTGGTGAGGATAACTGCCCAAGTGGTTTTGTGGAATCTTCACGAGCAGCCCAAAGAAATCTCCCACTTTTGGAGAATTTTTCGTTGTTAAAATTTGTATTGTATTTGTGTTCTTATCGTTTTTACTATTAACACGCTTCTGTTTATGTAACACGACGTTGCATCGTCCTCTACCGTCCCCACTATATTTTGTGAACGCCTAGCAGTAAATAAAAAATATATTATTATTATTATTTTATGTTTGACTTTTGTTTTGCATTTGTACAAGTTGGATCCAAGTCTCACCCAGAGACCTCAAGAGACAACAAGTTAGAAGTTCATGTAGGTGTTATGCCTAGGGTACCATATATTTGGATTTGTACAGTTTTGTTCAACTGAATGTTTAAGAAACCATAAGAAAATTATGTGTTTGCTTTAAAATTTGAGATCACATAGACAGTATTTTACGTAGGATATTATTATTATTATTATTATTATTATTATTATTATTATTATTATTATTATTATTATTATTATTCAGAAGTCTTATTTTATCACATGATTTCACTGCATTACCGAGCGCAGCTCTGTGTGCCTTGGGTATGTGCTGTGGTTTGCTGTAGTGCTCTTATTTTCACTGTATTGAAAGTGCTTTACGTAGGAAGTGTGCAGTGCTTAGTAGTGCTATTTTCTGTATGTTATATATACTTGTAAGTCCTAGTGTTTTTGTTATGCATTTGTCTGAATGTTTTTTTTTATCATGCCTAATGCGCCTACTATGATAGGAATTATTTCTGTTTTCAGGCTCCACATTCGAGTTACCTCTATTTCAAGAGCTTTGTATTTTGAAAGTTTCTCCGTTTCTTTCAGAAAAACATTGGCATCTGTTAGTATTGATGTATCGATTAAAAAACATTTATCATCATCATCATCATCATCATTATCATTATTATTATTATTATTTAAGGCAGTGAGCTGGCAGAGTCGTTAGCACGCCGGGCAAAATGTTTAGCGACATGGTGAACTCGCATCATGGTGAACAGTGTATGACCTTGTAAGTGGGGCCCAGTGAGAATTTTCTTCAGTTCGAGTAACCCCTCTTGCAGACAAGATCCCTGAATAAGGTTTGTTTACGGATGAAGAATGAAACACCCCTATTTCAAGCAGTAAATTATTAAAATCCCAAAGAATTCCTTTCAATACATGACAATGATGGTCCCCCCACAACTTCAGCTCGTGATCAGAGATGCAAATATAGTCAGCCACTAAGTGACATGTTCAAATGGTTAAGATGATGCAACTATTATTATTATTGTCCTTATCAAGGCGGTGAGCTGGTAGAATCGTTAGCACACCGGGCGAAATGCTCAACGGCATTTCGTCCGTCTTTATGTTCTGGGGTCGACTTTGCCTTTCATTTTTATGGTGGGATCGATAGCTTAACTACCAGTGAAACACTGGAGTCAATGTAATAGACTAGTGCCCTCCCCCAAAATTCCAGGCCACGTGCCTTTAATAGAAAGGATTATTATTATTATCGCTATTAAGGTAGGGAGCTGACTGAAACGTTAGCACGCTGGACAAAGAACTTAGTCGCATTCCTTCTGTCTTTATGTTCTTATTTCAAATTCCACCGAGGTCAACTTTGCCTGACATCCTTTCGGGGTCGACGAAATAAGTAACAGTCACGTTCTGGGGTCGATATGATTAACTAACTCCTCCCCCAAAATTTCAGGTCCCGTGCCTTTAGTAGAAGGGATTATTATTATTATTATTATTATTATTATTATTATTATTATTATTATTATTATTATTGTCACACTCACCTCTATAATTATTTCGAATACGACCATCAGACTTCTAACATCAGCATGATATTACAAATACTTTTGTAAATATCAAACTGTTTGCTTTTTATCTGCACTAAACTGAATTCTGCATGAGTTTCTGATTTCACATTGTTTTCTTTAGATTTCCTGATTGTTTGTCATAGGTCAAAAAGATCATGATTTTCTTCAGCATTTTGATATGTGACGTGCTGTAATATCACTTGAAGGCCGGTATTTTAGGGACACCAACCATCAGCAGCTATCAATTATTCAGCTATCGTAAACATAAAAAAAGTAATATTATGGTGTTACTATGGAGAATATCAATATTTGCTTCATTTCGATGAATGTCTCATCATCAGTAAATCAAAGTATTAAGAGCTCTAAGATTTTCTTTTCATGTCGTTTTAATATCATTTTTTATTGGCGGTATATCTGTGTTGTTTCTAAGACCACTTCATCTGAAACTTACGTGACATCAATTATTTCAAATAAGACTAATTTCCGATATCAGACAAAGGCGAACACGACATAGAAGATTTAAACATTGCCAGTACTTTAGTCTCTACAAATGCCATTTTTCAAAATACTGATGCCAGTCGTGATGATAGGCATGATCTCTGATTAGTTTTTTAAAAAGAATATCACACGATGAACAATTCTACCAGAGAAGCAAGTTCGACAAAGACAACACACATAGATAAAGGTTAACATTTCGGTCGGATTATTCCTGTTTCAGTTGTTTCCATTGGATTTCATTCGTAATGAAGAGTTGTGACTATGGAGCTTCTCGGAGTATGGTATTCTGTTAATTATGCTGACAGTGCAGAACCTTTCCAGGGACATGTTTAACTTATATATTTTTTTTTTTAATCGGTCGACTAAATAGAAGAGATTTGATCAGAAACGGTGTTGAAACTAAAACAATTACATTGCGAAAGACGTATTAACCATTCAAAAACGCATGTACATTTTGTCCCCAAATATTTTCTCCCCAAATAATGATGATTAAGTACAGATGGCTTATATGTGTCTTGCACGCTGTAATTGTAAATAGAATCGCTTTCTATACATAGTCATGTCCGTAGATGTTGAGAGACTCATAGACTACCTTTTTCTTCAGTTCGAGTAGCCCCTCTTGCAGACAAGGTCCCTGAATAAGGTTTGTTTAAGGATGAAGAACGAAACACCCATATTTCAAGCAGTATTATTAAAATCCCAAAGAATTCCTTTCAATACATGACAATGATGATCCCCCACTACATGTTCAAATGGTTAAGATGATGCAACTATTATTATTATTGTCATTATCAGGGCGGTGAGCTGGCAGAATCGTTAGCACACCGGTCGAAATGCTCAGCGGCATTTCGTCCGTCTTTACATTACTCCATCATACTTATTTTAATTTAGCAAGTTGGCACAGCTAAGGACTAAATTTTTAGAAATCTGAATTTTCCGAATTAAAATTATCATCTGCAAAGAATTTAGATGTAATGTTACTATTATATACCTGTACATAAAAGCGGCGAGTTGGCAGAACCGTTAGCACGCAGGGTAAAATGCGTAGTGGTGTCTCGTTTGGCTGTACGATCTGAGTTTAAATACCGCCGTGCTTTACCTATCACCCTTTTGGGGTCGATGAAATAAGTACCGGTGAAACAATGGGGTTGATTATGTCGATTATCTCCTTCTACAAAAATTTCAAGCCTTGTGCCTACAGGAGAAAGGATAATGTACCTGTACATATGTGCGTGTGAATGTTTTTTAGTGTATGCAGGTATACAATTCAGCCAATTCCTTGGCTGTATGGCGAACAAGTAGTGTATATTCGAAGACGTTATTGTTACAAAAGAAAACCTAAATACTGTGATTCCGGAATATACTGCGTACAATAATTAATCTGTATATTTGACATGTTCTATGCAGTTCTTTGCACGAAGAAGGTTAATTAATGTTGGCTGTTTATGCATTAAATTTATACCAGAAAATGCTTGTAGTTGTATTATACACCTGAGGGATTGCACCAAGTGTATTGTATATTATCTTATTGCAACAATTTGTCCTGATATATATATATATATATATATATATATATATATATATATATATATATATATATATGCTTGTATGAGGTATATATAACAGGGTAAACACGTTAATATAACACCCATTCTGAAAAGCTTCTATGGCTGTTAGGCCAAACCGAATGCCAGCCAGCAGAAAGTCGAAGTAGGAAAGGCTGTCGAAAGGGAAAATAATAGCAGTGAAATTGCTTTGTGTTGCTTTTTCTATTCCATTATCTTAAGCTCCAAGAAATAATCCTTGTTATAGCAGGTTCCTGAATCTCCTGGGAAATCTCTCAGAAAAGTCACGTTTTTAGCTTCAATTGTAAGCCTTTCTTCTCTGGATATCCAAACAGCACGCGTCAACACAATGAAAAACATGCATGGATATTATATACATTATACTCTATATGCACAGGCATACATTCGTAGCTGCGCATGCTTGCACATGCACGCAGAAACACACATACATTAATTTGTGCGTACATATATATATAGACACTCACACACATATATAAATACATGTATACATACATGTATGTATAGATATCATAATGCTGATATAAACGTATGTATGCTCTCACGAAGGCATGTGTGTATATGTGTGTGTGTGTTTGTGTGTGTGTGTTTGTTTGTGTGTGTGTATTAATAGATATACGTACGCATGTATTCAAACATTTGTATACGCAAGAAAGCATGTGTGCACGTGTTTGTATATGCAATGATATATAACAGAATCATTTGCTTTGTTTTTCTTTTACGTTCAGAGTTATCCTTATTTATATAATTAACTTCATTGAGAAGGAAATCTGCAGTGTCCCAATACTGTTGATATAATAATTTTGAGCAAAATGAAATGAGAGAAACTAAATTTAGTTGTAACCAAAGAATTCAATTATAAAGGAGAAAAGATCGAAGCCAAAGGTATGAAACAATTTAGAAAATATCTTCATTGATTCGGTTGTCGAAGGAAATCACTTTCCGTGCATTCACATCTTGCTTTATTGTAGAAAAGAACTCATTATTATTTCTTTATTTCCGACATTGGATAAAACATCGTTATCAGTCTAAAATGCCATTTCCGTACAATAAACAGAAATGAAAGTAAACAAAACACTGCATGTAACCGAGTAACAAAAAATTGCCTCCGTTTTGCAATGAAAACAGACATTAAAGATTAACCTAGTAAAATAAGGATAATAATCATTATGATAATGATGATTTCAAACAAGTGGCACAAGGCCAGTAGTTGCGTAGGAAGCGAGTAAGATGATTAAATCGTCCCCAGAGTTTAACTGGTACTTATGTTATCGACACCGAAAGGATGAAAGGCAAAGTCGACCTCGGCAGAACTTGAACTCAGAACATAAAGACGGATGAAATGCCGCTCAACATTTTGCCAGGTGTGCTAACGATTCTGCCAGCTCGCCATCTTTGAGTTTCATAAATTTCTTAAATCTGGCGTGTCTTCACCATTTCAAATTCTTTCATATACGACTTTTCTAGATCTTGTTGGATTCTCTTTCTATCATCATCTCCGGTTATTTTCCTAAGTAATAAAGACAACCTCTCTGATTTCGTTATTTAGTTGATGTTTCTTCCAACGGTTTTAAAGGATCCTCTCACGGACGAGGATATGTCCTGCCCTTTCCGCTACTCTTCTAGCTTTATATGAATCCACTGGTGCCATTATATTCAAGCCAGGTGGTATTAGCTTTGAGTCTCTACATCTACAAAGTTAGATGTATCGAGCAAAGAATATAAGTAGCGATCCTGATACCCACCACGAAGAAATGATCAAGCTCAGTAACAATCTATTAAGTAACAACTACCTGCAAAACATACTATTCACTCCAGTTATGAAAATATTAGATTTATAAGCACTAAAATTCACTCCATAATTGCCTACGGGCATATAGCGTAGTAGTTAAGAGCGCGGGCTACTAACCCCCAAGATTCCGAGTTCGATTCCAAGCAGTGACCTGAAGAATAGTAATAATAATAATAAATACATCGAAAAACCCAGGTTCGAAATTTCCCCCAAGACACCTGATGAAGGCTGGAGGTTATATCAGCTGAAACAACAAACAAGATGAGGACAAATATCTGTCAAATGTAAATAATGTACATAATTCCCAATCTCTCAAATGTAGAACTGTACACTTCTTCCAAAATACTGTCCTTATTTTTACCAACAAATACCGTCCCCAGTTTCCTCAAATTCCGGGTTTTAGATTTAATGCCATTATTGTACATATGTTGTTTTCCTTTTAAATGATGTATTTATAAATAACACCAGACCGTTTTGTCGCTGTTTCGTGTTCTTTTTTTTTTTTTTTTTTTTTTTTTTTTTTTACAAACTATATGATCTGTCTACACATGGCGTCTGTTATCAGGCAATAATAATAATTCACAACTAAATTTAGGAAGCGAATTGAGTTTTCTATATATTTTTATAGGATAGTCTCTACTCGCATTTTCATTTTTTATTTGTGCATCAATATAATCGTATTTGTTTTGATTTTTGTAAACAAATGTTGTTACTATGAAAAGTATTGGATTGTAACCTCAAGAGTATATATGAGTCATCGGAATTACTGTGTATGTAGGAGGGGGTCAATAAGAAATGAAAGAATCTGTCTATATGCTAACATGTATATAGTTATTTATAAAAAGATATATGTATATACGTTCATACTTATACCTATCCATATGAGTATAAATATACCACATCTACAGGTGTTCATATATATATATATATATATATATATATATATATATTAATGAGGGTAGAAATTGAAATTAATCAATTAAAACCAGTGGTCTAGCATATTAAAAAAATCCGAAGATTAAAATTATATTACATACAAAAATTAGAGGGATGACCAAC
>NC_068990.1:79861244-79868987 GCF_001194135.2 Octopus bimaculoides | reverse complement strand
TATATATATATATATATATATATATATGTATGTATGTATGTATAGCAATAATAAATCTCTGAGCAAGAAGTAAATAGCAGGACAGAATTGTGAAGAATATTTGTCCCTAAAATGTAGCGGACCCATAAGGGACGATGCTACTGTTGTTTATAGCCCCAGGAAGACATCTCCTCCAGCTGGCTAACGACACTCTGTCTGTTTCCGATTAGTATTTGTGAAGGGAAATCATCGTTCCTATCTCTAGCCTTACGTGAGACACGAAGACCCCGGTTTCTGGGTAGTAACCCGTCATCAGTGTGTGATAATCACCAGCGACCGATGAGAACTCATTCCAAACGCAAAATACTACATGCTTTTTCCAGTGACAAATTATCACTGATCTCGGAAAAGGAGAAATATACTACACGATTCCGTACTGCAACTGTTTACTTCTCGCTCAGAGGTTTATTATTGCTTGTTTCTCTTAGAAAACTCGGGTTGGTGTCCGAGGGCGCTATAAGCCTACTGGGAGTAGGGACCTCTGGTCTTTGTTAAGGCCTACCTCTAGTGAGAGCAGTTTTAGTGTTGTACACGCCATACTCGACTGACAAGAACATAGCTGACACTTAACTGTCAACGATGGTCATGCCCGTCTAATGAGTGGACAACCATCATATTCATGTATAATTACATTTGTGTGTGTGTGTGTGTGTGTGTTTATTTGACTGACAAGGGGGAAGTAAGCCCCTAACGGATATAGCCAAATCGATGATTTCGGATTTTAATGTAGCATCTTAATCCTCATCAGTGACTCTTACCGCTCGGGGCTTACGTTCACTTGTCAGCCGTTAAGAGAGTGCTTTGTGGCTATTGAGTTGTTTTGACTCTTATTTCTAGCAATGTTGATACTAATTAGTACCCTCTGTCACTTTAGTGGCGTCTATTAATTCGCCTTTAAGTTGTTAAATTGCTAATAAGCTACTCATATTATTTTCCATGAACCCACAGCTCTTTAATATAACCCACAAATCCGGAGGGACTTGCATCGCATGGATGTGAGCTTCTTCAAAAGAAAACTAGATCTCCTTCTGTCAAGAGTTCCGGATGATCTTACCTCTAGGCAAGAAACACAGATGAGGGCAGCAACTTCAAACTCCATCATCCACCAAATGTCACATATCAGAGGAAGTTTAGTGAAAGTGTAGTAAAGTAAACGGTGATGCCCCAGCATGACCGCAGTCCTTAGACTGAAACTTAACAAGAAAAGAAAAAATATATATATACATGCATATAAAAATACACACACACACACACACACATTTATATATATATATATATATATATATATATATATATATATATATATATATATATATATATATATACATATATATATACATATATATACACATATATATATACATATATACATACATGCATACATATATACATAAACATATATATACATACGTACATATATATATATATACATTTATATACATATACATGTGTGTGTGTGTGTCGGTGTGTCTGTGTGTGTGTGTACATATATATATATATATATATATATATATATATTCACAAATGAAAAATATTTAGCCATGAATACGATGTTGAACACCCGTACGTTTGTGTGTATGTGTATGTGTCTGTCTGTCTGTCTGTCTGTCTTTATGTGCAGATTTACATGTACGTATATACATGTACGTATATACATGTGCGTATCGTGTGAGAACGAATGACTGGGAGGGGTTATGTATATATCTTCTCGCATCTTCTGTGTTAAATGTTGATCTCTAATGTATTTCTCCTGATGCAGCATTATTCTGTTCGCTATATGATGAACTCATAAAAGGATTGTTTTCATAACAACTCACACATTATATATAAAATCTAAAGGAGAAAAATTGCCACTGGGATACGAAACAATTTCGGTTTGAAGTAACAAGTAAAAAAATTAATATCCTCCCATAAATTCAATTAAATCTAGAGTCAATGTTTTGTTTTCTTTCAGAACAATAAATTACAATTCAAATAACTTTCCAGTAAATCACACATACATACATACATACATACATACATACATACATACATACATAAGTACTTGCGTATAGGCACATGGACAAAATAAGACATTAAAATATGTGTGCGTGTCCGTGTGTTTAGAGGGAGAAACACTCCCATATGTGTGCCTATATATATATATATATATATATATATATTTATTTATTTATTTATTTATTTATTTATTTATTTATTTATAGTAATAAATATATCATATAGACATAAATACACAAAATATGTACACTCATATATGCACATACAGACATACATGCTCACACACATACACATACGAATACACGCACATACAGTACATTGTAATCTTTACTTCTCAGAGAATGATCAAGTTTTATATATTTGTACGTCAACTAATAATTTTAACGTTATATGTGTGTTGATATGACGTAAATATATATGTGGATGTTTGTGCGATAGTGTGTGTATATGTGTGAGTTTCTAGCCATATGAGTATATGTTTGTAAGTATATTTGCGTAGAAATGTATGTGTATTGTGTGTTAAATTGTTTTAGTGTAGGTATCGTGAAGTTCGTGTCCATGACCTTTGTAGTTCAGTTTTTTAACTTCTGTAGAGAATTTATCATTGCGGTACGAATTTCGGGAAATAATTTTGTTGTTTTTGCTCTGGTTGTTTAACCTCAGATGAACCTCGATCGGGAAACCTTTTATCATAGGTTTTCCAGACCTGTCCGTTTGTACATCTTGGCACACACTTTTAATGCGCCCGTCCTTCTTAAGTTAGATTAAGTGAGAATAAAATAAGAATAAAATAGAATTTTAGAAGGGATGTGTATAGAAAGGTCCACTACCATTTCTATGTAATGCAGCATGACCCTGTAATTTGTTCTACATATTTACATGCTTATATTTACAAATATATTTGAGAATGGATTAGTCTCTAATCAAAATTGTAGATTTATCTTCAATAATTTAGGTCATCTTGTGTTTGCCTCAGTGTTGTTTCATGCATTTTGATTAATTCAGTGCTGTTATATATACTTTGATATTTGATAAGAAATCATATTAAAATTAGGGGTAAACCCATCTTATTAATTGTTGATATTCGATAATACACATTCGCTTCACTAAACATTATATTCTTACCTTCACTTCCAAGACAAATCAGTTATAAAATATGAACTTCTGAATCACAGTGCGTAAGAGATGTAACTCTGCCGTGAAATGAAAAACAGGGGAGATAAATATACCCTCCGGTTGCAATATATGTGAGCTTCCATCTTACTTATACTAAAGTAACTACATATGACCACATTACTTCAGAGTGAACTGTAGTTACTTAACTAGAAACTAACCTCAGGCATTCATGAACGTCGATCAAATGAATTTCATTAAAATCTCTTTATATCTGACGGCAATTTTTTTTTCTTTTTTTTTTTTTTTTTTTTTTTTTTTTTGCTTTCTTTTACTTCATCTCCACATTTCTCTCACAGTAATTCTGACATATCTTATTAACATGATAGTGAAGCGGTTGGAGATAATAATTTGTTTACAGTCGTATGAAAACTTGTTTGAACAACATATTTTTCTGGAATACTATAGGATTTAAATTTTATGGCAGTGCTTAACACAAAATAAAATATACTCATCTTAAATTCTGTTATATTCCTGTGGGAACGAGTATAAACGAGTATGTTTGTGTATGTGCATATGTGTTTCGAAATGTATTTGTATTTTTTTTTAATATGAGTAGTGGATAAGGCGGCGAGCTGGCAGAGTCGTTACGGCAGAGAATGAAATGCATAGCGGCATTTTTCCGACTTTACGTTCTGAGTTCAAATGGCACCGGGGTCAACTTTGCCTTTCATCCCTACAGGGTCGATAAAATAGGTACCAGTTGAGCACTGGGGACGATGTAATCGAGTTATCCTCTTCTCGAAATTGTTGACCTTGTGCCAAAATTTGAAACCAGTATGAGTAGTAGGTTAGTAGAATAGCTATAGTATCGGAAAAAATACATTGCGATAACTGGCCCTTTTCTTTACATCGTGAGATCAAATTCTACAGCGGTCAACTACTCTTTCTCCTCCTCTCAAAATTGCTGGCTTTGTGCCAAAATCAGAAACAATATATGCCGTGCAAGGACAAGAGAAAGACAAACATAGAAGAGTACCATAATAATTAAGCCAGTACTTAGTTTAATTCCACGATAGTTAGAATTCATATTGCGCCAAGTCTGACTTGGCTATCATTGTTTCAATTCCTAGTAGTAAAATATGTGCTAAGATTGATTCACTTCAGTATGTACTTTCTCACAATTAAAAGATCTGTGCAAATATAAATTACTATGTATATATATTTTGCGTTTAGGGTTGTAGATATTGGGAAACAACAAAGTGAATATGTTTCCGCATTGCAAAGGTGAAGTGTATGTTACTTCAAGAAATTAATCTGCAAATACCCGAAATAGATATCACTGGAATTTCATAGTAAATCAATGTGCACAAACGTATTAATGCCTATGATACCCTAAACTCGAGAGTACCATAGGACTTAGCAAAACTAACATCTTAATTGCATCAATGTTTCATGCCATATACATGTGAGCTGCTAATCACAACATACGCAGACAAAGTTGAAGATCTATGCTCAAGAGAGACGCCTTCTCAGTACACTGGCTTTGGAAAACACTAATTTTAGAAACGAAATCCAATCGAAACTCCATAGCCAACCGTATGTTGAGCTGAATTCAGTACAGACTTCAACAAAATATAGAGATCTATATAAGCTGTCTAAGTATATGCGTACGAGATAATAATAATGGGTAGACACACAAACAGGTAGATAGATAGACAGATAGATAGATAGATAGATAGATAGATAGATAGATAGATAGATAGATAGATAGATAGATAGATAGATAGATAAAAATAAGTATAAATATATAATACATATAGGTATATGTGTATATGTATACATATATGTATTATACATGTATTATATATTTTATATGTATATATATACGTGTGAGTGTATGTCTGTCGCGCGCGCGTGTGTGTGTATGTCTGTGTGTGTGTGAGTACATATAAGCCAAAATGGGAAGCCCCTCAGTCTTATCATTAAAGGTGCGAAACTGTATTACTATTCTGATTGATAACTGAAGAATTAGAGAGCCTCTGTGTCTTACATGTATACGTTTTTTAACTATTGTTTATTAACAACGCATTTTTTAATTTATCAAGTAACGGTACGCAGGCCCTTTTAAGCTCAGAATGCCGAATCATTTTTCCTCCCAGGCATGGCAACCATTCCTAACAGCACCTCTCCACTTGTTCCGATCAAGAACATAATTTTCCCGATCACTTTTGTTCATATCTAGTTTCTTCACGTTTTCCTTCACACAGTCTTTATACCTTTTCCTCGAAATGCCCAGACAGGTAATGATCTTGGACACCAACCGATTCGTGCGACTTGTGTCATCTGTGACAAAATTTGTAAGACTTAAAAGACTTAAAAGACATATGCTAGTTCACAAAAGCATTCCTTCAGAATCATATTCCAAACGGCAAAGATATAGAAGAAACTTGAACAATATCTATCACTTGTGTTTTAAACCCTGTCAGTCAATATCTGGTCTTAAAAGTCATCTAAGGGCTCATCAATAGAGTGATTGCACTGTGTGATGGGGTGTGATGTGTGTGTTGATGGGATGGCTATCATCTGTCAAGATGAAGCAATCATATATATATATATATATATATATATATACACATACATACATACATACATACATACATACATACATACATACATGCATACATACATACGTATGTATGTATGTATGTATGTATATATATATTGAGTCTTCCCATAAATACTACAGTTTTTTTATACTTTTATTTTTCAAAATTAAGATAAACAGAGTCCTTTTTTATCTAAAATATACTCTCCTTCATTTTCTACAATGCTCTCTCATCTATCTGGTAGACTTGCAAGGCCTCTGGAAACGTGTAGTTGGGAAGCAAGCTTCTTACCACACAGCCACGACTGTATGTATGTATGTATGTATGTATGTATGTATGTATGTATGTATGTATGCATGTATGTATGTATGTATGTATGAATGTATGTATGTATGCATGCATATAGACACGTGTTTTCGCGTACAGACAAGGGAAGTGCACATGTTGTAAAAATATAGTCATTCATTCGGAACTGATTTTTCATTCTATCGTTACTCACGATGCCTCGTTCTACGAACGCACAAAAGCGAGAAATTCAGATGAATGGTAGAGTAAATCATCAACTTTTAAAGAATAAATTGTGAAACATGTCGTGAGTACTTTAAAATAATTATAATTAAGTTGTTTGCAAGATATTAAATATTCACATATACAGTAATTATAATTTAATGGGCATTGGAATACACTTGCATCTCAATATCAATATGTACTCCAAATTAGGCTGATGGAGATGTTGAATATCTCAGAGAACATAGAGAGGAAAAATAATGCAAAATTCTTTTGTTTGTAATGATGATTGAAGTTTCCATAAAAATATCTTTCAGTTAGAAGTCGTTTTTTTTTTATATTTTCAAAACAAAACAAAATTTTTATAAGGAAATTTAAAACAAAACTTTTATCAAAACTATTTGTTTTAAAGGTCACTTTAATATTTTCGTTTTGCCCAATAGTAGAAGTTATTAATCCAATGTTTTCATGCTTTGATCTTTGCTTCTATTTTCTCCCACTGAAAAGCATTATGTAAAAGAGGCCATGAATATTTCATGTAAGCTGTCATGATAGATTAGAAGCTGTTAGAAGAAAATAGACAATATTGCTGAGAAACAATTTAAACATTTCGATTGACTGAAATCGATAAAAATACAAAGAGAGAAAATTTATTCAGATGTAAACAGTGCTAAAATTATCTTTTACACTGACAGAAGGCCTCCACTTTGTAGCAAATAGAAAGATTAAATGAGTAGTTATGATGTTCATTCCTCTTCGCATGTTTCTAATGAGAGTGCAAAACCGTGATGATGTTGTGTCCGGAGAGTTATGCCTGTTCTTTTTATCTTTTTGTATTAATCATAATTAAAATTTTTGCAGTTTCCGATGTTGCTGATTGGCTCAAGTCGTCGCTGACCAAGCAGACTTAAAGTTTAAAAAAAAAAAAGGCGCTACGTCCATGACTATATTGTTTAATTTTTCTTTTCAGACTCAGGCTTCCTTTCTTTAAGATAGTAGAGATTGACATGTTGAAGATTTAGTTGCTATTTTTAGTAAGCTGTGGTGTTTTTATAGATGTTCTTATTTATTCAAGGACCGAACGAACCAGCCTATAGCCAAAGGCAACCCAGTGACTATCAGTTGATACGAGGAAAACTGATTGCTCTTTCTCACAAGTTATACAACTACATAGTGACTATTTCAATAGTTCAGTAGTAAAGTAACCGTGATGATATATTTTGTATAAAGATTAAAATGTAATATATTTATAGCTGGAACCTATATCTTTGCTAAAATATGCATATAGTCTCTCTCTCGCTCTCAATCAATTGGCTTTATGTTTGTCATTTTTATAAAAAAAATTTTTTTTTTTCTTTTATTATATAAGCGCTTTTTTAAAACCATAAACCTGTCCTCAAATACCGTCCGCACCCTGTGTGTGTGTCTGTGTCTGTGCGTGTGTGTGTGTGTGTGTGTGTGTGTGTGTGTGTGTGTG
>NC_068990.1:79860301-79861234 GCF_001194135.2 Octopus bimaculoides | reverse complement strand
GTGTGTGTGAGTGTGTGTGTGTATAAATGGGTTGTTAGATGGATGGATATAAATGTATGTACGTATGCATGTATGTATGTATGTATGTATGTATGTATGTATGTATGCATGCATGTATGTATGTATGTATGTATGTATGTATGTATGTATGTATGTATGTATGTATGTATCTGCAGATGCATGCAGGTGTGTGTGCAAGAGCCGTGGTATAAAGTAACAATTTCGTATATATCTGCATGGCCGCTTAACAATTGCAAGTGTTATAAAACGCCATTCATTGGCAAAAATTGTGAAATTTTAATTAAAATATGATTAACGCATTTCCAAAAGGGATAATGGCTGTGAATACATATTTTAACATATATAAATACTATAGTTACGAAGAACGCAAAGAATATATTTCTACAAAAAATATGCCACAAAGAGAAAATCAACAGGGAAATAATTGACGCCATCTTAATAGAAATAGAATCTGTTTCAAACAAACAACCTGGTGATAAAAGTTATTGATTTTAAAGCAGCAATACATCGGTTACCATATTTAAACATACTTAAAGTGAATCGTGTAAATGAAACATGTGTGATAGCTACACAGAATCGGGTGTCAACTAAACCCCGAAAATAACTATGCAGAATCATTCTGCATAACAGAAAATAATGTTTGAATGTTGGAAGAAAACAACATCAGTTATGTAGAATGATTCAGATTAAGATAACCTACACTATAACCCCATTTTCATAACACGATGTGACACTGCTAAAGCTTTCAGCTGTAATCACTAGATGCACTCTGTTACTGAATTTTATTATATATGCTATAAAACTGTGTCAATGGCAACTCATAAATGTATAACATTTTACAGTATTTGAATACCATATACATATACATGCATACATACATACATATATATATATATATATATATATATACAT
>NC_068990.1:79857775-79859820 GCF_001194135.2 Octopus bimaculoides | reverse complement strand
TATATATAGTATTATATTCTTTATATTAAAATTTGTGAATGGAGTTTTTACAGATTAACGACGGCATTGATTGTGTGACCGTGAAGTATCTAAATGAAGGAGTCTCTTGATAATTACCTGATATGCCAGCAAAGCAGCATAGTTCCGTTCAAACTGCGTGTATAGTTTTCCTCAAAGCATTTTGTCAGGAGGATTTCTTATATATGCGTGTGCGTGTCTGTGTGTGTGTGTATTTGTGGACAAATATACGTACGTGTATATGTGTACATGTATGTACGCATGTATAAGTGTTCGAAGAATGTTATCACCGGTTGCAGATATGATGATGGGTAAGAATCAAAAGTTGGAAATTTCAATAATATTTCCCTTATTCGCAATGTGCAATGTTTAAATAGAAATCAGACTTTTCCCCTAAGCGATTACAAATACTAAGATTACAGTCAGCTGCTCATTCTGAAGTCCCGGACTCTTTTTAGTGCATACCCGACTTCATCATATAATTTGCCCTGTTATTTCTGACTGATCAAGCGATAACTGAGAAACGCCATCTTTGATTCACTATTTCCTTCAGATGTTCTCATGCTGCTGTTTTTAAGATGGTATGCCTGCGTTAGTACACACACACACACACACACAGATACACACACATGGAGACTTTCTCAATCCCGATATAACCAACGTATATTTTTAACGAGGCATGTAGAAGAGGCACAAAACACATTCCGGGTAGATGAGAGATTTGAGGCAGAAAATCTTCGGTTACAATATTAACATCTTTCTATCAAAAGTTCCAAATCTTCCAGGTGCATAACATCACGTTCATCATCTTTGCCAGTGTCTTCGAGAGGGGCCACGCTTTTGCTTCATAGAAAAGAATGGAGAGGACCTATGCTTTGTAGATGTTGTTCTCAATCGTCGATACCTCATTGAGGCCCAGTTTACATAATTAATCAACACTATCTTATTTTTATTAATGACTAGTATTCATCGATACTGCAATTTATACAGATGAACAAAGGAAAAAGCCTACAATGAATACAACAGCAATTTGCAATTTTGTGCGCCGCCGAAAATGTCAAGATATTGATTGCATTAACCGACATGTTGAATAGCATGCCTACAAGAAACTTAAAATGGCAATCCCACAAGTATATCCTAGTGTTGGATTCATTTCAACTGAAAACTGGGCAAATGATTGAAACCCTAAATTCTTACACTTGTTCTCTCGGCATCTACAATTGATTGAACCTATTTAGGGGATCTTTGTTCACAATTCACAATTCGTTCTACATCTATATGTGGTGGGTGCATATTATATATTTATAAATACAGTAATCCCTCGACTATCGCGGGTGTTTCATTTCATATACTGTATTACAATCCCTATATTATATTAGTATGTTTGGGGTAATGTACGTGCGTAAGCCTATGTTTATACGTGCAGAAAAATATTTTACTTATACATTTATTGCAACCCCATGGTTTATTTTCATTCTTATACTAATTCAAATGTTTGTTTTCAATAGTACACTGTGAGTTATCTCTCCAGTTACAATATTTTTGCTGTTTTTCTTTATTGCTTCGTGTTCGTAACCTGAGGTCCAGTTAGCTAAATGGGTTTTCACGTTAGTTTGTATATTTCATCTGTAATTGTTATTGTCTTGTTCTGCTATGACAGTCTTTTAAAGACGAACAAATCTTACGCACTAACTCCTAGTAATTGTTAATGGCTCGGCCAATTCTATTATCTGTGCTCTAATACACGTATTGGGTAATTTTTCGTCAATTCGTGTATGTATGTGTCTATCACATATAATGCAAGTATTTGGTTCTATATGGCTTACATACATACTTATTCATACAGGCATACAAATATGCACACACAAAAATATGTATACATATATATGCATATATAGACACAGACACACACACACACACACACACACATACATACATATGTGTATATATGTACATGTATATACATACATAATACATACATATATACATATATACATACATATGTATATATATATATATATATATAT
>NC_068990.1:79853606-79857051 GCF_001194135.2 Octopus bimaculoides | reverse complement strand
ATATATATATATATATATATATAAATGTACGTTCGTGTGTATGTATACATGTATGCGTGTGTTGATGGCGTATGAGAATTTGTACGATTGATGATCTAACGTATACATATGTATACGTGAATGCTATAATGCCCAAATTTATTTTGTGTCTTATTTTTCTAAAGATCGGTTTTGTTGTTGTTATTATTGCAGTCATTGTTCTTGTTACAATTTGCAACTCTCAAAGTAATAATATATTGAGTATGTATAGCTTTTATAAAATTCTTTACAGCTTATTTCTTGTAATATTTTATCAATGAGATGTTTTTGTATCATTACAATTAATTCTTAGATATCTTACATTTTAAGCTGCTCTAAATTTCTCATTCAATATCATCGTTTACAAATAATTGAGCTAATCGCATTTTCTTTTTACTGAACAGTATAAATATATTCCCAGAAGAGAGCTTCGTTAACCTGTCTGGATTTTTGAGTAGTATGTCGTTTCCTCTGAGAATGATATAAAGACCGCACTGCGTCGGTCTGTCATTTTACTCGTATAATGTCTTAGGTGTACATAAGAAACAAAAATTTACCAAATACGAGTTAACGAGAGAACCTTTATGTAGTGCTTCAATCTGATAAATTAGCAACCAGATGTGTCAGACATCACGCCTTTTCTTCTTATATCAATTAAGGGTTCATTAGATATATTATTATCCGACATATTATTACAGAGTCGTGGTGGAAACAGCAACAACAACGAATAAATTAAAGATATGAATACTTAAAGAACTACTCGCATAAAAATGTGTGCACATACAAAATGGCATAGACAAACATTGGGGGAAGAAAAAAATAGGATTCTAATAAGAATACTTAAGAATATTAAATTTGAAGAGGAAAAAACTGTTGTATGAATCTTGTTTTGTAAAATATTTCATATGCAAGAATTTTTTTTCATCAACATTTACAGGAACTCGTGTGGTTAACCGCTTTCGAGACGCTTTGTCTTTTTGTCTACGATTTGTAGCTAAGATATAAACACATTTTATAAACACTACATATATACGTGTAGATATATACATGTATGTGTGAATATATATGTATATATGTATGTATATGTATGTGTGAGTATGATTGTGCATAGAAGAATATATTACTCAAAGAAATTCCAACTTTGATTTTCACGTTTTATTTACAATCTTATAATAATTTAATATAATGAAGTAGTAGTGGTAATAATTTAATATAATGAAGTAGTAGTAGTAGTAGTAGTAGTAGTTCATGTAGTAGTGGTGATAGTTATTTTATGGCTAAACTGTATCCCTTAAATACATTTGTATAAACTCCAAAATGTTAATTTTTGCCAACTGTATTCTGATCAAGCAATGCGTGATTTTACTAAATTTGGATAAATATATACAACGCGCGCGCGCGCGTACGCACGCACGCATACATACCCATACACATATACGTCTATCTATCTATCTGTCTGTTTGTCTTTCTGTCTGTCTATCTGTCTGTCTGTTTACTTACCTACCTGCCTATATCATTTAATTGTTTGATTTAGCTTCATCGAACTTTAAGTTTAATAAGCTCATCAAACGAACCTAATTCCTAGAACCGAATGAAGGAGAGTCCGAGAGGGATTCTGGGTATTGTGTGTATGTATCTATCTAACTATATATCTATGTATCTATGTATGCATACGAATGAGTGCACAAACAAAAGAAAGTAGCACTCAACACGTTTGGCAGGAATTAAATATATTATTTAATAAGAGTTTGATTCGGCTCCATGCAACTTAAAGTTTCATAGTCTCGTCAAACTAACCTAACCCTTCAGATCCTAGAACCGAATAGAGGTGGTTTCAATACCCAGAGGCCATCCGAACTCTTCTTTATTCGGTAATATAGGTAGGTAGGTAGATAGATAGGTAGGTAGGTAAGTAGGTAGGTAGGTAGGTAGGTAGGTAGGTAGGTAGGTAGGTAGGTAGGTAGGCAGGCAGGCAGACAGACAGACAGACTGACAGACAGACAGATAGATAGATAGATAGATAGATAGATAGATAGATAGACGCACATATGTGTGTGCGTGCGTACGTGTGTGTGTGTGTGTTGTATAGATCTATCAAAAGTTCCTCTAATAACTTTCATGAAGATGTTCTATGTTTAATTATTATTTTGATATGATAAAACATTAACATACTTTGGATAATTTGATCTCGTTCTCAAATCCAACCAACTGCCGTGCTGTTCACTCTCCGATTATTGATTATTGGGTCTTGTGCCACATTCAAAGCAATAGCAAGCAACAGCGCTCAGTCGTACCAACTGATCAAGACAGGTAGCAGGGCTATTAATTTTATCTTGTAGCACATACTACCGCAACGTAGATCATGAAATACGTGCACTGTCATTTTCTAAACATTCGAGTTTCAATATCTGCTTCTAACTATTACATGTCATGTCACTTTTAATTTTCTTGGAGAAAACGGCCACACTACAATTGTGCAGTGTTGTCTTATCAATTTGTCAGAATGGAACCCACAAACCAGCGCTTACACGGGTCCTTGCGCATCCGATTGGGCAAAATGCTCACTCATCAATTCCAGTCATATTTTATGAATATATATTTTAACTGTCCAATGCTACATAAAATATTTGTAAACAAGGCTTTGTAGGTTACGGAGAAAAGCGATTATGGAAGTCCATTAGTAAAGTATACCAACTCAGAGAGATGTGTTGGCGTGCAGAACTGTTTGAGGATCCAGCAATGTGCCTTGCGGTATCTGTTCCTAAAGCAACGCTTACAATGACAGTGGTGCCAAATTATACCGACCCCAAGTCTGACATCGACAGAGAGATCTGTGTGCATATCAACCTTGACTTACAGAAATCCCACCCAATTTATTCTCGATAATGTGTTTACGCTAGAATGCCAGTAAGAAATCTCCTGGGAATGCTTCTGTTAGTTTTGAGACACAATACTTTCAAGTGGATCGACTGCTACCCTTTAATTCCTGGTACTGCTAACAACTAAACAAGGGTCGGTGTGTTAAAAGTATGTTTTAGTCTATTTCCCGGAGGAGTGTACGATAGAATGAAGAGGAAGAGAAAGTCTGCAATGGATTGTCTCCCTTCAATATTCTAATTCAATATGCACAGTATTTTTTATGACATCATTAACTGTTGTTCTGAAATATATTTCTGCCTATGTAAAATTGCGCTAGCAGTTCTCCTGAGAGCGAAGACAAATAAAGAAGTGCAATCGTTATGATTTCAACCTGAAACAGTCTGAAAATAGGTTTAATCCTAAACAAGGGAGCTAAAGAGGAGAAAGAATGGAATAAAGAAATAAATTCTATGTTAACCGAATATGATGCATGTTCATAAATCTTCATTCATTATGCTCACTACAGGAAGTATCCGAAACTTGTTCAGGAGAACTTCAAGATTTCTTA
>NC_068990.1:79852473-79853206 GCF_001194135.2 Octopus bimaculoides | reverse complement strand
GTGTGTGTGTGTGTGTGTGTGTGTGTGTGTGTGTGTGTGTGCGTGTGTGTGTGCATGCATGGAATGGAGGGTGAATATACAGACTCCTATTGCTAATCGCGAATTTTTCAGTCTATTTTTTCATCGGCGTGTACACATACGTTTGTCAATGCTTATATGCTAACATACTTCTATTTATATATCCGTTCGCTGCTTTCCCGTCAATCATTGTTTCAGTGGATATGTATGTACGTGTAAGTCACTCTTGACACATGCACATATAGATGCGTCTTTATATATGCACGTATGTGTACTTATCTTAATATTTGCATGCCTGTGTATGTTTCTTTGTATAGGTATCCGACCTTGCAAGTGCTGCTGGTAATTCTATCTAGACACTATATTTTGCTTCCTGAGTTTGATGAATTCGATTAAAATTGATCGGCTTTCATCTAGCTGTAAATTATAACAGAAATTAGATACAGTAGTTTAAAGATTTTGGAACATATATGTGTGTGTTATTTCTTTACTACCCACAAGGGGCTACACACAGAGGGGACAAACAAAGACAGACAAACGGATTAAGTCGATTATATCGACCCCCAGTGCGTAACTGGTACTTATTTAATCGACCCCGAAAGGATGAAAGGCAAAGTCGACCTCGGCGGAATTTGAACTCAGAACGTAGCGGCAGACAAAATACCGCTAAGCATTTCGCCCGGCGTGCTAACGTTTCTGCCAGCTCGCCGCCTTG
>NC_068990.1:79819433-79851504 GCF_001194135.2 Octopus bimaculoides | reverse complement strand
GCAATGGATCAAGGGTGTGTACGCGATTGGCAGCGAAAGTTTGTTTCTTGAATATCGTATCTTGTAAGAGCTCTATGGAGACACTGATAACTGAAAAGATACAAAATACGATTACTTGTATTTACCACTCTGGCTATAATTTAAGTTGTGAAATCTTTGTAAATCGTAACAACCAGAGGAGAAAGAAGACAAAAAAAGTAGAGTCATAAAGTAACCATGACGTGAAGCTGACAATCAGAACTGAAATGCTTTTAATGCAGAAATAATTAAGAGTCTATATTGTAAGGTTGAAAACTCAATATAGTCAATTCTTTTGTGCTGCAGTAGTCACTTGAATGCGAGACTAATTGCAAGTTTCATGGTTTGTCTGCTCAATATTTTATTAGTATAGTCAATAGCGTAAGTGCAACACTCGGCACCTTTTTCCTGGCTTCAAAAACTGATGAAAAGAAACGAGCAAGTTACTCTTAGACCACAAACTTGACTCGAATGCTTCCAGCAGAGTGGACTCTCCTGATGGCATCCATCATTAGTTCAGCCATTTGTGATTAAAATGAACTCAGTACAGTTGTTTATCCGAGATTCTATCTATTTTAGAATCCAAGCTCACCTTGTATACATACAAACAGTTATTCATGTATTTTAGATAATCTAAGTCTGACGTGTATAGTTTATCAGTGTTTTAAAATACTGATAGCTATGCACTTTTTCTTCATATTAGAAGAATTTATATTTAATATTCTGATATTCCACAAGTCTATTCTTGGGATGGATGGCCATCTTCGACTTGGCAACCGCGATTGATAATCAAATTAGAATTTTGATGGATGCTGTTCGAGTGTTTGCTGTCATGCTAGCTCGTTCTATCTCTTTCAAAATAATTTATGCAAAATAATTTCAGAAATATTTATGATATCCAGTGGCATTAATTTCGTAATAGTTTTCCAGTTACTAGTAACAATGCATCAGATTTAATAATCAGTTAAATACATCAGTCTATTTCTGATCTGCTGTCAATACAACTTCATCAGGTGCAGAAGGGAAGATTTAGATATACAAACACGTGATCCATGCATTGTCTTCCAGTGGGTTTATATCAGTGATTTTTGTTTTTCAAATTGAACACACCTAGAGGAAGTCGTTTTCTCCTAATTACATGGAGGTTCTCGGTTAATCAAAATTTTTTCAGTTCATTATATAGTATCTATGAGACCCTACTGTACAAATATAATTCATTCTTTTTTTCACTTTGTTATGTTGATACCTGAATACTCAATATCTTATTCATTGCCAAATTTCTGTCTCCATCCTAGTGTTATTCTAACATCAAACTTCTTATTTGAACATTTGTCAATTATATGTTACAACTATATTCATCTCAAATTCTGATTGCGAAATTATTTGGGTAGTGGTAGGGATTTTCGTCTATATTTATGTAATTGATTTTTCTTGGGTGAGAAAATTATTAAGTTTTGTGATGTTCTTGTTTTAACACAGCAAAATGACCAAATATTTCCAATCTGATTTATAAATGGTTCAGTCTCGTAATGAATCAGAACACTTCCTTCTTGTTTTGAATTTTAAAAAACATTTTGTATTATATTGATATAAAAAGCGATATAATTAAAGCGAAACGTTTTGTATTATTCTGCGGCTGTCTGTTTTTCCTAACAACCTTCTTCGTAGAAGGAAGCACTCTACCATGGAAAAAGTCTCTCTGTTCATTCAATTTACTTGCGAGAAATAATAACCAAATTTCTCTCTCAAGTTCAATATGGAAGACATGGCACATAATGTAGTCCCTACTTCAACAAACTAACCTGGATTAGTTTGTTCAGTCAGTGCAAATCGAATAGGACACTTTAAGTGCTCCACCTTTTCTCCATGAACGCTTTTTGTCATTTTCCACAATAAAAATAAGGATTTCTAACCTAAAAGCATGGCCTTAGCTTTACTAGTTCATTTTATCAAAGCCGCAAAGATGACAGGCAAAGTCAACCTCGACATATTTAAAATTAGAAATCTAAAAGAAAACAACTAAATATCGCATGATTTTTTTTTTTTTTTTTTTTTTTTTTTTTGTCTAACGCTCTACCGATCTTGCATATAAGCAGCAATAATATTAACGAAATGTCTTATTTTATAGCGCTGCAAAATTATAACACTAGCATAAAATTTTTATCTCATGTAAGCTTATGTATAAATCTTACCTCTTAACAATATTTTCTTATCGCTCTCTGAATAAACTCGATAGTCTGTATTTCAGAAAATATCCATCAACGGTTCCATTCCATTTTAGTATTTGATTTAGCAAATTATGTTCTTTTTCTATCAACAACTAGTCTTTGAGAAATATTAAATATTATGCAATGCGTGTATTATTATTATTATTATTATTATTATTATTATTATTATTATTATTATTATTATTATTATTATTATTATTATTATTATTATTATTATTATTATTATTATTATTATTATTATTATTATTATTATTATTATTATTATTATTATTATTATTATTATTATTATTATTATTATTATTATTATTATTAAGGCGGTGAGCTGGCAAAATCGTTAGCAGGCCAGGCGAAATGCTTAGCAGTATTTCGTCTGTTTCCACGTTCTCAGTTCAAATGCCGCCGGCGGGGTCGAATTTGCCTTTCGTCCTTTCGGGGTCGATCATTTAAGTACCAATTACGCACTGGTCCCCCCAAAAACAGTTCAGGCCTGGTGCCTGTAGTAGAAAGGATTATTATTATTATTATTATTGTTGTTGTTGTTGTTGTTACCCAAAAATTCATTTTCAAATTCAACGATACTAACAAAAGACACGATGTTCTTTTGTATTTGGGAAGAAAGTGTCTTTTAATATGAAGAACAGTTTCTTCTATTCTTACATTGTAGATAAAAAGTTATCATTTGTATTAACTTTTAGGTGTATTTATCATTGTTTCATAAGACTGATGTGATAAAACATTAGGCACAAGATCTTATACACTTGAAGCATTCCGAAGTCATTTAAGGCTCGGCGAATATGTTTATAAAAGTGTTCTTACTGTTTAACACCAGATCGATCAGCTGTAGTTGATCAAATGCTTTCCAGTCATGTCTTTGTTTTCAGTCAATGTGCACTTCAAATCACATTGTCAAATGTGTTTATTTTTCTCTTTTGCAGCGATAGGATGTGATTTGAGTGAGATTCATCAGCTATAATGAACAAGTCAAACGACCGCAAAGGCGCTCCTATTTGATTTGTGTATAAAAGTGGTAGAGATATTTTAAGTATACTCCGTAAATAAATTGAGGAGTCAACTCAGAAAGTGTCTGGTTGATTATGGCAGAAGTGTGCAGGTTCACCTTGCACAAACATACAAACAATACTTAAAACATCTAAACAGATCTTGTATTTAATTCTAATTTATATATATTAGAAAAATGAAATTAAATCCAAAATACAGTTGATTATTAATTGTTTTGAACTCAAGAATCATAATGCGGCGCGGATTTAATTCAGATAAGGGAAAATTAAATATGCCTTTAATTGGGTGGCCTAGGTTATCACAGAATTTCGGAGCAGTTCAACTTTTCATGAAAAAGAAAGAAATAATATTGATATTTTTTGACTAGGAACAAAAGTGGGACATAGGATATATGGAAAGGAAATGGTGTTGTTACAGGAGAGAATATGGAAAGATATTTTGGGGAGAGGGAGAGAAAAAGAAAGAGAATTTGTAATGTTTTATAGATCCTTGTTTCTTTATTGCCTATAAGGGGCTAAACATAGAGGGGACAAACAAGGATAAACAAAGGGATTGATTACATCGACCCCAGTGCGTAACTGGTACTAAATTTATTGACCCCGAAAGGATGAAAGGCAAAGTCAACCTCGGCGGAATTTGAACTCAGAATGTAACGGCAGACGAAATACCTATTTCGTTATTGCCCACAAGGGGCTAAACATAGAGGGAACAAACAAGAACAGACGAACGGATTAAGTCGATTACATCAACCCCAGTGCGTAACTGGTACTTAATTTATCGACCCCGAAAGGATGAAAGGCAAAGTCAACCATGGCGGAATTTGAACTCAGAATGTAACGGCAGACGAAATACCGCTAAGCATTTCGCCCGTTGCGCTAACGATTCTGCCAGCTCGCTGCCTTATGCTTTATAGATTCTGTTCGCGGTGAAGTCAGGTTCGAATACCTCATAATTTGAACTAAGAACTGTGATGTATGAAAATAACCACATTAAAGCGGTTTTAGTGTACTTATGTCAAGTTCCACCACCTTGCAGCGTTGGAGATAACATTTACATAAGTACCTTTATTGAAGACAATCCAATCGCCAATGTTGAAGTAAAACACAGTCGAAAACATCGTGTGATTAGATTAAAGTCTTATGAAACGATTGCACAAAGACAAAGATTACGTTAAGCTACTTAATACCGTCTCGGTAATATTGCATATTTATTGCTTATATTTTGTTTTATCTTATTTTCATTTATTCATTTATTGTTTATTTGTTTTGATAGTTATTTCTGACTGTTCTTCAATTGATATTTTCAGGTGTCTACTCTTGATCACAGAATTGTTTATCAATTGTGCTACTATTAGCCATATGCGATTGCTTAAAGGAACTTAGATATACCAGTACAAAATAAGTATTTCTATATCTTAGTAAAAATTATTCTATATCTGAAAATGCATTTTATACCTAAATTTGTATTCTGAGTATCCACTTCTCACAGCAAAAAATTATGACTGACAAAAGATTCTGCATTCAGTGGCGTTGACAAATGATAGAGATGACATAACTGATTTGTGTATGCAGAATAAACATCAGTACTGTTATCTCCAGTAACTATCTGCTTCATTTTCAACATAGCCTCCTCTTAGGAAATTTTTAAGTGCTGTAAAGAGTAAGGCCTTGGCATGAAATGTATAATTCAGTTATAAAATAAAATACGAAACTTACCTAGCATTTGGAAAAAAAGTGCATAAGCAAGATTGTGACACAGGAAGAAAATATTCCTGATTCTAAACATGAAAAATATAGCTTTTAGCCGTTCAGCGGGTATATTTATGTCTTTTTGAAGCGTCACATTAAAGAAAAATAAGAGAAAAACCAAAAGCTATGTAGAGAAAAGAAAATTGTTCAAACCAGAAAATTTCAGACAGGAAAGTAAAAACTAAAAAAAACGAGAGAGAGAGAGAGAAAAGTGAGAAAGAGAGAGATAGAGAAAAGTGAGAAAGAGAGAGAGAGAGAGAGAGAGAGAGAGAGAGAGAGAGAGAGAGAGAGAGAGAGAGAAAGAGAGAGAGAGAGAAAGTGACAGACAGAGAGACAGTAAAAGAAAACTTCAGTGTGAATTGTTATGCGAAAGGATGCAGAACATTTAGGAAAATTAAATGATTGGCTTTGGAAAATTATTTGGGTGATAAAAGCAAAGAGACAAAGGAAAGTTAGCTAAGATTCGGTGAATAATTTTTAACATTCTATTTGAACATTATTGATTTATAAAATAGAAAAAGCAACCCATGAAGTACAATATGTCTCTGGAGGTTAGTTATCACAGAGTTAAAGCGTTTTAAAAACAATACTGTGAACTGGTTCATTTCTCTTTTATGATGTCAATTGCTGTCAACCTGATATTTCCCAAGAATTGGCATTAATGATGTAGAAAACATGAAAGTCATTTATGATCCGACTTTTCATTAACTGAGTTAAATATCTGCACAGCACTTACAACTCATCAGTGAAACGGATGGTGTACAGATCAAAGAACTTTAGTCCCAAATGAAAAACCTGCGTTGAAAGTGCATCTCTAGCCCTTGTCATTAAATGTTTATCCATTAGTCTTCTATCACTATAATAACCACAACTGACATCACCGTCACATACACTCTAATAGCCAACATTGACATTACTGTTACTGAACATATAGATGAGACAACTCCATTAAAGAGAGATGCAGTTGAATTTTTCTTTTATAGATATAGTTTCAGTTGCCAACAGCCGACATCTGAAAACTTTGGCTAGTCTCGGTTATATAACTGTGAATCGCATAAGAACAATTCAAATTATTTCCAAGGTTAGCAATATATCAAAGTGAGAATTGGTCCCAAAATTCTAATTGCCATTGTGTATCTAGATTCCACACTAAAATATTCTATCATCTGCTACACAATTGAAGAGTATCGTTAGATGTTAGTTTGCTCTAAATTAGTCCGGAATTTCTTTCCTTTGTCTTTTTAATGACTTGGAGAAGGAAGGGCTACAAACTTGTCTCTTTTCAGAATCCTGGAGACTAATAAAAGGAAAGGTGTAATGTTATCCTCAAAGCCCAAATCGAGTGCTTGCAACAGAGTCACCTCTGCTAAACACGAACACACACACACACACACACACACACACACACACACACACACACACACACACACACACACACATACACACACACACACACACACATATACACACACACATACACACACACACACACAAACAAACAAACACACACACAAAGGGACCAGGTTATGGTATTAAACCGGGTGGCGGATTATGTCTATCACCCATCTGACCTAATTCTACACCAGTTCCCGTTAAGCTATTTTCACTTTATAAGTTTTTAATTACCTAGTGACTTTTATAGAAGACACTTTCCAAGGTTTCGCGCTGTATAATACACCGGTGATATTTGCACAGTGACAGTAACCCTACGCAGTCATTTGGTCCGCTAAAAGTAACGGCCAGCTCTCCTTCAAATCATATTTAAACGATTTAAAAAATGACACGTTGAGTGATAAACAATGGTTTTATATCTATTTCAATAATGAGGTAGTCACGAGAATTAAGATTCTTTCATTTAGCGCTGATCCTAAGTTAAAAAGTTTGAGAATTAATCACCTGTTGGAAGCAAATAAACTAAACTTGCATGTCTCTCATAATGCAGTTTTACCAGCCAAAAAGGCTTAGGTTAAGATGTAAACAAGATAATTCTATCATATATTGCATAAGAGATAGTATCAGAAGGTTCTCGACTAGTTATATCAAATAAAAAATAATTTATTTACGTAAGTTTTATCATCATCTCGAAACAGTCACCTTTCCGGTATCGAAGTTGTTTTCTGTAAGTGAGTCGAAGACCTTCTGTAATTCACTCTGTTTCTCTACAACAGAGTTAAAACGGCCACCTTTAAGCTGCATTTTCCTCTTGGGGAAGAGCTGGAAGTCTGCAAATGCTAAATCTGGCGAATAGGGTGGGTGTGGAAGTGATACCATGTTCTTTTTGGCGAGAAAGTCACAAGTGAAGAGAACTCGATGACAAGATGCATTGTCGTCGTGAAGAATCCAATTCTTCGCGTTCCACAGATCTGGTCGCTTTAGCCAAACATCCTCCCTCAAATGCTTTAAAATGTCGCAGGAGAACTCTTGACTGACGGTCTGGCCCTGGGGGACGAATTCTCAATGTACAATACCACATTTCGGGGAGGTGACGCTGATGGCAGGTCTTCTAGATCGCTCATCGTCTTCCAGAAACGTTCTTCCACTTTTGAATCGTCCGTGTCAATCGAAACATTGCGTGCAACCCATTGCCTCGTCGCCGTAAGCTTTCCGAAGCATGCTCAATGTTTCTGTAACAGACTTCCCAACACACGCACGCACGCGCACACATACATACATACACATGCACGCATACATATATATATATGACGGGCTTCTTTCAGTTTCCGTCTACCAAATCCGCTCACAGGACCAACGAAGATAGGAGTATTTCTATATTCTAATCTATAATGAAAACAACAACAATAGAAATAACTGAATAACTGAACTTGTTTCCTTTACGATCACTACTTATACAATTACAGCTGTACCAAAATTACTGTTTTCGGATTGTGTTGTAATTCAGAACGAAGAATATAGTTAAAACCATTACAGTTCTCTACTTATTACTCATGTTATGTGACTGGAGGAGTCGCTGAAATACTTATTTCATCAATGTTATATGTCATAAACAGATAAAATTTTGTATAAAATAGAACTGCAGACGGTGGAACTGTTATATTTCTCATTATACAGTAAGGAAAAACATGGCAACATTATTGAACTCTCATCATTGTACAAACATCTATCAAATTCTAATATTTACAAGCCAGACGCTTTTATTCGGTCAAAAGTAGTGTTTCCGGTAACGTTGTGCTCCTTGAATTCATAACATTTTTCTGTTAATAAATTTGGATGGAATTGACAACTGAACTGGCTGCACTCCAAGACAAGATGAATTTATCTCAGCATGAAATTATCTCTGTAGAAACAACCATAATATGGTGTCGATTTCTCATTTTCACGACTTATTCATTGCACTTGGCTATTTCAATTGACTTCGCTTCCACTGTTATGGATTACAGTACTTTAACCGACATCACGAAGCAGACTTGACGGCGATGACGGAGATGGCGGAATCTTTTGTTTTCTTTTGTTTTGTTTTTATCCAACCAACAGTCAATGAATTGTCATTAAAATAGGTTGCCATAACAGTTAATATTTAAAATATTAAAATATATTTTTGTATAACAGAGGCTTGCTACAAATGAAAACTTGTACATCACAAGTAAGAACGTCTTGTGAAGTAAACTTATCTGTATTTACCACACGTAAATATCAATAAATATATATATATATATATATATATATATATATATATATATATATATATAAACGGAGGAGTCAAAAATTATAGGCACTCTTGTTTTTTCAATGTATTTACACAAAAGCAGCGGATAAACAAGTACGTCATTTTTCTATATAGTATTCTTCCTTTTTGATGCACTGGGTTCAGCGGTCCACAAGTTTGTGTATTCCCTCCAAGAAGAAGGTTTTCGGTTGGTCGTGCAACCATTCATGCACCGCTTCTTCTACATCTTCATCCGTAGAAAATAGACGAGCTAGTAAGCCATCTTTGAGCAGTCCAAAGATATGATAGTCGGAAGGAGCAAGATCTGGTCTGTAGATAGGATGTTCCAGCACCTCAAAATTCAATTGGTTAATTATTCCAACGGTCTAGGCGGCCGTGTGTGGTCGTGCATTGTCATGCAACAACAAAGCTTTCTTCGACAACAGACCTCGGGGTTTGGTGCGAATTTCTGGCTTCAGTTTGTTAGCCAGCAAAGCACTATATCTTACACTGTTAATCGTACACCCTTTCCATGTAGTCTTCCAGTATAGGCCCTTTTGAATCCCCAAAAAAGGTTAGCGAAAGACTGAGTCTTGAATTTCTTCGTCGCTGGCGAGCCAGGATGTTACCACTCCATACTCTATCTTTTGGATTCTGCCTCATAACGATAGGCCCATGATTCATCTCTTGTGACTATTCTGCTCAAAAGTTCCTCGCCCTCATTGCTATCGCGATCGAGTAAACGTTGACAGACCTCAAGACGATTGTGCTTTGCTCCGCAGTAAGCTCTCTTGGCAGCCATCTTGCACAGACGGTATGGAAGCCGAGCTCATCGTAGATGATTTGATAGCCTCCCGCTAAATTTGAACAGTTTGAATTAAATATTACCTTCAATAACTTCACAGAATATTTATATTGCGAATCACAATAGTAAACACCAACGAGGAAGCCTCGATGTGGCACCTGATTCCTCTGGGTGTATTTGGCTATCTTAGAAAAAAAAAACATTTTCATTTAAAAATAATAACAAGCAATGTCTCAGAAACGAAGGGTACGGGTGGCTGTTGGAAAAGTGCTAGCGAGAAGAATTTCCACACCTTCCTTCCTTTTCTTACCCTACCGTAACGACAACATCAGCAGCTGCAGCAGCAGCAACAACATCAACATCGATAATGAAGGGGACAAAAAACAACAGGGACGGTGACGATTACCATGAGAAAACGGTAGCAAGAATAACACCACTGAAAGAAGTAGCACCACCATTATCACAGGTAACACCAATATAACCAATAGTGCTAAAATCGCGATAAAAAGAAACTACTAATTTCTTTATCATCCCCAGATCAACACAAAGAAATTAGTAAACATGACCGGTAGAACAGTGTCAATAGACGTTAGTGTGAACCCAGTGGAAGGCTCACGAAATTCAATATAAGAAAGTGAGACTGAAGTCCAGAGTGCCTCAATAGGAGCAGGACAGTCGGATTACTCCAGGCCTATGTAATACTTCTCTTTACCGATTCGGCTATCGACATCACTCTTGTAGAATCTACGAAAGATTACCAATAATAAAAATAGGTAGTACAGTTATATGGGAGAAAAAAGCAATAAGTACATTATTTTAATACAAACATCTCTAGACATTACGGACTAATTAATAATAAAATAAGCCAATGGGAATAACTTAAATCGGCCAATAGCATGAGTTTAGATAATTAGGTTAAAGGCTAAGGTATTGAATACCATGCGCAAACAATCTTAATTAATTGAAATTCTCCTTTGAGAAGTTAATTTCCGTACTAAGGGAGATGAAATCTCGTTTGAAGTCAGGGGACAATTTTGCAAATACTTCGGTATACTTGACTTGATCAGCGTATATAGTCAAACCAAACCTACTTATCAGTTGACATAGATTTTTTTCATATAGAAAAAGAGTTACGAACGAGTTTTGGCTTGTATAGTTAGCATAGTTAAACATGTTACATTTGGTGTAGTCAATAGGGTTAAACTAAGCTATGTTTTTTTAAAGAACTATTGGGGGTCGTTCGTCCTACTAGAAATAGAAGACATTTCTAAGATTAAATACAAAAGAAATTAAAAACGGGAAAGAAATATTAGATAATATAAATGTACATGCAATATGTCAAAACAAAAGACGATGTGGTCACGGCTATAACACCTTACTTCAGAGCTACATTGACTTGAGCATTAAAATAGGAGATGACTAATGATCTACAGTGTACCATAAGCAGCCAGACAACGAAACAATTGCTAGCATTATACCACATGGGACATAGACTGTGTAATTCCAGACATAAACATTTTCAACAACATAACATTCTACGGCTATACACATACTTTCATAATTTCTTAGCTATTAATATGTTCATTTATCTTTTCGACTCTAGTCATTACTCCTAATCTGCTTCAAATTACAGTCATTTCTCTGAAAATAGAAGAAGTGCAAGAAAACCGGAAATGGATTTTATTATATTAAATTGGTATTCATTTTTTTTTCATTTTCATTATGGACTAATAGCAAGTAAAACTATGGTGAGTTATTGAACTTCTAGCCTATTCCCCTTGCCTAGAAAATGTTTTGAAATTTTCCACTGTGACTATATCAACTGGCAGACAACTTTTAATTTGGTTCGCATTGCAAAAATAGTCCAAGTAGAAAGAAATAATAAGTGTCCCGTGGTGGTAGCAACGACGATAAAGCTTAACCTGCATCAACACTTTTCCAACAGAAAATATATGAAATAAGCTGACAAACGTTAATTAAAGAAACTGACAAACTTACAAGCACAACGTTTATTTTCCAATTTTAAAATGCACAAAAATAATATTGAAAAGTCGAACTTAAATGAGAAAAGCAGTAAAAACATTAGTGACAGCACTAACAATAATCCAACACTTGCTCCCGTTGTGGATCATATGAAAATATGAATCAGAAAGAATATGCCATCTGACAAAGAAGCTGAGGAGAGAAGATGACTTACTTCTGTGTTGTGGCTAAAATAAAAAAAGTATGTACTTGCCGTAGAAAGACAAAATTGGAGAGAGGCCAACAGCGACAACACATATTCAACGTTCGTAAGTTTCTGAAATGGTTGTAACCTTTATACATACCTGCACGTCATTAGCCATGGTATACCAAGACCTCCGCACAAGATTTGATAGCAGATGTACTTTGTAGCGAGCCCCTTCCTCAAAATGCGAAAGAGCTGACACTCTGTCCTAGTCGAATGAAAACTGGAGACTGATGCGACTGCCAAATGGTTATAAATATCAGAAACGATGTATGAGTTCACTACCACTACCCAATCATTTATGGATAACTTCCATTAAGCATATATTTGGGTGAGACCCATTACTCTGTTCGTAATCTCCCATTTCATATTCACAAGGAACCTTGTCCGGATTAAACACCTAGTTTTTTAACAGAATCTTCAATCTGTTAACAAAAACACAGACAAAGATTGATTTTCATCCCCAGATATCAAGCTACCCTGTTACTATCGCGTGTTTCTTCAGTACGATACCGAGTATCTCGATTTCCTTGCTGTCTGACACTATGAGGAGCAATTGTCCGTGTTCAAATTCAAACACCTCTAGCACACGCGATTATAACTCAAGAACTAAAACGTACTCAAACCATGAGCTAGGCTGAGCGTGGGACTCCATTTAGTCTGACTATACATTTTGTCTGATAACTGAAATATTCCCTTCCCTGAAAACTGGTCAACGGGCTAAACAGAATTTTACAAGCTTTTTACAAGTATCCAATATGCGATGTTGGCTTCTAGTTGATTGTGTTGTACGGATCATGAAGACGTATTCGATTCCTGATATAACTACCTCTACCTCGTGCGATACATCGTATCATAGACGAGAAAATTAGTTTAACTTTCCCAACGTCATCCAAAAGGGAACAAAATAGATACCTGATTTATTTATTTATTCATATATTTAATTTATCGCAGTTAGCAGACAGAGACTCATATGGGAAACTAATATATTAGACCAATTGAGTGGCGGTGAAATACGAAACATGCTTTTATGTTGATTATCGAGGAAAAAAATGTATTTCATATTAATTTCTATGAAGTAAAACCAATTTACCATTTAGTTTCTAGACGTTTTAACCATTTTACCATTCATATTTTAAGCCGTATTTTTTTCCTTCTAAATAATAACTGAGGAAGTAAAGACGAAAAAAAAAAAGAAAAAAATCAGTTACATCCTGCAATGCAAATGAATTGATATAGAGTGGTTAGATAAATGGAGACTGTAATCTACATGAGTAATTTATGCATGTTTCAATACTGCATTAATGGACCAAGTCGCTTTGATACTAGGCTATTATATTATATATTGATCCCAATTTTTTTTTAAACCATCTACAGGAGGCGTTATCCTTGTTAGTTATGAATTCAATGATGGAAAACTCAAATTTGTGATGGTTTCTTTTTTGTTTTAGTTTCTTGCTTTGCTTTTTTTTATATTTGTTTCTTTTGTTCTTGATTTGGTTTTCACTGTTTTTTTTTTTCGTATATTTGTCGTTGTTTTTGTCACAGTTGATGTTTTGGGGGCTGTTGTTGTGGTTTTCATTTAAGTAATAATATTGTCAATACATTAATCCTTTAATCCGAATAATTAGCTATGTTTAATGAAGGTTTTGCATACAATAGACTGTTTGACATCTCTGACTGTCCTAGCTTGAAAAGCTTTAAACAAGCCATTATTGGTGAAGTGGAACCGTCTGTAAGATAAGTCTACTAGAGTTTCAATTAGCTCCAGTTTGATATCGAAGCATAGCAGTGGAATATACGAAGGCTTAGAATACACATCTCAGGTTCACTCGCTGTACGGATTGCGATGTGCAATCTTGCTGCTGCTGCTGCTGCTACTGCTGCTACTGTTGCTACTGTTATTGATGGGAATGAAGAGGATAAGGAAAATGTTAATGATGATGACGATGGTAGTAGTAGTTGTCGTAGTAGTAGTAGTAGTAGTAGTAGTGATGGTGGTGGTTGTGGTGGTGGTTTTGGTGGTGGTGGTGGTGGTGGTAGTAGTAGTAGTAATAGTAGTAGTAGTAGTAGTAGTAGTAGTAGTAGTAGTAGTAGTAGTAGTAGTGGTGGTGGTAGTAGTAGTAGTAATAGTAGTAGGAGTGGTAGTGGTAGTAGTAGTGATGGTGGTGCTGGTGGTGCTGGTGGTGCTGGTGGTGATGGCGGTGACGTAATTGACAGTAATTATAGAGAATAAACATAGTAAGTATGATGAGGGTGCCCAGGGTTAAAGAAGTCTGATTGCTACTTTGCTGTTGCTGCTACTGCTACCGCTGCTGCTGCTGCCGTTGTTGTTGTTCTTAGTACTACTATCTGCTGGTGATGGCGATGGTACTTAAAATGCATAACTATGGTGAACATGATGGGGGATGACGGTTAAAGAAGTGGAGATAATTATCCTGATGCTAATACTGCAACAGCTGCAGCAGCAGAGGACGATGATGATGATGATGATGATGGTGATGATGATGATGATGATGACGACGACGACGACGACGACGACGACGAAGACGACGATGACGACGACGACGACGATGACGACGATGACGACGACGACGAAGACGACGATGACGAAGATGACAATGATGATGATGATGATGATGATGATGATGATGATGATGATGATGATGATGATGATGATGATGGTGAGGATGAGGATGAAAGAGAATAATCATAAACTGGAATGTTTTCAATCTATACCAATTTCATCAGCTACAAGCCTCAGTGCAAAACGTATTTCCGAGTTCAGCAGTACAACAGAAAAAAAAAATTTTGTGCCACCACTTACAAGTTTTTTTTTTTGCTTCACATGTAAACCATTATAAGATGAAGGAACGAAATATTTTAGAACTAATACCTTACGTTTGTTTTTTCGTTTTGTTTTTGTTTTGCTTTGTTTTGTTTTGCTTTTTGTTTTGTTTTGCTTTTAGTTTTGTTTGTTGTGGTTTGTCTTTTCCCTCATCATTTAGTTTCTCTCTTTCTTTTGCATTTAATTCAGTCTTACACTTCATTCCCTTCGTTGCTGCAGTCTTTTTTTATTCTATTCTCCTCTCTATTCACGGGTTATATAATATACAGCTTTTATCTATATTCACAGGAATGGCTGTGTGGTAAGTAGCTTTCTTACCAACCACATGGTTCCGGGTTCATTCTCACTGCGTGGCACCTTGGGCAAGTGTCTTCTACTATAGCCTCGGGCCGACCAAAGCCTTGTGAGTGGATTTGGTAGACGGAAACTGAAAGAAGCCCGTCGTATATATGTATATATATATATGTGTGTGTGTGTATATGTTTGTGTGTCTGTGTTTGTCCCCCCACCCCACCCCAGCATCACTTGACAACCGATGGTGGTGTGTTTACGTCCGCGTAACTTAGCGGTTCGGCAAAAGAGAACCGATAGAATAAGTACTAGCCTTCCAAAGAATAAGTCCTGGGGTTAATTTGCTCGACTGATAGGCGGTGATCCAGCATGGCCGCAGTCAAATGACTGAAACAAGTAAAAGAGTAAAAGGGAGTAAAAGAGTAAAAGAGTATTCATAGGGTATACCAGATCGCTCACGAGTGTTATTGATAAGATGTAACCCGCTGCAATCGGTTAAATGGCTGGGCCGTCGAAGACTAAATCGATGTTGGTTTGCCGAAAGAGGATTTCTAGAACCTACCAGGACACCATTCTAAAAATGTACCTGTCAAATAGACAGGTGAACCCAGTATAGGGTCATCGATTATCAAACAATTCTGTGGTAACTTTGAAATTCTGACTTAGTATCCGACCACACTACATCGGTGGTATAACTGAGCAGGTGTTCTGGGCTTGGCATCCTGGGAAAGCAACTACATTAGGGAACAGACAAATCCGGGCACAACTCTTCTCTGCCTGCTAGTGCTTGCGAAGAGACGAATGCTAAGAGTCATCCCTGGCAGTAAATTGGAAAAGAAGGCGGAGGCCATCGAGCCTATTTATTCCCAAGAGAGCTGAAAGACACAACGAATGAGTGAATGTATGTGAGCCCCAGCCTCTGACCCACGGTTATGAGCATGGGAGTATTCACCCATTTTCACGGTACCCCAGAATGGTTGGAGGGATCTCTTACGAAAAGTTAAATTGTATATTGTTTATGATAAATTACGGCATGTATAGCACTTTTCCTAATTAACTGTTAAATCCACAGGTCCGACAAAGCAAAATATCAACCATGTGATAGTCAACGGGACCAAATTTCTTTCTATTCTTGTCAATATAATATTAAAACATTCTGCCATTATTTCCCCCGCCCCTCAACCTTCTCTCTTTCCTTCGACTTGACTCTGTTATCCTTCACGATGATGATGATAATCATTATCATCACCATCATCATCATCATCATCATCATCATCATCATCATCATCATCATCATCAACATCATCATCATCATCGTCGTCGTCATCGTCGTCACCTTTATCATTATCTCATAATTTATTCCTTTACACTTCACTTTGTTCTTCTTATCTTTCACTCGATTCTTTTCTTCCTTCATCCATACTGTTTGTTTATTAATTTTTCTTTCACAGTCTCCAATTTCTTTTCCATTTTCTTCCTCTCTTCCACTTTATTTCTCTCTTAGCCTTCTCTGTTGCACACCTTTCAAGTTTTCTCTCTCTCTCTCTCTCTCTCTCTCTCTCCCCTCTCTCCCTTATTCTCCCCCCTCTCTCTCTCACTCTCTCATTCTCTCTCCTATCTCGCTCTCCACGTTTCCTGTTGTAGTTCACTATGTCAGTAAAAGACCATTCCAGCTGCTTGTTTCTTTACTGGAGGATAATATTAACATTCTTGCTAATTATTCTAACACTTTCTTCACACACCAGTACCACGGTGCCACAGTTCTACTTACACAAATAATTTGATTTCTCTTATCTATAGTCGCATCACGTGTCTTGTCTTCGTCTTTTCCCTTCTAACTTTTTTGACTTGATGCTTTCTTTTTTGTTCTTTTATAGGCTTTTATCTTTTCTCATTTGAATTTAAATAAAAAAAGGAAGATGTTTCCATTCATAATTATATTTGTTTAATCGTAGTCCCCACCACTTGGCAGATTATTATTATTTCCTTTCCTGAGAAAGTCATGAACTTAGCAAATCCTCAGTTTCACTACCCAATGCCAAAAGGTGTTCAGATTTCATATTTAGTTCTAAGGTTGTACTTTTCTTTACGTAGAAGGGGTAAGAAATAGCGAAATGTTCTCTTCTATGACATTTATTTCATTATTTGTTGGAATGGGATTCTGAGTAGATAAAATACAAATAATACCAGTTGTTGCTATATCTCTATAATCCCATGTCATCCCTAATCGACCAATCCTTTGCCATCGATGTAGTCTCTCGCATAACGAGACACAACTTACAAAGCCATCTTTCTAATCTCAATCAAGCTAAGAACAATACTGCACACTCCAGCAAATACTGATGAATGGGAGAGAGTGCAATGTGACAGTCTAGCTATATTATATTCTCTCCAGTCTCAACTCTATTTCTTTACACCCGTAAATCCTGGTGAGCGATGAAAAGATGAGCAAAATACGTGAGAGTTGCTGCTCTTCAGTTTTTTATTGATTGTAATGCGCATCCCAGTATAGTATGGAGGGGTGGCAGTGATTTGTGATTAAGCAGTAATGTGACTGGTTAATGTGATGTTTTTCAAAAGGACTATGCGTTTATTAAATGTTTTATGCCCGTGTCTCCCTTTTACGAAGTAGTACTGCTACTTGGCGCACACATCGTGGTGGATAGTGAAACGGCTGACAAAGGTGTGTAGGTTAGCTTCAATAAGCTTACAACTAATAAACAGCCCTTGACCAACTGCGACAGTATTCATCAGAATGCAGTAACCGAAAATTTAGCAGTATTTGATCAGTACAAACCTGTATATATGACTTACAAGACAGATAAAACTCACCTTCAAATCAGCCTTTTTACTATAGACACAAAGCCGATAATGGTTTCAAATTTTGACACAAAGTCAAAAAGTTCTTCCGTCTTCCTGAAAAGCAGTTTTTCAGCTGGCATCATTTGTGATCAAAGCGATACATGTTTCGGGCAACGTGTTTTCCCGCAGGAACAACTTTGCAGGTATAAGTTCTGCACGAGCCACTTAATCAGTCAAACATAGCTGTCTCACTGCTCATGTAATAATATATGCCATATGCAATTTGTCTGTGAGACTGAAGGGAAAATTTTGGAAGAATTGTGCCAAAAAAAACTGAATTTTAGCAAAGAAATAGATCCTGAAGTACAAATTACCAGTAGATTAGCAGATTAAAAATGTTACCGGACAGTCTCTACCAATCGATGTTTGTTGGATGCAGTTTTATGAGACAATCTACAAAGCAACTGCTACCTCAGTTGGCTTCCGCTAATACAAGTATGCTGGTTTGATGAAAACTATGTAAACTGGTTCATCGTAGTGCAGTCGCTTTCGGGAAATGTGACATAAAGTTAGAACAAAATTCAAATATACTGAACAGTGTTCTGTCTATTGTATTCTGACAAGACCTACGTATGGTATGGTCGATAAATCTGGACCGACTACGATCTATAACATGCACTTCTTGGTGAAACCACATGGCAACTGAAAGATCCTACTGAAACCACATGGCAACTGAAAGGTCCTACTGAAACCACGTGGCAACTGAAAGGTCCTACAGCGAGCATAGATAACCGTTAAGTCTATCTTGATGGAATTCTATTTGCGCTGAGTGGAACATTGAGGGTAATGAGATTCTTATGGCTGTGTTCTGCAGTGAACTGAAATGTAAAAGCCTCTGAATAAGACATGCGAAACACTGTCTCAATGAAGCGTTTAGCTGGATTAAGTTTACATGGGAGAAAAGAGCGACTGACCACGAACATCGACGGAAAAATATAAAGAAATTATAAAAGTTACAGAGTTTATACGGACAAAACAACAAGGTGAAAAAGAGAGAACATTAGAAGAAGATCCATAACACCGAGTCTTCAATAACTGCAGTCATAGTTATGCCAACGTCTATGATCTACAGTATAGCATCATTAATGAAGTTTCTTCTCGAAATTATCAAGAATAAGAAAGAAATCAATTCTTCTACCAGATCAAGCAAGGTTGCAAGTGACGGGCGAGAAAGGGAAAGACAGGCAAAGAGGAGAGAGGAGGGATGGAAGGAGGCAGAATGGAGTTTAGTGATTCAAGCCGATAGCCCTTCAGACACGTAAAATTCCCCTGCTTTTTTGCTTAAAAATAGTAATTTAAGTATTCATTGTTTTTACTAATATTATAGTTTTAATTCATTAAAATTTCTTGGATTCACACATCGAGTATGCTAGCACTTTACCATTTTCTTTGGGTGACAGCCACTTTAAAATGAATTCAGATACAGATCTAGTCATTAATTTTTCAGCAAGTGCTATTTTTCCTTGATTCTATTTTACTTGTAGTCTCCACAGTCTATAACGGAAAATCAAAATCTCACAGTGACATATGACATATTTTCAGTCCATACCTGAATTTATATTTCATCTCTAACGTATAGTGTTATGAAGTTTTAAGATTATTAGAATGAATTGTTTCGTTATTTTTAAAATCTGTTGTGCTAATCTCATATGGTTTCTCAATTCTAATAATGCAAATGAAACTGATCGAAATTCATGCACCTGTAAAAACACCTGCAATCTAAATTATGCTCACAGGAACCAAATGTGTATTTCTGTTCTAATTTATTCTGTCATGGACTTGGCAATAATAGAAAATACAGGCTTTATCAGTGAAAGCACCAACAAACATCATAATTGTAAAAATTTGATTAGCTGTCATTCCTATGAAGAAGAAAGTGAAGTGATGTAAATGATTTCTTGTCTCACTAGGAAAGAAACGCAATGACGCCGATTGCAAAGTGTTAAGTGTACAGTAGTGTACCACTCAGGACAAACTAACTTAATAAGATGTTTGCAGCAATTTAGATAGAAAATAATATATATGAATAGTTTTGTGAGAAGTAATTCTATCGATCCAATAAGAAATTGTTAAAATACATTCTAGGCGTACTCAAAATACTGTCTGTAATCGATTCTGAATAGAACACTCAACCTTTCCTATTACGAAATGATGGAAAATTTTGACACAACAGACACTTAGTTCGATTTTATACGTCTGTGTATGAAATGTACTGGGAATAATCAAGTAAACACTGGTTCATATAATTCAGGGTAAAAACCAACGATGAAGCCTGAAGCGGAATCTAGCTTATTTCGATTCCTGATTTTGACAAGTCCAAACGCATTCACATATTTTTATTTCTTTGACGCAGCCAGGAATAATTAATCATTGATAAATACGTTGATTCATAAAAGGTTATTCAAATGAAAAATTTGAAATCCAGGCTCACTACATTTGTCGGTCTATAAAACACGTTACAGTAATATAACTGAGATGTCTTTGTCGTTTACTTACCACTTTTACTCCTAAATTGTAAATGTGCCTTAGAAATCGCATAAAACATTGAACAATAAAAAATGTGGGATGGAAGGGAAACCGTACATATTATATGTCATTCTTAAGGGCTTTCGTGACATAAATGAAGCAAATTGGTGTCAACCAGGAATCGTGGAATGGGATGCGACTTCAATATCTCTGCAGTGGCTTTCACAAGTATCACTTTCTAGCATATGTACATTATCAAACATTTGAAATGAGGGATCAATCAATTATATCTACCACAGCACTTGATTCATATTTATTTTATCGATCTCAGAAGGATGGAAGGCAAAGATACTCCTGGTACAATCTGAACTCAGCTCATAAAGTGACATCAATAAACATCGCAAGACTTTTTGTCCAACCCTCTGCCAGCTCGCTCTTGTTGGAACATATATACGGTAATACTTAAATTGCTCCAATGCATTAAACGTCATAGTAACTTAATCACTAATATATATATTTGTGAGTGTGTGTGTGCATGAGTGCGTGCTTGTGTGTGTATGTGCGTGCGTGTGTGTGCGTGCATGCGTGAGTGCATGCGTGTGCGCGTGTGTGTGTACGTGCGTATTTCAATCCTGCGGCTATGATCAACTCAACTAATGCGTTTACAGTTTCCTTAGTAACGCTGCTTCCTTCAGATTTAATTAATGAAAATATATCAGATTATAACAGGTGATAAATAAAATATCGTTCTCTATCGATGCATGGGGTATCGTTTATGGGCTTGCTCTCGCAGTAACCCACTTCTGTAATGTCGTGTGTGTGTGTGTGTGTGTGTGTGTGTGTGTGTGTGTGTGTGTGTGTGTGTGTGTGTGTGTGTAAGGTAAAGAGAGAGAAAGAGAGTTCTCTATAGCTTGCTATTACACTGACACAGTTTAGGTCTTTTTACATAGATACATCGACGAAAATGAAGTTGAAACCTTGTTGTGTAAAGTGACACACAGAGGGAATGGAATCAGGTGTATATGATTTATTGTCTCAGTAACATTTAGCGAGATGGCAACATTTTCCACGCATGCGTACGTCAAAAAATTAATTAAAACAACAATCAGTCAACTCATGTTCATTGTATGACTGTATAGATGAGTGCATTATTAAATATGACTGTATTTGCATTTCAATGTATGGAGAGTGCGTATTTGCGAGTAAGTAAAATCGGTAGGTGTTCCAGTTATCTATTTTGATACCTGATCTGGTTAATAATCGGTGATCATGCTTAAGCTTGGTATAAGAATAAACATTCCAAAATTTGATCTATTGTGATTCAAAAGAAAGTTCAGGCATACATCAGGTAACACCCTACCGTCTCGAAAAAAGAAAGGGCATTATGGACAATATACATTTCTAAACAGAGATTACCCACGCGTTGCTCCTGTTGCTGATCTATGATAAAATAATAACAACTTAGGTAAATGCATGACAACATGATAGGTTCTTTAAATGTTGAAGGAATTAGCTTCCATTTCGACAAAGTGGAAGGACCGTTTTACTTTAGAATGAAACAGGATTAGGGGATATGACATTTATCACATTCGGAAGCGCATTAACAGCGAAAGAAAAGTGAAATTTTATTAATCGGGAAATGAAAAAGCACTTTGTAATCTCGACTAATCTGAAACTTTACTTTTTTTTCCCTACGGTGTCCGTCAACGCACGTGGGATAATAATAGATTAATAAATTACCACAAGGCTCGAAGCATGGAGTTAAGAATGTTGTTGATTATATATCTTGAAAACTTACTGGCATAACACACAAATAATCAGCTGTTACCAACTATAACAATCCGAGAATCGCGATTTCCATGTCGTTGCATCCATACAAGTTCCTACAGACATTCCATTTGTAGAATAAGTAGGTTTGCAATAGGCATTAAGAAAAATTGATAATGTACTCAGAGCATATGGAGTGAATTTTAACCAATTAACCTCATATCTAAAGATGAAAAATATTCTATTGATTATATATACACAACGAGTCAATCAGTTTTATTTTCGAAAGTCATGAGACGTCTTATTCTTGACTGTATACATAGTGCTGGACTTGATAAGAACTAAGAGTTTTTCTATTACAACCTAGGAATAGCAACACTGTTATCTTACCCTACATGCGTCATTTTCCAGCTAGATATGAGAGCTACCATTATTAAGTTTAAAAATTCGAATTCAAATCCAGTTTGGTACTATGTAGAAATCCATGGATAAGATATTCCATGACGGTCAGTGATTCAAACAGATCGAAACGTAGCACATATGCAAAATATTAAATTTTTTTTCGTCACTTACGATAGAGATAATGATCCGAAATATGATAACCGTATGAATAATAACTTATATCAGACACACATTTAACGCTATAGAACATATGAATTAATTAAATGTATTAACGATAATATGTTTTCCTAGTTGTAACTCAGCTGTTAAAATATGGTAAAATATGCGAGACTCGTAATCAAACAATCGCAATTTCGACCCAGTTGAATCTCATTAGCTTTAGTGCAGTAAAACCACTCAAGCTCTCTCAGTTATACTACTGAGAGCAAGGCTAGAAATACTTTCTTATATAGAATTAATTCATTTGTATGTTCTATGGCATGTAATTTAATTTTCCTCGTACACTAATTACTACCAGAAAAGTTATTCTGAATATTCAATCTATCCTAGAGATAATTAGTCTGAAAGAGAGAAAGTTTGTTGTTCTATAACAAAGGTAATGAGATCCAATTATGTTGAAATTGTGATTCTTCAGATGTTAAACTTGCGTGTGGTCTGTTGTGACTACAAAATTGTTTTAGTTCACGGCTAGAAATACTTTCTTATATAGAATCAATTACTTCATACATTCTAGTGTGCGTTAGAAAATGTGTGTGTGTGTGTATGTGTATGTGTGCGTGTATATGTATGTGTGTGTGTGTGTGTGTGAATAATACACGTTTATGGAGAAAATTTATTCAGTTTATTTACGTTATAAATGGTGAGTAAAAAAAGTTAACATTACCACGTTCAAATCCTGCCTACTTTTCAACAAGGTGAGCGAAGAAATAAAAATAGGTAATTATTAGATCTAAATGATTTTTAAAAGCCAACACGACATTTGAAATATATAAATTTTCGAGATTATTAAACAAAATATATTACATTACTAAGCAGCTTTAGCTCTCAGTGAAAATTCATTTATGATCGGATCATACATTTGAAGAACTGTAACTTGTTCATGTATCATTCAAGGAAAACGGTACGCTTACTCTAAACGTTTTGGAAAAATACTGTATAAAGAGTAGTGATGGATATTAAAATTTTACGTTTTACATTTCTTCTATAGCATTGAAAGGGCTACACAAGTGAACCTCTATGTAATTGCTCAACATCTAAGAAATGACAGTCAAATCTTCCCTAAATAACACACTATCATCTTATATATAGGAATGGGCACATTAGGTATGATAATCATACATACCCGTAAAATAACAGATTGGTAAGAACTGGAATAATTTGATCATAGATCTACTCGATCATGGTTGCACTGAGATTAGATAGAAGCAAGAAATGTATTTTTAAAAAGAACGGATTTATGAGCGATTCATATTCATATACAAACTTACTTTCAAAACGTTAATTCTTATTTTCAACCGCATTATCAAACCATACCTGTATCACAGGTTCTATAAAGACACGTAAGCTGGACCTGTAAATAAATCCTGGATATTGCAGATACCCATGAAGATGCGTGTAAGTGGCTATACTTTGGCTTAAATCTTCCAAAAGTCATAACCAGGTGTGTATAAATATGTTAGTGTGAATAAAATACATGTATCATGTTTCTGTGTAAAACAAAATAGAGTACTTAGTAAAATCTTGATTTCCAAATAAATAACTTTAGTTTATTTCTCAAAATTTAAGGGATCAGATGGCATCCCTTTATCTCAATATTCCGTAACAGTAAGAGGATGAGATACAAAGCTCTCTTCAGTAGAATGTTAATTTAACACACGTAACATTTACAGACGAGACCACGAGGGAACACCTACATGATTGTTCGACTTGCTAAAGAGAGAAATCAAATCTCTCGCAAGCAACACTTTACTGCCTTAGAAAACGGAAATATACATTGAATAATTTAAACCTACGTCTCAGACAAAAAGACATGATGCTCACAGCTGAAACTATTTTGGTGACACAACAACAATAACAGAAGTCATAATGCCTATCCGGAAGGAAACATCACGACCAGCCACTATTCCTCTCAAGAAGACACCATTACATTCTGGCTCGGTGGTTGTAAAATATTGTCCAATTTCTATGAACTGATAAGAAAATACACTTTGAAGCTAGCCATTGATAGTTTGACCTTAAAAGATTATTTTAACAGGCCAGGTCATTTTCTCTAGGTGTTATTTTGTTTCCAGTCAATTAATATTGATTTATGGAGATATACTGTCTGCCTTAAACTCAAAATCAAGCAGGGTATTCAGAGATTGGTATTTCGAGTTATTTTATATTTTATTTTGTGGCGAGGTTTGTTTTGATACAGTTTTTCTCTGTCTTTTCTTTTTGTTTTTCATTCTTGCACATCATAACTGAGTGATTAATTCAGAATGAAATACCAGAAAATAAAATGAAAATAAAACAAGAAGAAAAAAAACAAAATAAAGAAATAACGAATAACTTCAAAAAAATATTTTGAAATAATTACAACATGAAAATTAACTGTTGCACACTATATTGATTTCGTCGTCGTCGTCGTCGTCGTCGTCGTCGTCGTAGTAGTAGTAGTAGTAGTAGTAGTAGTAGTAGTAGTAGTAGTAGTAGTAGTAGTAGTAGTAGTTGATGTTGTTATTGTTGTTGTTTTTTTAATGAATTATTAAAATATTCAAATGAATTATCAAACAGTTGAAAATACGATAACAACAATAATAAGGGCCTAATCACTCGTTGCTTTCTCTCTTTTTTCATTTCTTTCTTTATTTATTTGTTTATTTATTTATCTAATCGATGCCCAGACAATGCTTAAGACGCCATACGTTTGTGGCAACGTGCAATCCGTTGATGATAATCAAGTCAATAGTAGTGAGAAGTTGAAATCTTGTGACAGTTAACAACAACTGCGATGCCTCTTATAAACGCCACAATGTCATATTGAACGTTGATATCGATCCAGTGAGGCCGATCAATCTACTAGAAATAGTAACTAAATCTTCCTTAAGCCTCACCTTTCCATCTTTAAAAAATCAGACAATTGAAGAACATAGTTCTAAAGGGTCATAAATGGAGAGATGTTGATCATAGTTTTTTTTCTCAATTAGAGCCGACCTGGGGCTAAACAACAACAGTAAACTATTATTGATAACTGTAATAAGGAGCTTTTGTGTGTATTTTATTCTTTTTTCATCTATAACATCATTGAGAAGAGCGTGTAATTCTTCACTGTGTATTTTCTCTCTCTAAAGAATTTTTTCAGTCCTATAATTTTAGAGGGAACAAATGTTATTATACTTGTAGTATTTCGTATTCGACATTCTCATCATAACAGCAGCTATAATTTTACGTTCTTTAACATCCACACACTCCCACCCCCACCACCGGTGGCACTGATTTAGCAGACTTACGTTCAAAAGTGTTCGACCCGTAATCATCCTGCTTGTTTTTTTTTAACCTATCGTGCACCGTACTAAATCATCCAATGTTGTGCTTACTTTTCAAAGACAGTAGAGTATAATTTAACGGAAATTTGGATGCTATTTCCAACAGACTGTGTAACCACTTAGAGACTATTCGGTTCTTTTGTTGTTGTCATTGTCATCGTTGTCCAGCACCAATTTGACCTTGATCGAACAAAACCATAATCAAAACAATCTAGCTATATTCAATGTCAATAATAATATTTGATAGCGAGCGAACTGCTAGGTCTAACAGACCAAAACACTATGAGGTGGCTTCATCTCTAGTTTATGTAATCCTCATTTGTGTGAAAGTTTGTTTTATTTAATAATTTTTTATCAACGATGTATCTCGAAACGAATTCAACTAAAAGTTGGAGCTTATATTACACTAGGTTAAAACATTTCCGGCAGAAAATAGGCCAGACAGAATTGAACAATGCATCATTTGCAATCCAAGTAAACGTGTTACCAACTACACTACAGCAACCTTCCAATGTTCATCCATCCAAATTAAAAGGTTTAATCTTACCAGCGAGAATGTTTCAACGAAAAGGTAGAAGCATCGAGAAATATGCATTATGGTTGGGTTATTGCTAATACACCATGTTAGTGTTTTATGTTACATTACTATTCTTAATGATTCATTTGTATCAAGTGTCAGTTTATTGTTCTTTTTTAATTGTATCAGAATGGTCATATGGAGACTGTGATATGCCCAATAATGTGATACCTAGTCGACGGCTATTCTTTATTTCCTTTGATTTTGTTCATTTTTATCACATCTAGAGAATCAATTATATTGATACAGCATTCACTATCATATCTCGTGGGTTATTTGTTTCGATCTTGAAATTTGATTATTCTTCTGTTTTGGTCGGCATTTCTTTTCTCAAAAGGGAGCAATGTATCTATGAGAGTACAAGAGACCTCTCTGTCTGTATTTGATAACGATATTAGGGAGATTAATTTAGATTTCTTTCTCATTCTAAATACGCGTTCCAAAGCAATATCGATCTGTCATTGTCAGATAGAGATTTTGATCAACACCGAAATTATTTCTTTTCTCTCCTGACTGGACTGTGATGGTGTGCTGTCGAATAGACGCATCTGCCTATTCGATTATGGCTGGAAGTATATCTTTCGTTGGAGTAGATGGCAATGAAGATACACAAAAAGAAATGTGAGAACTAAGGAGAAAGTACGTATAGAACACGCTGAAAACCTAATCAGTAAAGCCAGTACAGACTTCAGTTCAATTTGGTTGACGTAACAGAAATGAGCTATAATATCGTTGAAGGTAGCATAAGATAAATCACCAAATCAACCATCAAATTATCGACCGCACAATAAGTCTACAAAGACTATACAACAACCAAAGTATACAACAGTCGTATGACAACTAGACTCGGTATTTTTTAAAAGTGTCTTGAAAGTAAGACAGTGAAAGTAAGCCATTTCACTGCCCTACTTTTGACATTCAGGTTCCTAGTTCATATCCAGATCGGAATTATGTCCACTTACAGAAATTAGTCACTTCTTGATTATAGAATCTTATAGTAAAAGTAGATATTGAAATTTGTTCATCTTTAATAAAAAAATTATAATTGCACTAACAATTACATATTTAAAATAGTGAGATATTTAATCACGTGAATCTACAAGGTGATTAAAAAGTCTCTGACCCCTCTTGATTTCTATCTTTGGGGACATTTGAAAGGCATGGTGTATCGCAGAAAGATAAAAGACATAAATCATTTGAAGGAACGCATCACCAACTCATTTGCACACGTATCACCAGATGTGCTATTATGAGTTCACAATGAGTGGGGTAAACGTATTTCAATGTGTATTCAAAACAATAGTAACCATATAGAGCCTGTTAAATAAAAAAGAAACTGTTCTTATAAATTATTCCTCCTATGTATGGCGACTTTTGAATCGCCCTGTATTTATAGGCTAGGATCAGTGACAGTTGAGTGTTTTGACACAGGGAAATGTCAGAAATATTCAAAGATTAATGATTATTATTACTTGCGCATGCACTCCAGAACTAAATTCATACTTATCTCATAAAGTATAAGTACAAACAGCCATCACTCGCAAGCGAATATGGCTTGGTTACCTGCAGCATATTTTCCCTAATTGCTTTAGGCGCCTTTGTGATCACGAGCAGACATAGTTACCGTCTTAGCCACCTCATTCATGTCCTATTATAACAATAATAAAGTAGTATAGGGACAACATGGTAACGCCGTTAGTAGGAGAGGTTGAGAATGTGAAAGGGAAAAATGAAGTGTAGTATCAGAATAAAACAGGGGACACTAAGCTAAGTTAAGAGAAGTTAATATAAGTCAAAGCACTTATGAAAAAGACAGGAGAAAATGAACAAAAGAAAGTAAAAGAAAGTGACAATTGAGAAATAAAAACGAAAAAATGGAAAACTGAGGCTGTGTGAAAGGGTTAGATTTTAATAGATTACATGAACTGTTGGGAAACCCTCGAAGCAATTTTGGGACAATGCAGAAAATCGCCACCCCCCACCTTTAAATTCCCTTCAGCTTTTACTTTCTTTAGCTCATTTTCTCCTGTCTTGTTCATAAGTGCTTTGATAGCTTAGTATCCCCTATTTTATTCTGATACTATACTTCACTCTCCCCTTTCACCTTCCCAACCTCTCCTACTAACGGCGTTACACTGTTGTCTCTCTATATTAGACCACAACTACGTTTCCTGAGATACACCAGCATGTTAACCATGATGTAGTAGCCTGAGGGGAAAGAGGACTGCACCAGGAACTGATTGGCGCTCATTTACAGCTGAGAAAACTGATGCAACGTAAACTAAATGGCTCCAGAAATTGAATCCATGACCTTAGGGTCATGAGCTGAACACTCTAACTACTGACCGCACGCTTCCACAAATCCTGGAAGTTTGAAAGGCAAAGTTGATTTCAGTTAAAATAGGACTTATCTGGTGCCCTACAGAATATTATTTTTGAATTATCCTTAAATTGCCCGTTTATATAGGAAGTCAGTAGGAATTCAGTTGCTATGCTCGTAATCTTCCTAATTGTGTTAATAACTTAAGAGAAGCGGCTTTAACTAGGAACCGTGACTCCGTTGTCATTGCGGCTCACTTTAAATTTACAGTTTATTGTACGAAGCAAGGTGTAAACTTCAAAGTGGGACGAACTGCATATACCTTGCTTCACAAACCTTAGCAGATGCTGAGATCGATAAATTGAGTACAGACCTGGTAATTAGTTTATTGAACTTGGTTACATGAAAGAGAAAATTGATATTGATAAGAGTGAGATGTTGAGATGTTCATGCCTTTTACTAAAGACTTTAGCGGTGTAAAAACTGTTAGGTCAATGTTGTTTAGTACAAAAAGAAACGAAAAAAGAGGAGGAGGAGAGAAGGCAGAAAAATTAGTAGTAGTAGTAGTAGTAGTAGTAGTAGTAGTAGTAGTAGTAGTAGTAGTAGTAGGATGACTTGAATTACTAAGGGTGACGTCGTTGTTATGGAACAAATGGATTAGTTAAAGGAATTCAATTAATGTTTGCTTGTCTCCAAAAGCATAATAGAACTTACTACTACTAGTAAGCAGTGCATCGCAAGTAGACAGTACTAAGGATTGGTAAATTCAATGATACACGTAAGTAACAGAGCCTTAATTTAATTGACTTCTGTGACTGGAATTCATAGTACGAAACTGTGCTACTACTTACAAGTGTCTGCTTAATATTATCATACAACTCCAATATTTATTACTTGCGATAAGCCAAACATAGAATATTAAGTGTTATTTACGTCAAATCACGATATATGAAGATAAAAGTGAAACAAAAAGAAATATATGAAATAAATTCATTTACTAAATGTTGCTTTTCTTATTGCTATTTAATATATTCTTCTTTTTTTTTCTTGTGTTTTCGGCTCTCTTCGTTTTTTCGTTATTATTTTCATCACCGTTATCTTAGGCACGAGAGTAAGTCAGTGTCTGAGTAGATAAGTATTGTGAATTTGCATTTAATCTTTAGCTTTTTTCCTCTGGCCTAACATGAGTAAATCTCAATTACCTGAGCGTCTCTGTTACGTCATTTACCTGGGTACATTAGTTACCTGGTTATCTCAGCCATCAGGTTACTTCAGTTATCTAGTTACCTCCGTTTCTTTAGTAACAAGGTAATTACGATACCTGATTACCTCAGTTTCCTGGCTATCTTAGCAGCTTATGTATTTGCTTCAATTACCAAGATACCTAGACACCTTAGTTATATACTGGACTCACTTACCTGACTACTTCAGTTAACTTCTTGTCTCAGTAACCCGGGTATCTCAGTTACCTAGTTACCTCAATTACTTGGGTACCTCAATTATCTAAGTTACCTGGTTATCTTGATTACCTTAATTACCACAGTGATTAGTTACCTCACTTATGTAGTTATTTGTCATCTAAGTACTTCACTTACCTAATAACCTCAATTGTCTAGCTACTTCAATTATCTGGTTACTTTTATTATCTAGTTAATTCTGTTACCTAGTTACCCCAGTTATTTATTCTGTTATCTGGTTACATCAGTTACTTGGTTGCTTCGGTTACCTAGTTCTAAATAAAGTTTTTAAAAAAGGAGCACATGTTACATAGAGTTTTGTACGTAGACAGAGGGAGACATATGTATATGTGTGTGTACATATATGAATATGAGAAGAGTAAGATGTTGTAATCTTCATTTATTTCCTAAGGTAACCATAAAGAATCTTTCATTTATCTGTCAATTAGAACCATGTAATGACTGACTTTTGGAAAGTGTAAATGTATCATACGCTCAAAGGTCAAAAACCGATTCCAAATTATATAAATTTTTCGCATAGTATCACATTACTATGGATTATGAAAATGATCCAGATACAACCTTATAAATTCTTCATTCTTAATTGTCTTCAAACACAGCATGAGGTTCTTCGATGTGAAAAATACCATCCAATGAAAGTACCATAATTTGTAGATGTTATTACATTGCTGTAATTTCAGTTTTTTCAAAAACTTACTTAATCTTCCTCACCCGTATACACTGTTTAGGACTTAGTGGGTTCCAACGGTCACGAGCTGTCCCTCTCTTTCATAAAAAAAAAATCCTTGGATGCAGCATGAGCAAATTTTATAAAAATCCGTATTGCATTTCCCTCTTGAAACATTACGCACAATGTTTCATAATATGGACGACTATGTTTCTTCCCAACGGCTCAGGATTTTTACCTGACGTAATCAGTACCCTAAGTCTTTAGTTGCGCACTTTGTATACCATCACATTAATGTTTGTGCTGCATTTGATTGTAAGGTTCTCTATTCATCGATTCTTCAACTTAACGAGTGGTATCTTAACTGCTAGATGCATCTAACGAATGTATCTTAATGAATAACTGGCTTAGTAACGCGCGAAATATGATGCGACTCAACAAAAGAAACTTGTGACTGCTGGACAAGGAGGAAGTAAGTCCTATATAATTATCAAAGGGTATAAACTGTAAGTACCTGGTAACATAAATTGATAAATTTGACAGATACAAAGATGAATTTAGAATAGCCTAGAATAAGGCCTGATCAGATAAAACAGATAGTTAGCTATGTGACATGGGTAACTAACATATATAGTGTTTGAAGTACCTAATATCTATGAGAGTTACTAGTGGGATGTGGAAAAGGGAATCATAGTATACTTCTAAAAAAATATGTTTATTCATTATTCAATAAATAACTAATTAAACGGATGAGTTAATAATTTACTAAGTGGATAAATAATTAAATAATTAAATCGTTTAAATAAATAGATTACTCTGTATATAGTTAGTTGCATAATTGATAATTATAAACTTCGTTAATGAGTAATAATTGATTAATAGATAGAATTAATTGGTTAAAAAAGGATACGGCGTAATCTTGCCTTCTCTCATTTCACATTATTCTAAACTTATTTATATTTATTGGTGAAATGTGTTTAAATATTTTATCGGTCACTTTCTGTTTATCTCTCTTCACTAATCAGATGGTTACACTTATTTTTTTTAAATTCTGAATCCATTTATACCTCACGCGTTCGTTCATAACACTTTGAATTTCTTAGCTAGACGAGTTTTTATGCCATTTTGTTTATCTGTATTTAGTGTTATTTATATA